>NC_087247.1:38358419-38694669 GCF_037042905.1 Lytechinus pictus
TTGCTCATTCAATGCTTTCATTTCAGTCGATAGTATCAGGGTAATATTAGTAAATTGTATACATGTGTGAGAATATAGTAGGTGACTGACGAAGTGGCAAGATTACAGGCTTGATTGAAGTTGTTCGTTGTATTTTCGAATGGAGAGCGGCACAAAAGAATGAAGGAAACGCGATGTTCGAGCCCTCATTGATCTATACCGCCTTCCAGATCGCATTTGAATATAACATGAGTGGAGGGGGTGGTCCTTATTTTGTATGATCTGTGAGGCCTGTTTCAAGATTGCTTGAACGCATTCATTGGTCACATTTGCCACTTCTCCAGTAATCTTCCCAGCACAATTGGCTATTTTCTGCAATTTCTTCATGTCTTCTTGTCTGCACCCTCCGAACCAGACAACACAACTGAAAAGCATAACACTTTCTATCACTGATTTGTAGAAAAGCTTTAACAGAATTCTATCAACATTGAAAGAATTCATTTTCCGAAGAAAGTATAATCGTTGTTGGGCCTTTGTACAGTGCGTCCCAAAAAAAACTATACACTTTTGAAATGGCTGCCAAATAAAAAGTATATCACTTTGGGGGAAAAGACTTATACATATGGAAAGCCGATAAAGTCATCTTTCAAATGACACCAAAATGTTGGAAAACTATTCATGCTTGAGTGAGCACTACCCGCTTAAACAAAGGGTATGAAAATTAGGGTGGGCAGGAATTAGCCTTTCGGTTTCTTTCAGTTTTTGAGAGGCGAGTCCCTTGGAACTTGCAAACTTGAGGGTGTTCTGATGAATTGATGGTCATTCATTATCAATTTAAATTGTTAGAGCAAATTTCATGAATTATCAAATTGAAATTCCATGCATGAGTGAGCATGAATTGCAATCTTTAGTGAAGCATTTTAACTTACAATGTGGGTCTCAGCAGTGTGTTCATTGGAGTCAGGAGAATAGGGGTAAGAAATGACTTCAGTGTGTGAAGTAAGCTGATGGGAAAAGGGTCAACAGAACGTTTAGCCTCCCTCCTACAGGTCCGTCCCTCCCCCCTCCTGTTGAGATTGAGACTGATTGCTATTACATGTACGCATTAAGTGCAAAGCGGACTGTCAATTTGATAATAAATTCTGAAAATTAGATCATAAACTTTTATCTATCAATCATTCAATCAACAATCTGTTAGTAAATAAACTCAATCAATGTCATCAATCAAATATTCACCTTTTTCAATAAATTATCAATCAAACATTCAGCTTTTTCAATAAATGATTTCATAAATTATCATAATTAGTCAAGTTCTTAATAAATCATTCGAAGGAAAAGAAAGACCCATCAACCATCAGTCACTTGGCATTTTAAGTTTTAAATACCAACCAAGAGAAAGAAAGGGGTGGAGGGCGGGGTGAGTACATGACATGTAATTTTTTAAGAGAACACCAAGAAGAATGCCCCTTTAACCCAGTCTTACCCTATCTCATCCCCTTGCATGTAACAGGTACCATCACATTACTCTGACTCTCACAAGCACACTTGCTAAGATCCACATAATAAACGAAAAATGCTACACTAAAATTACAATTCCCGTTTACTCATGCATTACATTTCAATTTAGTAACTCGTGAAATTTGCTTAAGAAACCAAAACGGATCTCCATTTATCAGTAATTTAGCATAACACCCTTAACTTTGCAAGTTCCAAAGGACTCACCTAAAAAAAAAAAGGAATTAAGGCTAATTCCTGCTCACCCTAGCAAAGGCTAGTCTCTCAGGAGGGGTGAAAGGGGTAGAGAGAGAGAGGGGGGGGGGGTTAAGTGTTCTGTTGACCCATATCCCGTCAACCTACTTCCCCCACCTAAGTCCTATCCCTATTCTGACTTCCATGAACACATTGCTGAGATCCACTTAAAAAGTGAAAAATTGTATTTCATGTTCACTCATACATTAAATTTCAATTTAATAATTCTTAAAATTTGCTCTAAAAACCTAAATTGATAATGCTTGATCATTGATTTATCAAAACATCCTCAACTTTGCAAGTTCCAAGGGACTCGCATCTCAAAAACTGAAAGAAATTGGAAGGCTAATTCCTGCCCACCCTAATTTTCATACCCTTTGTTTTAGTGGGCAGTGCTCGCTCAAGCATGAAAATTTTTCCAACTTTTTGGTGTCATTTTAAAGTTGACTTTATAGGCTTCCATGTATGTAAGTGTTTTCCCCCAAAGTGATATATTTTTTATTTGGCAGCCATTTCAAAAGTGTACAGTTTTTTTTGGGACGCACTGTATATAGAGACTGACACTGATCCTTCCATGAAATTTCACTATCAACTATAGTACCCAAATACTTAAAGTTGTTAACATTTTCTATAACCTCTCCTTTGAACATAATTGGGTTTGTCTGACCTCGGTTTGTACGAAAATCTGTTATCATCTCCTTTGTTTTAGCCGTGTTTAGTTCCAAGAAATTATTATCACACCAATTCTCAAACATTAACAACTCTTCACGATATTTACTTTCGTTATTGTTACGAATCATGCCGATGATGGCAGTATCGTCAGCATATTTGATTATTGTTACGTCATCGCTTGATGAGATGCAATCATTGGTATAAATAATAAATAATGGTGCAGACAACACGCTACCCTGGGGGGAACCTGTGTTTGTAATGAGGGGGTTCGACGAAACACCTTTTAGTTTTACACTTTGAATTCTCTCTGTCAGAAAGTTGTGGAGCCATAATATGAGAGAGGGTTTTAGATTAGTGTCAGCTAGCTTATTCATCAGTAGGTGAGGCTGAATTGTGTTAAAAGCCGACGAAAAGTCGACAAAGGCGGTACGAATATAACAACCAAGTTTATCAACGTGCTGGGCAATCAAGTGTGTTAACAATAACACAGCATCATTTACAGATTTGCGTGGTTGGTAAGCAAATTGTAAAGGATCAATGTCAGGCAGTATCTGTGGGAGAATGTGTTTCTGAAGTATTAGCCGTTCAAAACATTTTACCACCAATGAGGTGAGAGAAATTGGTCGGTAATCATTGAGTTCAGATGCTTGAGGTGATTTAGCTGCTGGGATTATAGTCGATGTCTTCCAGCATAGTGGAACAAGGTTTTGGTCCAAAGATGCTTGAAAAAGTGTGACAAATGGGGTTGCTAATTGCTGGGCACACGTTTTAAGCACTCTCCCACAAATACCGTCCGGTCCCATTGATTTCCTTGGGTTGGTGCGTTTGAAGTACATAACAACATCATTGTATTGACATATTATGGGTGTATCATTGAGATCTTTAAGGGAGGTTACAATTCTTTCCCTCTCCGCGTCAAAGCACTTGTCATCGAATCTTGCATAAAACTTATTAAATCTATTAGACATATCGTAAACAGAACATGAATCTAACATTGGGGGAGATTTCTGTTTCGGTTTGTAACCTGTCATCGTTTGCATACACTTCCAGGCATCACGTGTATTATTAGATCTAAAATTACTTTCCATTTTTTCTTTATACTTTTTCTTTGCCTTAACAATTTCTTTTTGAATGTTATGATTAATCTCACGCAGGGCATTATCGTCCCTGCTTGCAAAAGCCCTGTTTCTTTGCACAAACATATCCCTCAAACTTTTCCTGACCCAGGGTTTTTGGTTCGGAAAAATCGTAATTTCTCTGTCCTTAATGTGTAGATCTTGACAGAACAAAATATAACCATTGATAATTTCTACTGCTTCATCTAAATTTGAAGCGCTAGAGATGAGTAAGTCCCAATCAGTGATATCAAAACAGGTCTGGAGATTTTCAGACGCTTCCTTGTTCCATACTTTGATTTTCTTTATCTGAACCTTTTCTCTTTTGATCAGTTGTCTGTATTTAGGAAGTAGGTGTACAGTTAAGTGGTCTGATTTGCCGATGCCGTGTCGGGCAGTCGCCTTGTAAGCATTGCGCACGGAGCTGTAACATCGGTCAAGTACATTATTTCCTCGTGTTGCACAATCGACGACCTGATGATAGTTCGGTAGGATGTTTTCCAGACGACAATGGTTGAAGTCCCCTATCACGATAATTGGCGCATCAGGGGATGCCATGGCTAATGAGTTGACAGTGTCCGAGATGGTTGCAGATGCGCTGTCTGCATCTCCGTCGGGGGGCACATATACGAGCAGGATGTGAACTTGGCCAAACTCTCTTGGGAGATAGAATGGGCGGAAAGATGTACATAGCAATTCAATGTTTGGCTCGCATACCTGTGATCTAACGGTGAAGTTCCTACACCCGTTTTCATTCAAGTAGATGCATACCCCGCCGCCCTTTGACTTCCGTGTCGTTGTCAATGATCTGTCCAGTCGAATGAGCTGGAAACCGTCGATGTCGATGGAGTCGCTCGGGATAGATGATGTAAGCCATGTTTCAGTAAAACATAATAGACTGGACTCTCGGAATCCAAAATTATACCTCACTAAACCTCTTATCTCGTCGATTTTGTTCGGAATTGATCTCACATTCGCCATAGTAATGAATGGTAGCGGGGGCCTGTTGCCACGGCGACGAACGCGTTGTCTGATGCCGCCTTTCTTCCCGCGTTTACGTCGTTTCTGGTTCGGTATATACACAGCCGGTGTTTTCATCCCGGTCTCCACGTAAAGGTACCCAGGCCGGGAGAACTGGCGGTTGGATCCCAGAAGATTCCGCTGTGTTAAGTTCGTACATGAACGAGGGTTCATATGATATCCTGTTTCCATGACCATAACATTCACATTCGGAGAATATGAGCAAAGTTATCACAATAACAATAATCCAAGACATAGAGCTGACGTGCACAGACATAATGACGAGATTGACGAAGGACAAAACAACACACAATCGTACAGAAACAGAAATTTAATCCAAAATTTCAGGAATTAAACAAGAAAGCCAAAGGGGTAAGGGGTGGTGGGAGAGGTGTAACCCGAAGTTTGTAAAATCAGCTGTTGAATGCAGGAGGGGTACAAACAGAAAGGTTATCACGTAACTACGTGCGTATAAAATTATGAGAGCACATCCAAAGCCGTACTTTAAACTATCATGTGATCGCGTAATTATGGAAAGCTGGCTAGAGATTGTTTCATGATTGTTTGATGACCCACTAGATTTCAAATCTGACAACATTCCTTGGTTTTTATTGGCTGAGAAATAGGTATCTGACCAGACCTCCATAGAACTCTTTCGCAATTAAAAGGTGTTATTTCCGAACAATTGGATTACGAGATACACAACCTTTATATATGCCTGAATATTTTTTTTTCTCAAAATTTACTGTACATAATATAATTCATCCATAAATGCTAGAAAACTTTGACATCTATGAATTCCTATCCTAAGCATTTGATTTTTTTTCGAAAATGGCTGGGTTTCATTTGCTTCAAAGAGTAGCTTACATAGGTCAGATTGATGGAATATGGCTCAGGTTACCATGGTTACTTAGAATCTGTAACTTCTTACCAATTCCTCCACGAACTTGTTCTCCTCCCGGCTATGTATAGAGACCAATGTAGCTTTCTGACCCTGGCAACCCATGCCAGCATCCTTCCAAATGGCCCTATTTTGTTCAGTTAGACCCATGAATCTATAACAGGTATCCAAGTTTGCGTTGTAGGTCCAGTTGTGCCAATCATCCCCACACTTAGGCGCTATTACGGAGTTACAAACACAAAAACATTTTTTATTGCGTTTGCTCAATTTATCAGAGTCATGCAGGAGTTCGTGTGTGTGTGAGTGTGTGCAAAGCCATAACTTAAAAGAATATTATCATTATTATTGTTATTATAAATATTATAATCATTATTATCATTATCATTATTATTATTATTTGTTTGGCGTCACCTGTGCCATGGAGGTGAAAAACGAACTGAATCACTTTGACACACAGGGGGTCGTTTAATAAAGCTGTTCGTAAGAGCGACTTTAAGAACGAATAGTGAACCTATCTTACGCGCCAAACCATACACCATCGCCAATTTAATATACCATTTACCACAAGAAAGGATCAACAGTCGTTCTTAACTTACAAACAGCTTTATGAAACATCCACCAGGCCCACCCGATATAACTGATTAAGGATGCAGGTGGACCACTACACCGTGGTTTCCCCCTACTCTTATACGAATAATGCAGTGGGTTCTTAACGTGCAAAGGTGGTGACTCTCATCTACACGGGGACTCCATTTAACGTCCTATCCGAGGGACGGAAATAGTGAGTGTGTTACATCTTGCATTCCTTCATTTACATATCCCCCTAGATGGTTATATCACCGTTTAAGTTTTATGCAAATAAGCAAAACCTTCTAAGCTTACATCCGATTTCGATGATGTATTAAATATACATTGTAAAAACTTGTTCAATCTTTTTTCTGTTTTCCCATATTAACTCTTTCTAGGATGGGATTGACCTTTTATGTATATATTCCCAATCCAAATTGAAATTTTAACTCTGTATACGTATACTTACACAGGCCAGGTGAAACATCTGGTAACGTCGTCATCACGTATGTATCTAATATAAAAAAAACCAAAATAGTGAAGTGAAATACATAATCATTAACTTACTTAATATTGAACCACTTATTGGGGTGGGTAACATGCACAAAAATCGTGTTTTAAGTTATCTAATACATGCATATAGGAAACGGCATGGAAAAATGGCAAGGTTGGCTAAAAGTCAATATCTTACTATAATGTAACGAATATTTATATCAGAGGCATAAGGAACACGAGAATAGTAATTATTACTTAATCACTTACAAATGTAGTGTTTAGTATTTTTGATTGTGTTATGGAAGTGTCATGTCCATCCTTAGGAGATCCGCGTGTCCTGTTATAATCCCTCTATATTGTCTTTATCAATTCTTTTAAATTAGCAATAACATCCAAGACGTAAACGAAAACTACAAAGCAGCATCTTGATGTCTGAATCATAATAAGTATCATAAATAGATACAAAGTCAAATGTCTGCAAATTACCTGTGGGTGCTTTGCATATCGAATTTCGCTTGGAATCTGAATCGATGAATTCCCATCCCTTTCCGTTAGATGCAGGGTATGCTACTAGCCCAACGTAAGTGTTTTGGGGTCTATCTTCAGGCATATTAGGACCCCAGTGAACATACTGCACCGGACTGCCATCGTACCACCAGAAATCTGTAGTACAAAGGAAAACAAAAATTAGTGTTGTGTATAAAGGCCACCGCACACCCTACGACTGGTCCACGATACGATTTTGGAACAAATCTCATTTTGCTCATTTTCTGACAATGTGAATGAAAATTATATTTGTATTCGAGGTTCAAATTAACAAAAAGAATACCAATATAATTTTTTCGAATGATTGCAAGCCTTTATTTTGGAGTTAAGACCAAATTAGTTTCAAATTGTAGCCAATCGTACGATTACTATAATGTTATTACAACTAGATATTAAATTCGCTTTTATACTAATAAGAATGATAGCATAGTCACAAAATAATATGAACTTAGGTTTTCGTACGATGATTTAGAACATTACACAGTAAGAAATTCCATATAGCATCAATTTCTACCATCATTTAGTTCAAAACCTGGTCGCAGAGCAATCGCAAGGTGTCCGGTAGCCTTACGGAAGTAAAACCTAATGACACAACCATACCGACGAAACCCACTCCAGACAGACCAAATAATTATCCCGTTATTTCCATCGACATACCATCGTCGGCTAGGAGTCGTTGTCGTTGGTAAGACTGTAGCATAAGATGGAAATTATTCTGTATCCTGTACTTGTAAAGTTACAGCCGTTATGATAAACGTATACAATGTCCCGTATATTGAAAATAAGTAATACCACTTGTAATACGTAAATTACACTGATGCCAAATTGGTGGCATACGATTTTTTTATGGGTTATAGGTGCTGACAGAGTCTCGGCATACTCTACATGCAACATTATCTATTTTGATGCCTTTTAATTAACTCATAACATTTATATATTGGGTTTAATATCAATTTGATAATCTGGATCTACCTGTCATCTTTTCACACAACATACATTAATTGGGATCGGCTTCTACAGGAAGGCATTGTGTTCCCAATGCGTGAGAATTAGTCTAGATATCTCTTTGATTATATAAAAACAAATACAGAATAAAATTATTTAATCAGTTTAACAATTACTATGACAATTTGGTTTATTGGAAAGCCGAACTGTTTGAAAGTGCATACTGGAAACCTCGATTCCTTGGCAATCTATTTTCAATGAATTGCATAAGACTAACTTAATTCTTCTTATAATTCACATGATTCTATTGGGTAGCTATATAAAGTGGTGGAAAATAATGCCTTTTTAATAAAGAATCTGCCGTCTTAGACAATTTGAGAAGTTCAACCCAAGAGCCGATGCTATTTGAAGTTGGATGTATAACATTTTGCCATTCAGATAGAAGTAATCGAATTATTTTTTTTATACTTACAACTGTATGTGGGTGACAATGACATTCCTAACCAGAACCCCTCTTCAGGATCAACACTGTAAATAAAATATTAATCATTCAAATATTGGGAAAAGATTACTATTTAAAAAAAATATAAGAAATAAATACCATTTTCGTTACAGAATTTGTATCCATAATAAAGTTACTCCAGTTTGAATAAAATTCATATCAATTTTGTATTCACTATAGTTACTGAATCTTGTATTTACTGTTATCTTCATTAGAATTTGGCACAGAGTAAGTGACAGTAGAAAACTCTGGTGTACAGTATACTCAGCACCGATTTTTTTATCTATAAATCCTCTAGGTGATGGTTGTATGCCCCGTACAGCGGATATACTAAAAGCAGGTTATAGAAATATCAAGAGACCTATATTAATCGCCCCAGTATTACATCTTAGCTTGCTTTAGTCCAGGTTTTGCGATTTCTCCCCGATTCTAATATCTAAATTAGTCTGCTGCTGATGGGTTGAATATGTTACCTCGGTTCTAAGTCTTTGACTAATCCCGCGACGAATTCTTCTTCCTCCCAACTATGAAAACTACCAAGACGTGTCCCTTGACCTGAAGTTCTGTAGTAACAGTCGTAAGAAGCGTCGCTTAAATCTCTGCGCATCGTTTCATTTGTTTCCCGAACCACCTTGGAACAAAATCAACAACCGAAAGTATCTTATAAATCATTGAGCCTACTGCACAAATCATTAATTTAGAACTTTGTATATAGAACCTAGGCATTACCCTGTTTTGTCTTATCCCTCTCACCAGAGATCTTATCGATTACAGAGCACTCTGTATGCTACTTTACTCCATTCTTTTACACTTTGACATAGTCTTTTCACCCTCTGGTCCCAATGTCCCTGATCTCACCCCACCCTCACAAACATATACCAACACACTCCCACACCCATCTATCAAATGCAGTTTGTTCTGCTCGATGCAATAAAAAGGTAGGTACGAAATCATTGCCTTATTCGACCCCAATCGATCTTGACTAAATATTTCTTACAATACACAGATCACATCGAAGGTTATGAATGTAAAAAGCCAATTGCAACGTTGCTCTTTAGTAAAAATAATAAATACGATTAACTGACTTTTTTATATTTTCTTCACAGAAGTCTTTTGCTTGGAAAAAAATTGTTTCTCCGGAGTGAAAGTGGACTCTCTTATAGAGCTCATAGAATAAGTGATGCCCCTTCTTATGACTTTCCCTCCCATCAATTGCGACCCCTGGCATTTGTTTCCCAATTGTGCAAAATATTCCCCCATCCGCTGGAGAAAGAAGGCTTCTTCTGTGATGCCTGTAACTGCATCCTAATTTATATGCCTACCAGGTAACAATAGCTTCCAAAGGCTTCCCAGCCCCCCTGGACATGATCCTGTAGGATGGGGAAAATATTTCCCCATCCGCTGGAGAAAGAAGGCTTCTTCTGTGATGCCAGTAACTGCATCCTAATTTATATGCCTACCAGGTAACAATAGCTTCCAAAGGTTTCCCAGCCCCCTGGACATGATCCTGTAGGCGATGGTGTAACGGGAATATCTGGATGTAACCCGTTACTTCGTGGCTTCTGACATATCGCCGAGTATCTACTTCCGCAATCCTGGTCGTCCCACTGTCCAGCTCGAGTCTCTCCAGCACCGGCAGACATGGCCACACATGGGTGCTGGTCACTTCCTAACAAAAACAAATAAAAAAAACATTGATTGCAAGATCCTCCGAGTGTTAATCTATTATTTAGGTCATAGCTCTGGCATATCCACTTTCATTACGTGTAACCTTGAAGCTTGTCTATTTAAGTGACGCAATTGAAAAATAAGAGTAGGATGGTTTGAGGTTTTGAGAAATGATTCTCCAAGAACTTATTTTTTTAATTATTCTACCATTTTCTGTCCCTGAAACGCGTAACTTCAAATTCAAGTGTATGTACCTGGCTGGGATTCGTCCCACGCTGTGTAAGTTACTGGTTGCCCAGTCACCCATTCATACATCGTTCCCTTTGTAACGGTCCCATGCAGTCCGATCCAGTACAAACCGGAAGTTTCCTGTAAGGCTTCAGCCAGTACAGATTGCTCCTCGCTATACAGTCCAATTCAAATAAGGCAAACATATCAATGATTATTTTGAAAGATTAATAAACCAGGACGAGTATGAAATTAACAAATAAAGTATATCACTAAAAACATCAAGCCTGCAAGAAAACTGATAGATATGTGTATTTCTACCTGAAACACGACGTAAAATCATTAACGGAATCGAGACAGATAAAATGCATGCTATCTGTCGGTGATACCAAATGACTTGCAAAAAAAATTACTGACTGATTTTTGAAATTCTTAAATTGATTATTTCTTTTTACAATGGGTTTCTTGACATTGTGGTCACCCTTATGATTACATCATTTTCTAAGAAAATTTCTAAAAACAAAGAGAATAAGCTTTGTAACAAATTCAACCTACTAATCTGGAATGTATGCTAGAGTGGAATTGGTGGGTTTGCCATGATCTGTATCCTGTCGACAGGTCTCATGAGCTTCGTCCCATGTCAGCTGGCCTTCCAGGAGTTTGTAACAATAAACATCGCTTCCAGTCCAACCCTACGAGTATAAAGTTTGTTAGACTTATCGATTACATTTAGTAAACACAAATTAATCACATGTGATCCAATCAAGCAGGAATGGCACTCAATAGCTATTAGTACTGTCTGCGCTAGTGCTTCTTGGTTTGGATAGGCAGAGAACACCATTCTCAAGTCATTTAGAAATGTATGTAAACCTCTTCTCTTCTATAAGCAAAGTAATGATGTATATTTTAGCCTTCAATGTACTTTGCATCTCGTACCTTTATCAATGTAATCAATGATTAAATACTATATGCCCGATGATCAAGCGCTAAGCTTTTTCTTATTGGGCCCCGTATTTCAATATCCATACCAAACTCATTGATGTACATTGGGATAAATCTATATCTAAGTAAGATGTTGAAGTATCACTTTTTGTAGAAAATAATGGATATGCAGCAAAGATTGTTCTGATTATAACACACATACATGGGGTTCACGAGAAGTAAATGTGTCGCATAATATAAAGATACTGAAAATTTATACAGACCTTCTTATCTGTATTATTCATATACATTTGTAATTCAATAAAGTTTCAATGAAATCATATGGCGTTTCGGTATATCACAAACACTTAACCCTAACACTTAACATTTTTTTTTACATTAATTACGAAAATAGAACAATAAAAGGAAGGAACAGAAGATGGCGCACAAAAAGTCAGAGGAGGATGTTAAAACGAAGATATAAGTATGAGGAGGATGAGGAGGAGAAGATCAGGGTATAACATGAGGAAGGGAAAGAAATGCAGGTGATTATTAAACGATGATATAGAAATAAATAAAAAGAAGAAAAACAAGACAAGGAAGAGAGAATAAGTAAAATGAAAAAAAATTGAAGAGAGTATTAAGGAATGGTCAGCAAATGGTCAGATGTGTGTATTCCATGTGTGATTTACCATAGGGCAATCATATTCAGGTGGAGGGATCTCTGAAGGGTTGAAATGTCCCTTCTCCTTTTGACAGACATAGCCAAAGTCTTCTGATTTGCAGTCATAATCGGCCCACTTCCCCGCGTAGTATTCCCGTCCTGTGCTGTCTTTCCCACTCTATGAAGAATAACAAGAGAGGATGATGTTAAAAGATGTATTATAATCAGAGCCAAGGACACATCTTTACGACAAGAATTCTAAGGCAGTTAAGAGTGAGATACTGTAACAAGCTCAAACCATAGCAGCAAGATATATCCCCAACTTAAAAAGCCTGATTGCGAACAGTAATGGCCGACCAAATACTTATCTACAGACGAAATTTACATCTTAACTCATCACTGTTCACTTTATTCCAAATAAATGTGTGTAGTAATTTATCTATTTACCTGTGAATATGCGAAGACACAATCTTGAGAGTCGGTAAAGTCATCAGGTTCTCCTACATTCCAGTTTGTATAAGTAACATCGGACCCATCTGCCCATTCAAAGGTCATCTGATGGGAAAGATCATTTAGTCCTATCCAAGCCCCTTTACTCGAGAGAACTGTGTAAAAGCACAAACAGTATCTGCATTGGTAGTATATTTTCATATACAATTTTGCTTTACTTATCTTTATTTTTTGTATTTTATGGCTATAAGTTTCGTAAACGGCAAATTTCAATTGTTTTCTCACTCTATTATTACATTTAAACTGCGAGTACTCTGATGCACGACCAAGAGGACTAGGTCTAACCAGCAACACCTCTTTACCTATAGATATTTATTCATTTGGCTCAAGCAGCTATGATATGACACTTACGTTTTTCTCTGTTAGCAGACAACATCCTATTAATGGAGTAGAGCTGGTCGGATGAAGTCCTAACCTGTGCTAGGCGACCACCTTTTGACTTGCAGTAGGAACTTGCCTCAGACCATGTCATTGCCTCGTTCACAACGGAGTAGCGATGGCCTGCAGGGGTAATGTCAAATAAAAGTCTTTGAAATCTTATTTAGCTAAATTCGCTGAATTGCAATTCTACGTGTGTTAATCATATTTTCAATGTTGATATATATAGTTATAATAACTTACAAATGTTCAATAATCATGATAAAAGTGATATTTGTTAGTGACAGTTGGTTAATCATGATTATCCAGGATCTCGAGACAAGTCTTTTTCTGAATTTGTTTCATCTGCAGCATTGTCCGACATAGACGTTTTCTGAGGCTTCTTGTTCACTCGATGTAACCTTCCACTTAAAATGGACATCCGATCCTATGTGAGCCGTAGGTTTCGAAATGTTCGAAGACCTAGGAAACCATGGTTTTTTTCGAGATCGAGATCCTATGTTTTTTGGTTGAGCCACGCAAACCCTTTAAATTGCTACATCGTTCTGATATTTCATCCTATCAAGTTGAAATATTCAATTCTTTAAGGGAATCAGAATTTACTGTAAGGGTTTAACTCACCCCCCGATCCCCAGTAGTTACTATTCGGATCGATGTCCTCGCATATGAACCTCTCAGCGTTTCCACATGACCAGTCATACCATTCAAACTTGTAGTTATCAGGATCGGACTCATCAACAGGTCTGGGCCATCCAATAAAAAAAATGCAAAAAATGCGACAATTGTATTCAATGGCAGTATGTTTGTGAGTAGATGCCTGGGCGATTCCATACGTGTCATGCAGGACATTTCGACAACAATTTCTAGTCTCTTATCTGAATGCTTGAGCTATAAAATTTTATTTTTCGATGATAAAGTTATAGTGGGTAGTCATGTGAAGAACTGAAAAACTGATAACCAACAAAAAATGTTTGGTTATTGGTGAATTAAAGGTGAGAATTTTGTGTGTCGTACAGGACTCAGAAATGTCCAGTACAAAACGCAACATTTTCACCTCTAATTCACACATGGACGACATATTTTTTATTGTCATTTTTTAAAATGACCACCCAGTCGTACTTTATCATTACCACAAAACAAACTAAAATTCCTCGTTTGTGTGGACAGCAGATTGAAAAAAATTGTGAAAATGGCATTTTTTTTTCTAGAATGGAATCTTCCGCCCATACTTTACAATAGCGAAAAAATTAGGAAACCCTAGTTCTGTTTGGCACATCTTTAATTGGGTTTAATGTAAACTTTACATTCATGTATACATGTTATATTTCATGTACGTTTATTCTTAATTCATGACGATATTCCTTTATATTTTAGTTATTTTTTGTACGGATATTCTGAAACTGCATTTTATCTGATGGCATTTTCTTTTAAATTTAATATTTTATGCCAATTAAAAAAAATTATTTAAAGTTAAAATTAAGTTGCTCTTAATCGAACTGTTAGCATTAATAAAAAAATTCCTGGATTATGAATCACATTCTTGCTGGTTCACTGCATCAATTCGACTATATTTGCTATGGTTGGTGATCAAGAGAGAATATAGTAATAATGCAAATAGCAGTGGGCCTTTTTTATCCACAAAAGGTACTTTGTAACGGCGAAATAAAATGCTCAATTTTGTCATATGCAATGGGCATACCTAACTCATGAGTAAATTAGTGTAAATCAGATTCCATATAACATCACAATGACAAGGGAATTTTCCAAAATTTATGGAAAGTTTCCAGCCCTTTGCAACCCTAATCCAATCACAAGCTAAACAATGCATGCACGTTCTCCATTCCCTGTGTGAGTGTAAGTCAAGCCTAGAGAACTTAATAAAGTGAAAACTTACGCCATGAGACCACAATGCTCTCCAGGAGTCTGGTAATTATTGGGTTCACCTTGACGCCATTTAAAGAATGTCTGAGTGGTTGAACTATCGGGGTCACCTCCCGTTACCCAATGGTCCTCTCGATTGATATCATTTACACCAAGCCAGAAGATATCCGATTCTAAACGATTCCGAGTCAAAGTTAAGAAACAGAATTCATGAAGATTCATCAACGTATATATTCTCATGGAACGAAAAAGATAGTCATACAGAGCCTCCTTACACGTTGACCTTAAGGATTTAGCATAATAGTTTTCTCAAAATAATGGTGCTGAGTAGTTACTGTTGTTTGTGGAGCATTTGGCAGCTACATAATTATTCTAACTGGGGCCCGTTTCATAAAGGACTTGCAACTGTTGTAACTTTGCCATTATGGCAACTACCATGGAAACCTGGATTTTGATTGGCTGCTGAGCCCTGTTACCATGGTAGTTGCCATTATGGCAAAGTTACAACAGTTGCAAGTCCTTTATGAAATGGGCCCCTGGTCTTCTGTTAAAGGCTCTGTCTCTTTTCAGGTAAGCCTTATTTCCACAAACTTATTTATATCACACAATACACAATTAGATTACAATAACAACATAATTTATACATGAGATGTATTAATACAGAATAAAAGTGTAGGGGTCTGTGATTGCGAGAACCATAAATAACAGTAAACATGTAAATAAACAAATATAATGTTAATCACTGGCCTGGTATTCATATGTATTTTTGAAATATATCTAATTTTGGCTTTAAAAGAAAGAAATAAAAGTAAATATTTGTTTCCAGATAAAGATTTGATTTGACTGTGTTTGATTTGTCATCATGGACACAAGGGCTCCACAATGCAACGGTTCAAATCAATCGCCAAGTGGCAATGACCAGTCAAAATTATTGCTGCCTGTGTGTTTTGTAAAAACATTGTCTCGAAATCAATCAGAATAATTCTTTCATTTTTGTAATCCAACGCAACTTTGTGTTACGGTGTCCAGATCTAAGGAAGACAAGATACGCTACCACCATGCATGTTCAATCATGTGATTGATTGTTACCAACTGAAAATTCAGGCGTCAACACTCGATATCATATGTGTTCACCCAGTAGCAAGCGTTCTCCACCACCAAGAGAGGAATTTAAAGATGAAATGAAGTTTACACCATGCTCTTTATAAATACATGATTGCCACAGATATCCAGGCTAGTGAATGTTTAGTTCAAAACATACAGCTATATTAAAGGTATTTCCAGTGCATTTTCATGTTTGGTGTAAGCTAATTGGTAATTACAATCTATTCCGTTTGAAAGATCACGACAAACACCTGGCACGTTTGGTAATTGATACTTGATGTAGTAATCCCTTTGGCAGCTCATACAGAAGCTATACTGGGATAATTAATAAATAATGGTTATATAATTTATACAGATAATATCCATTAAATGTGTGGAATCAACGATACCCAGTATAGTAGACTTACTGAAAGGATCATAGATAGAGTTGAGGAGCTCGACCATGTCCTTCTGATCCTTATCATTTTGTATTGTTGCCATAGAACCCTCATACTTGACGCAGTGAGCTTGTGCTTCAGCGTAGGTCATGCTATCATAATGAGCTGTGTATCGTCCTAAATGGCCATCACCATCGTTGTTCTCGTTTTCACAAACCACTTGGAACTTCTTTTCACATACCTCGTCATTCCATAACCAGTTGTACGCGTATCTAAGATGGTTTGTGAAAAACGACCGAAACGACCATCAGTGTGAAGAACACCGTTTGAAATAATAGTTAGGTTACGTATTTACTACGGGGAAACTCTCTTCAACGCATCGATTCCTTTGAAAATGCAATTGAAATCACAATGGAGAGCTGAGAGGCTTTTGTCGAAAGTTGGTGGACTGGGACAACAGGGGCCCGTAAGCAATTAGAACATTTTGATACGATTGATTCCATTGACTACACTGTACAATCAATCGTGAAAATCAGGCGTACGATCAATTGCTAACCTTTGTGATAGGTGACCCTGATCATCTGAAGATTTGCACCGGATGAACAATTGCAAATATGCCGTTGTGAAGAGAGAAGAGATTCCGATGACGCCCCGGTCCACCAACTTTCGGCAAAAGCCTTTTAGCTCTCCATTGTGATTTGACTTGCATTTTCAAAGGAAACGGTTCGTTGTGAAGAGTTTCCCCGTTGAAATGCGAAAAGTCCGGAATGACAGAAGAAGGGCTCAAGTGAAATAAAGAATATATCTTTAGAATGACAAGCTCCGATTGACTCTTACATAGAAGGTTCCATTATCGTATTTTTAAAAAGTTGGTTCAATCAGTAGATCAATGATAATAACTAAGTTTGGAAATTCCGACTTACTGCATACTAACGCAGTCTTCGCCGGAGCCTCCAACATCATCTGGCTGTCCGTCGGCCCAGTTAAGATAAGGGAGCGATGAGTCATCCGTTCCATTCCCGTAAGTCCAGGTTCCGTGTTTCTGAATGTCGTTGGCGCCAAAGAAATAGTACTGACGACTCTCTAAACAATGGGAAATATCATTGAGGAAAATGATATTTTCAAAGCAAAAGATGATAATTACCAAACAAGTTCCTATTTCAAATTAATATTAATACCACAAAATGCATTTGTTATAATTTGTGAGCACACTTGTAAATCATTTCAGTAAAAAATACAGAAATAAAAAATGAAGCATGAATTATCAAGAATAAAAAATGAATCTCCATATTACAACACGCGGGGTGGGCCCTTCATTATTATCTTCATTTTTCATTTGACCTAATAAATAGAAAATGTATATAGATTGCTGCTATCTCCATCAGGACAATTTCCAAGTGATTGTATGAAATATACTTTCATAAGTCTTTGACGCGGGGGGACAATGCCATAAAAATGTGGACTCCATGGTTGAACATAAAAGCACGCAAAAAAGATTTTTTTTGATGGCCAAGCAATGTGCACGTATTCAGTGAAAAAGGTGTCAAAGTTGCCAAAATCATTGCATGGAAAACCACGGTAAACTTTTTTCAACTTTACTATGTGAATTCATTCATTCATTTAATGGTTTATTCAAGCGACATGCATCGCAGTAAAAAAAACCTTAATTATACACGCTTTTCAGGGTATCATTTACAACATACATGGTAAAAAGATAAAGAGACAATTAAAATTATTCACATACTTGTAGGATTTGCACAGTAAATTATTGATAAAGATGACAAAATTACAGGAGAATGCATATAATAAAAATTGATAAATTTATAAATGATAAACCATTAAAACACGATAAGTTAATGGTTATTAAAAAGAATTCAGTATTGCTAAACATGTAGATTAAACGTTTAAGAATTTTCAAATTACATTGTATTTCAGTTAAGATTTGTAATATTTATTAAGCACACGTACAAGATTAGAGAGGGCACTGTTTCTAAATGTTTGTCTTGCATTTGAATTCATTATTAGTTTGCATTTCGAAGAAAATTATTATTTCTTTGAGGAGGTAACCAAAACTGACATTTTTTTTCAAAAGAAATAGCAAAATCTTGAGTAAGCTTTCTCTTCGGGATTATAGAGTTTGTAATCCTAGTTCTACAAATGCATCATATGAACTGTAGTTTGATCCAAGAATTATTCGACAATTAAATGAAATAAAATGAAATTCGACAGTGAAATCCAATGATATTTGAGGCACTATTAATATCAGAGAAAACATGGCAAAATACTTCTTTGAGGCACCCTGAGATCGATGGATGATTACCTATTTATGGTTCATTTTTAAAGTTCATGTATGAGCATATGGAGTCTTCCTCGTAGGGGCAGTGACCCCCTGGCTTTGACATAGTGTTTATTTCTTCTCCACACGCTTATAAAGGGGCTTTCACAATCGCTCTTGCGATCGTTTGCGATCATTTGGTCACAATATTATAAAGAGCTCAGTTGCAAAAGGGGTTAGGTCAAATTTTCATCAAATTAGATTTTTTTTTGTCTCAATGTATAGATTTTTAGTAGCTCTATAAGATGATACCAAAAAAAAGTTGAAATTCTCATTCAAAAGTGGACAAAATGGCAAAGAAAAATCACCTTTTTTCAAAAGGGGTTAGGTCCACAAAGAATTTTTTGGAAAAGAATATTTAAAAAATATGTAGACAGGTAGATTTCTTATTTTTTTAAAATATGAAGACGGGTGGATTTCTTTTATACCCAATTTTATGTTCACATGGTATGGTATCATGGAAATTTAGTTTTGCATAAGAATATTGCAATATGGGAGAATAAAAAGAATGATATTCTTGGAGTGGACCTAACCCCTTTTGCAACCAAACTCTTCTGTAGAGCTTATTTGTCAATAGGGGCTAGGTCCATTTTTCATAAAATTTATTGTTTTCTGTCTCAAAACCTATAGATTTTTAGTAGCTCAGATATAATACCAAAGACTATATGAAATTCACATTAAAACGTGAATAAAAGTGGCAAAGAAAAAACACTTTTTTATTCAAAAGAGATTGGATTTATTTCAGTTTGCTTGCAAAAGGGGTTAGGTCCACAATGATAATTTTTGAAAAAATATATGGAAAAAATTGAAGACAGGTAGATTTATTCTATACCCAATTTTATGTTCACATGATAGGGTAGTACATCATGACAATTCAATTTCTCATAAGAATATATTGCAAAAAAAAACATGATTTTTCTCGGAATGCTCCAGAGTGGACCTCATCCTTTTGCAACCATACTCTTATTATGTTGCACAAAATCGCAACGGCTATAAGCAGTCGCATCACCAATTGTAAAAGGGGCTTAAGGTAAGCTTAACTCACCGACAGTAGCGCTTTGTTTCCCTCCCTCCCTTATATATTTCAATCTTCGTAAGGGAATAATGATTATACTCCAGCCTATAATCCTTGCCATAGACACATACTCATGTACACTGTAAGCATGAAGTTCAACGTCATTCCAAAGGTCGTCAAGCGTGACCTCTTCCACATATCATTTCCTCTGGGCCGATATTGTGAACTTTGACTCACTCAATATGATTCAAAATCAAATTCATTGTAACAACGAGCTTAGGTTGGCGTCTCTGAAGTATTTATGTACGTATGCATACCATGTATGAATGTATGATGTATGTATAACTGTGTATATTCTCATACTCCGAAAGGGGTCGACAGAATAAAGTTTCAGTTTCAGTTTTCGGCTTTCACAATAGCTCTTGCGATCGTTAGCGATCATTTGGTTACAATATATGTTGCACAGAATCGCAACAGTTGTAAGCAGTCGCACCACCGATTGTGAAAGGGGCTTAAATTAGGCAACATGGCAGCGTCTTCTTCTAGTGAAGGTCCAGGTTCTCGCGATGGAAGTCGTACCATCATCTGGTGTGTACCCCGCACTGTCTCTACGGCGCTTTTAAAGTGTCTCAGCTTTATTGAAGATATAGAAGTATGGTTGGAACCTTTTGGCAACTGCAGAAGTACCCAAGTGCACGTTAAACAAATGTATGGATTTGAACTACCGAACAAATACGAAGGAAGTGAAGAGATGTTCAAGGATGTGGCCGATAAAATTAGAGCATTTGGATTGGGTACTATTACCAAACCAGAATATCTATCGTAAGTCAAAATACGCGTGGTGGTGGACTGGTGAAGAGAGAGAGAGAGAGAGAGAGGGGGGGGGGTTACTGCATTTTTAATTGAAAATTCCACATTTTTTTTGTAAATTACCAGAATGTGCAGGAAAGGGGCAGATGGGTGGGCTAAAATTTTGGGAGGAGCGGCTTAGCCGGTATGATTTCAAATCATAGACCAGGCAAAAGTCTGTGCACGATCTGTGTATTATAATGGATCGCACTTTGCGTCTGTATTATCATGATTATTGTGTTCAATCAAATATATTATCGCATTAGATATTGTATAAACAGTGCTTTAAATTGTGTAAACATGATATATTTTAGGAGATGTTTTTCATTTCCGCTAGAGTGCTTAATAGCTCATTTTCAAGTTTGCATATCAAACAATGTAGCTCACCCATCATTTCTTCAATGGTATAGTTCTCCTGCTCAAGAATTCAGAATGTGGTTGAGATGTCCATTTTCCGGTATATTATCTAAAATTGGTTTGCGTTTCGGGGTTTCGTGCTACATACTTCGGTCGCATTTGCTCTACGGCGGGTGTACGGCGACCGTAGTTACCTGATTCGAGAGATTTCTGCGGCGGCCGCAGAAAATCTGCGGTGGCCACAGGGTCGACGTACGGTGGATTTTTTTACAGAGCGTAGGAGTGGCCGTAGAATTATGACGCGGAGTTATAACATTTTTTTTTCATTTCTACGCTCGCGAACGGTCTACGGCGGCCGTACGCCGAGCGTACGGTGGCCGTGCGGCTGCCCTGGTGTTCTTCTTCCCTACTTTCACCTTCTCCTTTGGTGTTCTCTGCTTGGGATGTATCAGGCGCGTATCCAGGATTTTGCACACCGGAGGGCCCGACCTAATTTTGGCGCCCCTGCGTACTTTTCGGGAAAAAAATGGCAGCCCATCCCTGTCAGGCAAATATAGGCGCCTAACATGCATGTTGAATAATCTTATTTCATAATTTCATAATGAGAAAAGGACCACAGACCACTTTTTAATGATGTGTTCGTGAAAAGCAAAATATCCATAAATATGATGCAATACCACTTTTTAAAAGAATAAATGCGACCAGAAGCATACAATTTCAAATACGTTGGATTTAAATCAGTAGTTTGACTTCTCATCAGAGCAGGCCCTATTAGAATTATATAGGTGGGAGCTCTAATTTCTTTAGCAAGGGTGGATCTAGCTTTCGCCAATAAGGGGGGGGGGGTATTTTCATCCATATTTTCCCGATCGGGCGTGAAGGCGTCTTGGTCTCGTCTTTCATCAGAGGGCCGTTGGTTCAAATCCAAGCCATGGCGTTTTTTCCTTCAGAAAGAAATTTACCCACGTTGTGGTGCACTCGACCCAGGTCAGGTGAATGGGTACCCGGTAGGAAGAAATTCCTCGAACGCTCGAGCACCCGATCAATGTAGCCATGCTAAAGCCGGGGTAATAATAACATTATCGTGTTAGGCATGGCCCACTGGGAGAACAGTTGAACAGATGAAGCGGCTATCCTGGGTAAAAATATGATGTTATCATTATTGTTATTATTATTGTTATTGATATAATTATTTAATATTATTATTATTACTATCATTATCTATATTATCGGGGGTTAAATGCTGATTTTTGTTGTTTTTTGAGGGTGTAGTCCTTACAAAAAACTAACGGGTTCATTAACATCCTAGCTTTATTTATACAAACATGTTAAGGGATATTTATTTCGTAATTCCAAATAAATAATGCGAACGCTAAGCGATAGATATTGTTTGATAATTTTTGTACTTAAACCTGAAATGTTTTGTAAACATGAGCAGGATGGGTTTCTATCTAAACAAATGATGCGAGCGCGAAGCGCGAGCCGAACCTTTTTTATATACTGAACCGATATTTAGAAATTGTAATCACTATTGGTAATCATAATTAGGATGTGCATCTTACTATCATTTGATAAGAGCGCGAAGCGCGAGCTGAACATTTTTTATATTCCGATCCAAAACTGGACACTTTAAGCAATTTTGGTAATCATTAACAGGATGTCAATCTAACTAATCATTCGATGCGAGCACCAAACCCATGTGAAACATGAATTTGGAGCTTCCGGCCAATATTCAAACTGGCGCCCCAAAGGTCGAACATCAATTTAGCGCCCTTTGTTTCCGGTCAATTTGTCAATCAAACATGACTTAAGCAACCCAAGTAAATCATCGAATTGGCAACCCAATAATAAAGGTCGAATATGAATTTGGCGCCTCCTCCCTAGGTCGAACATCAATTTGGCGCCCCCAGGTTAAAAATCAAATTGGCGCCCGAAATATAGAATATAAATTCCATGCCCCCTTCCTAGGTCGAACATCAATTTAATACTTTTTTCCTCTTTCTCTTCCCCTCTTCTTTCCTTTTCCCTTCTCTATTTTCCTTCTCTCTTTCTTTTCCCCCTTTTCTAGCACTTTCTCTTCTTTTCCCCTCCTTTTTTGATCTCCCTTTTCCTCTCTATCCTTCCTCTTTTCGGCGCCCCCTTTTTGCCTATCCGAGGGGGGCGGGCCCCGAAAGCCCCCCCCCCCCCACCAGCCCAAAGTGCGCGCATGGGCATGGTGCGACACTTTGGAAATTTTCTGAAATTAAATGTCTATTGTAAAAATCAGAATAATTTTGACAAGCAATTCATTGTATACTCATCGTTATAGTCCCCCTGTGGCCGCCGTGAGGGCGCCTTGCGGCCACCTTGCGTCTGCCGTAGTATTTATCAAAACCTACGGCCGGCGCAGGGTCGCCCGACGGCGACCGTACGTCATCATTTAAAGGACGTATGTCGTCCGCAGATTTTCTGTCTCTATATATGAATTAAAAAATACGCCGTGCGGCGACCCTAACATAATGGACCGCTACATGGGAAATTCTGCGGCGACTGTAGAATTGCTACTCCCCGTAGAAGTTTTAGAATCTACGGCGGTCATAGCAAATGTGACCGAGGTATAAATGTTCATGTGACATGTGACTGATTACAGTCGCATTAAGATTTGTCTAGCATCACATTTCTAACCCTTCCTGCAACTTGTATTTTAATAATATTATGTTTTATCATGATGTAGAATGATGACCCTCAGATTATAAAAAATACAAAATAATCAGTACTTTTCTATCAAATTGAAAAAAAATGTATTCCCATATATAAAACTTTTTGTATGGTTCGGATTATTCTATAAGGAGTTGCGTAAGACATATTGTTTTTACGCTGATTGTAATTCATTTTTGGATTTAAGAACGTCGAACTTCCATACGATTTTTATCGAAAAATTTGTTTAAAATTTGATATAGAGTCAATGTAAGATTTTGGAAAATGTCCGCTTTTGCTTGGAATCACCCATATATATATACACACACACATATATATATATATGTGTGTGTGTGTATATAAAATCTGCTTCCATCATCTCAAATATATCCCCAATGAAATCGTGGATCCACCCCTGTTTGAAAAAAACCAATTTTAAAATCTTATCTTATTTAATCAACAGGTATGCGTCCATTGGTCATCAGCTGGAAGAATCAAGTAGCAGACACGTCTTGGTCAAAGATATGGCTCTCGCTGTTTCTCATGATCAGAAGAAGTTTATCCCAAAAGGCTTCAAGCATATCTTCTTGATACGCCATCCTCTCCGTGTGTTCAACTCAACACGAAAATCGACTTTCAACCAACTATCAGCTCTGGGTCTACTAACCGGGGAAGCTGCAGTCGAAGAAACATTCGACGTAGATTACGGCTACCCATATGGAAACGGATCAGCTTCGATGATCTTCAAAGACCTCTACGATATGTTGAAGTATGTCCAAGAGGTGCTTGGTCAAGAAACGGTAATCTTCGACAGCGATGAATTGCTGTCTAATCCATCTGTGATGCTTCCGAAGATATGCCATGCAGCAGGCCTGCCGTATAATGAATCTCTCCTGAAATGGGATTCGTCTACCGAAGTGACAAAAAGCTGGAGGGTCCACGCCGATGGTTTCGTTGACAAGATCATACACTTCTACGAAACCGCTATTAAGAGCAGCGAATTTTTGCCTTCTAGCAAGATGCCATCACGTGACGAGGTTAAGCCTGACGTCATTAAATGTACTGATCTGGCTATGAAATACTATAATGAAATGTACGAAGCGAGACTCAAGGTCTAGTTTCTGATGATGACCATTTGCAGCGGGAGAGCGGGGGCAAGGGACATCTCTCTAAACAAATTTTAAGAAAAAAATATTGAAAAAAAATGAAATGCAAAGTTGTTTTGAAGTTCACAAGGAGAGCGCACCAAAGCTCGATATCTTATAAAAATCTAAATTGTCCTCTCTAACATGTACAATTATGTTGCCCCCCCCCCCGAGAAAAAAAACCGGCTGTACATGTATACGGCCACAATACAGGGTGCGAAGTTCTCCATTCCATCTGTCAATATACTTAATGTCATCAATTAAATTCCATATATTTTCACCCATCAAATACGAAGAAAAAAAAAACAATTTATAGGAAAAATGTAAGGACTAGAATGATTGTCTAATGATTGTTGTTAAATATTAGGATGACGAAGATGCTCATAATGGTGAGTAAGAATGATATGAATAGCAGTAGCAGCGACAGTAGTAGTAGTAGTAGAACAGGTAGTAGAAGTAGTATAGTAGTAGTAGTAGTAGTAGTAGTATTAGTAGTAGCAGTAGTAGTAGTAGTAGTAGCAGCAGCAGCAGCAGCAATAGTAGTAGTAGTAGTAGTAGCAGTAGTAGTAGTAGTAGTAGTAGTAGTAGTAGTAGTAGTAGTAGCAGTAGTAGTAGTAGTAGTAGTAGTAGTAGAGGTAGTAATAGTAGTAGTAGTAGTAGTAGTAATAGTAGCTGCATAAGTAGTAGTAGCAGCAGTAGTAGTAGAGGTAGAAGTATAAGTAGTAGTAGAAGAAGAAGTAGTAGTAGTACTAATAGTAGTAATAGTAGTAGTAGTAGTAGTAGTAGTAGTGGTAGAAGTAGTAGTATAATTATTGCATCACTATCGCTGCTCAGAGGTGCGTTGCTGCGAATGAAGTTTTTTTTAATCAAAACATAATTCATTGCAATGTGGTATATTTTCTGGAGGATTTGAAAAAGAAAATAGATGACAAGAGTTTGGTTCCAGAAAAAAATGGATTAGAAATAATAACAATAATAACAATGGATTCTTGTAAAGCGTAAACGTCTGCCAGGCATGACGCTCATGGCGCTATGTACAATCATACCAATACATCTTAATGTTAATAAAAGCATTTGCATGTTATTTGGGACTGGGACAATGCTATCTAAATGTAATACTTTAAATGTAACTTTATCTGGTAAACGTATTGATCAACGAAATACTGTTAAATATATGGGAATGTACCTTGATCCAAAGTTGAAATGGAATATACATATTGACGAAATGTGCACTAAAATTAGTAAGGTAGTCAGTTTTCTGGCCCGTCTTAGACATTTTATATCAGAATCCAATCTTAAGATAGTTTACAATTCTATTATCCTTCCACTTTTTGATTATGCAGATATTGTTTATGATTCGGCAAGCAAAAAATACACTGACCGTTTGCAAAAATCACAAAATAAGACCGGACGTCTCATTTTAAAAATAAATCCGTTTCAAACAATGATATTCATATAAAATTAGGATGGCAGTCTCTCAAATCAAGGCGTAAATCACATTTAAACATAATGGTATACAAATCCCTTCATAACTTAGCCCCACCTTATTTAGAAGAGTCTTTCCAATATTGTAATTATTCGTATTCTCTCCGATCGCAAGGAAATATTAAAATTCCCAAACCCAAGAGTAAATGCTGTCGAAGAACGTTTTTATATAGAGGATCACGAGAATATAATGATCTACCATCTACAATAAAATTATCAAATAGCCTATTTACTTTTTATAAAAATCTAAATCAGATAATTCAGTCTTGCCCTGACCTTTAAAAGAAATACTAGCGACAAGTGGGTGGGTGGGGGGGGGGGTCGCGTTAGGGTATATGTGTATTCTCTTGCATTGTTTTTCATTATTGTTTAGCTCAATTATTTCTAATGTATAATTCTATTTTATATCATGTACAGTAACTGTTATGTCATGTTATGTACAGTAACTGTTGTTACATATTCTCTGGACCCCAGGGAAGAACAGTTTTGTTATATTAACAAAGCTGAGTGGGTTTATCCAGCCATCTCACTATACTTTTGATTTTATTATGTATACATACATTTACCTTGTATTGTTTTTTTAACATTGTGATATGGAAAATAAATACCAATACCAATAAGGAAATAAATAAAATGTTACATATTCATATAAATCACATTAAAAAGTAGATATATTAATATCAATATTACAACACATGATACGGGAATATCCAATGAATGTAAGTTGAATTCGCCATAAAAATAAATTATGAGTTGAAGTCACTCAATCCTAAATAAAAAAAAAAGCTACAGTTATTGAAAGTTTATTCAATAGAATTTTTATCATCTAAATGTATGTTGTTAACATTGTATCAGAAAAAGTTTCACGATATTTAATTTCTTTCTCATTCGCTTGGGGTGTTCATTCTGCGAACTTTTCTTGTATGATAATCTGAATAAAGGTTACACACAAAAAAACTCGTCACGTGGAAGTAGTAAAATTATACAGACACGTTTTGGGAAATGAATGATTTGTATAGGCAGGCTATATTTTCAGACATCTTTGTCAATGGTTATTTTTGTAAGCTCCGCTTGTTCTTTTATAATACAACATTATACATGTTTAAACACAACATTTCGTTTGATATATCACTTATTCATTTCTTGTGTTGGAAAAATGTTCTATTAATATTTGTGTACATCTTGCTCAAATACTGAAGGGGAATGATTGATAAGGTGTATCATAGATAGCATTCTAAATGTCTCACAAATGTTCCTTTAATCCAGCTACTTTTGGAAGTTATTGATTCAGAAGCCTGATGTTCGAGACCTGCTTCACATCTTTCTGACAATAATTTTCATGTTGTCTGAAAAACACTAAATGATGTCTCATTTGTACATGTTTGTAACTGTCAAATTACTCCTTTATATAGGAAACATGTATATCCTATAGTGTCAATTTATTCAATGTGTATTAAAAGAGCAGTACAGAGTAATATTTTTGCTCATGGTGCCAATAAAAAAGGCGATCCCCGGACTTTCATGCGTCTATATTAGACCACTCGACCGCCGTGCCTCAACACACTCACACACAAACACGCACACCCTAGCTAGTACACACCCACTCATTGTACAGGGGCGGCGCCGCGATAATTTGAAAGGGGGACAAGGAGACATAAACATGCTAAATGTCACATCATTATTTTTCTTTGTTAACAAAAGCAGGGGCAATTTAACGTTATGCAATAATTCATACCTCTCATTTTTATACTCCTCTTCCTTCTTTCTTCTCGGTTTTTTTCTTTGTTCTCTACTATTTCTCTTACTATTCTAAAATTGCCCCTGTCCCACCCCTGGACGTCACTCTGCATGCCTATAAACATCCTCTCACAAACTGTACTTCCCACCCTTTACTAATATACACCTCCTCTCTCATCATCATTCACGCACACATTATGTACTCTCTCTAACACACCCACAATACCCACATCACTCACCCACACACGCAATCATGAATTACTACGTGCGATCATACCTCTTGAAAGCAGACCGGCGATGTGCGTCATTTCGCCTTCACTATGTATGGTAGCAAGTTTAGCATCCAGCAAGTCGCAACTGGCTCGAGCCTTAGTCCATGAGACAAAGTCTCGCTGTACCAAGTAGCAATGAGAGCCGTAGCCTTCCCAATCCGTTGGACACAAAGATCCGGGAGCTGCAATGTATATATTAAGACCCATGGAATACAAATGTCGTTCCCTGGATAATTTGAGGGTTTAGTTATCAAACAAGTTATTAAAAAATAAAATCAGACATGCAAAAACACGTAATTTCAGCTTCGATATATATATATATGCATCGGAAAGTTTGTGGCATCCTCAGAGCGAAAAAAAATACGCTGTAGAGTAACACAGAATTAATGTGTAAATTATCTATTAATTATCCATTCTATGGTGAAGAAATAAGTCTCAAACCATACTATGCGGATAATAAGATACCTGAAGAAAACAACTCAAACTTAATCATTTAAAAATAGGGCTTCCCCGGATAGACACGACACGGACAATTAAAAAGCAGCATATAATTACCTAGGGTTGTTGGTGCGACAGAAGAGCCAATGACATTCTTGCCTGTGTACAAATGAAAAATCATACATTTTTTAAAAATGAAACCAAGAAAGCAGCATGGTTAAAATTACAATATTTACTTCTATTTGTAGGTTTGGTGATAGATTTTGGAAATGAGGCATTGGTCGCAATAAGCCTGTATTTCATTGTTTCCATGTTTACCAAGGTAAGGAGAGAACAGCAACATTAGGAGGGTGTGTGTGACAGGATAAATCATATTAACGTAAAATGCATGAGAGTGTGTGCGTGTGGTGTGTGTGTGAGTGGATGAATGTTTGCGTAAAATAGTATACAATACAATTCATCGAGGATATTAGTAAAAATTTATCACACGAAGTACCCTTGGAACAGTTCTAAAACTATTACGAAGGTACCAGTAGTGAGTAACTATTTTCAAGTCCGACCAAAATGATGTATATTAAGTTTTCTATGAAGATAATGAAGTCGATCCTTGTTAATTGATAATCAATCCTCGTTTCAAAACCATGACCGGTCACTAGTAACCGTCATCAGCAAATTTGCGTGTATGCTAAAATAAATGACTCGTCATGTGACATATTTCTTCTAATCATTTAATCATATTAGTGTGGGTATGAAGTAGGTCAAAGTCGAATCGACTTCATTCTATTTGCTCAATGATTTATATCGCATTTGACAGTTTGATAAAATATTATAATGGATATTCAAAATCTTACTTCTTTTCTTGCAGATGTAAGGAAACGTAAGATCACACTTTTCGTCGGACCACATTCCGTTTCCTCTTGCCATATACACACATTCTTCAATCCCCTGAAGGTTATCTGGTTGACCTAGTTTAAAAAAATGACAACAGTAAACATAATTTAATAAAATAAATTTCATATTTTAGTTTGCAACTCGTCGTTATCAATGCAACGTTGTAAACACGATAGTACAATGAAAGTATTTCCAACAAACTCTTTCTTACCTTCTAGTCATATTTGTGTAATCATGGTAATAGGCCTGTTACTCATCGTTTTTACTTCTTGAAACTATTACTTTCTTTATATAGATTATTATAAATAACGTGTAAAAATAAATTTGTCATTATATCAGACAATAACTGATTCATATTTCCCAATTTTCCCAATTAAAAAAATACTTTATAAAAAATCGAATTCACAATGATAGAGAAAACGGATCCTGTAATTACACCGAATATTTTCAAGGTAAGAATATGAAACATGGGCCAATAAGATTTAGACCAAATGAAGACGGTTCTTCTAGAAATGGTATTATGTGATTGTAGACCAATCATAAACCTGTTTCCCCCAATGTTTTGTAAAAATGGCAATCATTTATTTAGTGACGATGAAGGTACCTGGTTGCCAATTTAAGTAAGAGAAAGGACTTGCATCTGTCCATTCCCAGCCTGCCTCCTGAAATCGATCATTTGCTCCTATCCAGAAACCTTCTACTGGTGATAATGAGATCATTCCTATATTAAAAAAGATATTGAGTCATTTATGGATTACTTCATAGAATATCAGATTATTGATATACATTATTTAATTTGATACACTTGTACTGATTATTGATGATAAGGGTAAAATATAACAATGATGATAAAGTCACGATGATATCGCGAAATAAAACAACGACGATGATAACAATTATGATAATATTAGAAATGTGGCCACAGCACAAGATAATCGTTAGACTAACCGACTATAAGATTCGACTCCGCCTCGGATAAGATACTGAGGAGATTGGCATCTTCACCCTCACACGCTTGTTGTGCTTCATCGAAACTTAGCGTTGAATCCTGTTCTATCTTATAACACCATTCCTCAGATGGGTCAGCTCTCCATCCCTCGCCCCCACAAGCTTCTGCATCGTTTCAGGGAAAAATAAATATGAGAGTTAAATGCGTTTAGGTGATACGGTGGAAACGATTTAAAGTAAAATGGTATTTGAGTGCAACTATTGAATAAATTGATCAATGATTTGCTCCTAACGCATATATTATTCCACAGAATTGAGGAGGGCAATTATCAAACTGTGTGGATCCGAAATGGGTGTAAGAAAATTCTGTTTGCGGGGAAAAGGATTACATACGAAATATTGTCCTCTTTTGACAAACATTAATAAGGGCTACGGTTGAAAGAAAATGGCCGAGGGATGATGGGATGTCGGATATTTAATGAATAAAAAACAAATGACAAGCGATGGTAGTTATTGTTACTTTGGCTGCGTATAATTTGCGTACAGTGACAATTAAAAATCATTCGGGGACCACTTGTTTTAACATTAATGTATGCATCAATTTGCAAAGCACAAGTCTATATTTTATGCTTCTCTCCACCTAGAATAAGTGGTAAGCTGGAATGTTCCCCTGAGAGTGGAGAATGTACATACATTTTATGAGGGGAAGCACATTTCGAATTCAGTAACAGGGAACGTAATAATAATGCACTAACCATATTCATAAATAACAATATCACTATATTTTCATATGGATATCGATTGATATGCATATATTCGAATGCTTATTAAACAACATAATTCATGAGTGGTGTATTATCTTCTGTTGGATCCCAGGAGATGGTTTACATCATAAGAAACATGTCTTACCTTGTACATTACACTGAGGGATGTCACATAACTCTCTCATGTACCCCTGTTCATTGTGAGCCGCTTTATACATACAGAATGGAGCATCCGCGATGAATACAGAAGGATTACGGCAGTAATTCTCATCCAAACCTTCCAGTATAAGATATAGAAGATCACAACATTAATTCAATGCTGCCAAGCACCAGCTTTTAGTCAGGATTTGACGCCCTTGTGGCGTTTAGGTTAACATGCGTATATAGTCTATCAGTCAGACTGGAATCGCATATCACATTATCATTACCAAAAGAGGTTATATAACTCCACCCATTGTTAAAAAAAAAAAAATCATTATATTACATTTTATTTTCCCGACAATGCCCAGCCAGAACATGCAAGACAGATGTTCTGTGATGAAATAGCGATATTGGCTGAACCCCAGAGAGCACTCTGGCAAGCATTGCCAAATACTTTTAACCGAGTCTGGTGGCTTTAAATTGTAATTGACTCACCAAGAAATCGTAAGACAGAGAATGGTTGATATCTGAAATTGACATGAAATTATGAACTGAAACGGAGTCTTCATAAATGCCGCTAAGACACTTTCTCTATCATGGATCGAGCTTGTTACTTTGATGCAACAGAGCCGAGGTGTTGGACTTTATGAACAGAGATCACTGGGAACGTAAATCATGAAGTGAAAAAATCATTTCTTTTTATCAGCTTTTGAAAAGGTGTCCTAAAAGTGAGCATTTCAGCGATAATCTACAAACTTTCCAGCTCATATGCAGATAAAGATAATGGTTGTTGTACTCTTTAATACAGATATTTAGTTCAAAAAGCTAAACCCAGATCGACGATGATAACAGGACAATAACGATTACAATCAGTCTCAAATAATGTGTATACTCGTATAAGTTTTAGCATGGAAATGGTCAATCATAAAAAAAAATCGTACAGGATAATGAGGATTTCGAGATTGATAATACTTTAACTTGTATTTCCTCTCTCACCTGCATTCGGATAATTATCAGGAATCCAATAAGTGTCCTTCCATTCCACACAGATATGACCAGATGCTGTGGTGCGAGCTGGACCGCGGTAAGTAGTGCCTCGGACCCTCGGATCGTAGCATCCTACATCTTCAGCTGTTTGGTACAGAATCAGCGACATGAATAAAATGGAATGAATCAGCATTTTTAAATTGCTTTGACAAATATTTCAAGCAATAAAAACTACATAGAGCATGTAGGTGTAAATCTCTGGAAATCTGCCGCACTAGTTCATGTTCTTTTAATATAATTTCGTCAGATTCAAACTCTGTAATCACCTATTCCTAAATATCATAACCAATCAACACACCAATTAAATACGATCATTCGTTTCTTGAACCAATTAAGGAATAATACTAGCTTATGTATCAACTTTTTCCATTTATTGATCTGTATAAACAATTTTGCTCATGTTTTTGTAGTCCATAAAAAGTGTCATGCTGTATTTTGCTCAAGATTACTTTCTATACACCGCATTGAATTTTAATTATACATTACATTCAGATCTTTAGATGATGACACATTTGTGATGACATTCCGGCATTCTCGAATATGGTTAATCAGGCTTAGCATTCAATGTTTTTTGTATTCCAGCACGAATGGAAGTATAATTTTGATGATAGACTTCTGATATCCCACAATCACATTACGTCCAGTCAGACGAAGCACACTTACAACTGCATTCTATGACTAAATATTGTGACCAATCAGGACGAAGCATACTTACAACTGCATTCTAGCACTAAATATTGTGACCAATCAGGACGAAGCATACTTACAGCTGCATTCTAGCACTAAATAGTGTGACCAATCAGGACTAAGCATACCTGTATTGTAGTACCGACATTGTGACCAATACGGAGAAATCTACAACTGTATGCTGGCACCAGACATTGTGACCAATCAGGACGAAGCATACTTACAATTGCAGTCTGGCGCAAAATAGCGTGTTCAATCAGGAAGAGGCATACACCTGTACTTACTGCGTTTTAGTACCAAACACTGTGACCAATCAGGACGAAGTATACTCACGATTGCATTCTGGTACTGAACAATATGACCAGTCTGTTTGGTTGTGTATCGGATCCCAAAAGTAACACCATGGACCCATCGCTCCATTCGGATTTCGGCAATAATTCTCCTCCAGCCCTAAGAAGTGGTAAAAAATAAAAACCTCTGTACAGAATCCTCCATCTCATTTCTAAACAACTAGCTTCATATTCTGATTTTAGTATTTGTACATTATTCGTCTTGGCCAAGATGCCAGTCGATTAAGTGAAAATTAATTACTCGATATGATTTGTCTTTGCAGATTTCGATTAAATTATTCGTAGAGTATATAGGGCCTTAATCATGCAAGTGTCACATGTGAAATATTTTTATTTTGTTAATGTCTTGTTCGGGGATCTTTTAAGTAGTTGTCCATTTAAATAATATCGAGAATAGGTGCCCATTCTATTGCTCTCTGTCAGTTTGTATTCTTCAAACAAAGTTGTGAACAATTTGATAACGGTAAAAAAAAATTGGTAGACCGACGCTGTTTAACATTTCTACTAGATAAACTTCTATTCTTTCTTTGATATATTTTTATTTCAATTTCACTATAGGCCTTTATCATGTGAATCTTGGGGATCTACCACCGTCAAAGATTACCAAAAATGGTGCTTCTGTTTTCCTGCTCACCATATGTTTGGTTTCTCTCATAATAGTCTTGTTCTGGGTCGTAGCCTAATTCCACATCTTTACTGTTCTTAGCGCTCAAGAGACAACGAGATCGGTCACTCCCGCCACTCGCCGTGTGGTAATTAAACGATTTGCAGAAGAAATCAGCTCGATGAAGACACTCATGGGCACACTCAGAGAGGCTGATATCGCTGATACTTGGTGCCACTGGAAGGATGGATTTGAGCGGCTGCATCGTGAATTCGCTCAATGGCACTAAGACAAAGAAAAAAGGGTATTTTGCTATCCATACCTTGGAAGAGGGTATATAGTTATTACAAACCTTATTTGTCCCTCTACAACCCTCAAAATGACCAAGATATGTAATAGGTAAGGCTCTGTACAGCTAAAGTGCATACACAGTTGAAAATTTCTCTGGGTTGAATTCTTAGTTGAACAATATATCATAGGCTCGAATTGATTTTAACTTGAGCTTTTTTGACAAACCCCCTACTAAATTCAAAGGTAAATCGTTCCACTCTAATATCACTCTTAGTGATATCCAGATTATACAATTAAAACTAAAAGAACTACAACATTAACTGGAACGTGTGCACTTTGATTGTGTTCAGACATGACGGAATTGGAGATATCTTCATTGTAATGTAATAAAAAATTATCACCATTGGTAATACATTGTCAAATATTGCATACTTTATAATGATATTTTGGATGTGTAACAATTATAATAATCGATACTTTCGATTTCCGCTCAAAGATGGGTCTCCCAAAGTGTATATCATTCATGTGCAAAGAGAATGATTCTGGCAAATCAATATGCTTACCTGGGTAAAATTCATCGATGAAGTTGACCCAGTCAGAGCAGGTCCGTCCTAAAGAAATGTAATTTGCATGTCCGCGATACGACATCCCTTTCCCGACATAGCATCCAACTTCAACTGGGTAAGAGTAATATAATTTATTTGTCTTTAATTGCTATTCATTCATTATATGTTAGCAACTGTGTGATTTATCATTGATCATTTCAATTAGCATTGTTTCATGATGCTTTTAATTATTTGAGTGAATGGGCTTTATGGCTTACTATATTTTGATTCATTCTTTCAATAAGATCGACACTACATTGACATATAGTAATTTACAAAAAATATATAATCAATACTTACTGGTGCAATGTGGGACAAGACATGGTTCCTGTACAAGGCCTTGGTTATCGTCTCTTACGTAACACCATGGCTCGTCGTCCTGGCTTGGATTGCGACAGTAATTATGATCCAATCCTGTCATTATTATATGAAATTTGAATAGTTGTTGATATCATACTGACCTAATAGAGACATTTTAAGGAGAGTGCCATTAAACGGATATGTATCTTACTGATCAAATAATGTGAGCGTGAAGCGCGAAAGTTTTTGATATTCAGACCTAAAAAGGGACATTATAAGTAAATGTTTGTTATCATGATACGTACCTGTCTTGCTTTAACAAACAATACGAGCGCGGACATTTTAAGGACTATACTTTAGGAATCAATCAAGAGTATACATATATCTCACCATAGTCATCTAATGCGAGTGTCAAGCGATTGCTGATTTTGTTAGAATTACATCTAATCACACTTGTAGTCATTGTAATCATGATTAACATACGCATCTCACTAATCAAATATTGCGAGCGCGAAGCGCGAGCTTAAAATTTAGGAAATTCAGACCTGAAGAGGGGCATTTTAAGGCTTGTTTGCAGGAAATCACGAATATCATACGTATTTCACTAATCAAATGATGCAAGCGCTATGCGCGAGCTAAAATTTTTGTTGACTCCAAAACCATGAAAACAGGGATATTTTAAAAACTATTTTTAAGGAATTCATTAAGAGTATACATATCTCACCATAGTCATCTAATGCGAGTGCCAAGAGCTTACTGATTTTGTTAGATTTGCATCTATAAACACAAGTCATGAAGCACTTTTTGTAGTCATTGTAATCATGGTTATCATACGCATCTCAATAATCAAATTTTGCGAGCGCGAGCTGAAAATTTAAGAAATTTAGACCTGAAGAGGGGAATTCTAAGGCTTTGATACTGATATTCTTCGTCACCAAAGGGGCGAGTACAGGTCTACTCTAGACTGACTCTAAAAGCAGACATACCAGCATTAGGATACGTGGTAGGGTTATATGGCCGACTTGTCGCTTCTTCCCACTTTACGCACGTCTGTCCATTCTCTCCTTCATTCGCTGATCCTCTATAGTTGGCACCGTTTCCCTCATAGCAACCAGTAGCTGTGTGGGGGTAAGCGAAATCGACTCGTGCATGATTATTGTATCAATAATACTGATGTATCATGTATAATCTTCGATACACTGTAATGCAACAGTGAGAATAATGACGTTGCTAATTAGGCCCAAGTTCTCGTTTTCAGATTTCTTCCTCCCAGATTCAATAAATAATTAAATAGGAGAAATATGTATCAACAAACAACACATATAATGGTTATGAATTTCTCCGAAGATGGAGTAAAAATCTAAAGCAGTTTTGGCAGTTTTACAGAAGTGCTATAAACAATATGTTCAGCATTCAAACGCCTAACAGCACAAACACTGAAACAATCAACAATTTTAGGACTTATGCATGCACTTCGATAATTGTTAACTGGATAATATTATTACAAAAATAAAAGAAAATAAAAATAAATCTTATATCGGCTATTTATCATACCACCTCATTTACACCACTTTCCCCACCTGTATACGATAATTCCTTTCTGCATTTACCATGATTTAAAAAAACAACTGCTTTCACAACCATCCTGTTTAAAAATACACATATCTGTAATGAACAAAATACTTACTATTGCACTTGGGGATTCCACAATAGGAGTATGCGTACCCTTCAGCTTTCTTGTTATAGTAACACCATGGACCATTTCCGGATCCAGCTGGGTTTCGACAGTAATTACCCTCCAGACCTATTCATTTAATTATTGAATTTCAGAATACTTTGATCTGAATGATAAATATGATCATTGTATTTATTATTGCTTTTTGTAAAGACGTTTGATTAAAATAACGTAAAAAATAATAATTTGTCAATGATTATTCAGATGGGTTTACATTTAGGGTAATGATATAGGATAACGATGTAGATACTTGTATATTTTCTTATAAGTCACCAGGCACCACGGTCATCCTATTCTCTTTTAAGAACATGAAATGATTAATGATGTGAAACGGGAGGAGCTCACATGAAGTTCTTGTTATTTTCTAATCTGTAATGAAATTTTATAAAATGAGACATCCGCGAGCGTTGAAGCGAAACAAAAACTACGTTACTATGTTTTCTTTTCAGAGATGCATCGTCTAATATCTTAATGATATTGATAATTGATAATGCAAGAGTGAATGTATACCCCTCAAATTAATATGAAACATAGAACGAAGGGGACGATATAACGTCGAGCAAACGAAAAGACAATACCTTCTTCTGGAAAGGATCGAGGGTTGAAGTAAGCCGAATCGTCGAGGGAAGCCCAAGGAAGACAGGTACTACCGTTTTCTGTCTTGTCATACTTTCCTCGGTACACGTACCCATCACCTTCGTAACAGTCAACAGGAGCTGGGGTGGAAGATAAATTATGTATGAAATCCATTATGAGTAATGGTTTTATAAATAAGAAGGAACACTGATCCCTATTGAAAAGTAAATATTGCAGTTTTAAAGCAATTAGTAATGATTTTGTTTCTTGGAAAAATATTGTGGTATTATTGTTGTCGATATTAGCACAAAAAAATTATCAGTTTGGTAAATAAATAAGATACACAAACAACATTTTAAAACCTGGGTAAGGACGAAAAAAGATGATGTGAGATTGCCAATTCTTAAATTTGCAACTTACCATTGCATTGAGGTACATCACAATCCTGGAAGCCAAACTCAATATAACACCAAGGCTTGGCAGCATTGTTTGGATTCCGACAGTAGTTCTCCGTTAAATCTAAAAATCAAAATTGCAGTTTGTAAAAAAAAAAAAAATATGAAAGAATGAGCTATATACAGCAATGTATGATTAAGAAGAGAAAATTTGATAATAGGGAAAATTAGGGGGGAAAGCGTAGCATGCTTATTGTAGCGGCAGACCTAGAAAATCATCACTATGAATATTCGAATACATTCCAATGTATTCACTGACAACACGATAATGTTTTCCCTGTCCAGTCTTACACGATTTTGCAAAGTACAGTCAAGTTTGCTTGGTAAGTTGGTATTGAGTAAAATATTTTAAGTTTAGTAAAATGTTTTGGGCTAAATCTTATCAAGCTTCTCGAAAAGAAGGTGTTGCTCTTTTTCCTTCAGGGAAATTGGGGCTTGGATGTCTATTCTAAACTCTGAATATACTGTACCTTTATCGGGGTAGTCTATTGGATTATACTCTCGGTTCGCATCTTCCCAATTATAACATAGGTTTCCATCTACAGTCACTATTGCATTCCCCTTATATTGCTGAAATGGTTCATAGCATCCAACATCAGCTGTATAAATTAAACAAAACACATTATCATGCAATAGAACAATTTATTTGGACATTTAATGTCACTGCCCATTTATCATTAGGAACCATCATGATTGATTGATTTAATTCGCCGTGTGTGATTTAACTAATGCAAATATAAGATATAAAGTATCAAAATACCTCGACGAGATGTCTCATATCCAGAAGGGTCTTTACCTACGTCACTGAAGATGAACTTTCTCCCGAATGCTCGATTTTCACCAGAACCATTAAAAGGATGCTCCGGGCTGAAAATATTTATATCTCAATACATAGAGTAAAATTCACAGAGCAAAATGCTGAAAATTTGATCAAAATCGGATAACAAATAACGAAGTTGTTGAATTTTAAAGATTTGCTTACTTTCGGTTAAATAATTCTAGGCATGTCTTCATGAATATTCATTAGATGGGCTGATGATGTCATATCCCCGCTTATTCTTTTGTATTTTACTATATGGAATTAGGTTTATTCGAAAATTTTCTACTAAGAACTTAAACAATTAGATTGATATCTGATTAAGTGCATTAGTTATTTCTTGCTGCAACTTATTTCATAATAATGGAGACACATCATTTACACATCTCTTGCTGCAACTTATCTCATAATAATGGAGACACATCATTTACACATTTAAACAATCATGATTTCATGTAAAAACATAAGAAAAAGGAAAATGGGGATGTGACATCATCAGCCCACCTAATGAATATTCATAATGACATGCCAAGATCTGTTTCACCGGAATAAGGCAAATATTTATAATTCAATAACTTCGTTATTTGTTATCCGATTTTGAGGAAATTTTGAGCATTTTGCTTTGTGAATTTTACTCTATTTATTCAGATATAAATATTTTCAGCCCGGAGCATCCCTTTAAGACATGAACGCAATTATTCTTCACCACAATTATTAGATGTAAACATGGTAAATACGTGGAAAACTCTCTCGAATGCTCCTTCTTCACGAGAACATTCGAACGTAAATTTCATTATCTGAATATGATCACACAGCAACAAACACACCCTCACACTGACTCACCTTTGCGCACACCCACGTGCATTCACACACACACACCCTCACCCATAGATTCACGCACACGGAGGTTGTATGCGATTTAATTAGCCGACTGTATAGCGTGTGGAATATATAACATTTAGTATTATTACACATATATTAAATTTCCATTTAACATCTTCACATTGGGTACAATTACAGGATTGTCAAATTCTTTTTATGCTGCTGTAGACAAATCAATATTGAATGTATAGAGGGTAAGGGTAAAATGTACTTACGTGGATTTGTGGGAGGAGGCGGGGTCGACTCATCTGTCAAGGAATGCAAAGAAGAGTTAACAAAATTATACGACAAACTTGTATTATGCTGTGTTAAAAAAATCAATCATCACAATAATTCATATCAACATTACAGAATCTATCAACGAAGGCCCTAAACAAAAACGATAATTTTCATTTCAAATGTTTTGTAAAAGACATTAAAAAAAAAGAAGGGAATAATGTTTCTGTTTCTGGTAACTCCCGTAGGAACCATGCAGGACAGCGTTTCGCTGGTAAACGCCAAGCTGGTACATAACCAATTTTCTAAGAAATATGTGTTATCAAGTCGCAGAGTTTGATAAAATAGCTTTGCAATAATTCTTTAACAACTTACTATTTTATGTCAAAATGTTCAATTACCTGCTTTTTTCTTGCAAATAGAAGCATATTTCCGATTACATGAAACGTCATTCCACACTCCTGATGGGGTGGTATATGGCCCTCGTACATGAACACAATCTTCGTTGCTACCGGCGTTATTTGGTTCACCAATGTCCCAGTTGTGGTAATCAAACTGCAGGAGTAAAAATGATAATTTATTTATTTAAATGTTTTCATTCCTGTTTCTTAAACTAAATATTACCAATACAATATCGCTAATAGTTAAATTTCTTATGGTAGACGGAAATTCATAAAAAATATTCTCTCCAACTAATTTCATACACTGTAAACAAATATTGGGTAAAAATTTAACCAGTACGAGGGTAATAATGTGTCCAACCAATTTAGGGCAGTAGTTTACCCGATGTGGGAAGTATATTGTCAAGTAAAGTTAAAAAATAAGCAGCAATGACTTTAGAATGGAAATAATTTTTAGAATGGGCAAAATTTTTATCAAATTGGATAAATAAAAATGCCCAATGTTGGTTGGACACATTATTACCCTCATATATCATTTTTACCCAATATTTTTTTAGAGTGTAGGAGATAAATCTAGAAAACGGAATGATATTAAAAGGAAGCATTGTTTAATGCTTAGTCTCACCACTGCTTAGTTAGAACACTAAGAAGAATTGCACAGAAATTATATCAATATATATAATATTTTTTCTGAAAAAATGAATCGAGGCTTGGTTAATAGGGAATTATAATCTCGACCTGGAATGATTTGATATCTATTTCAAACATCTTTTTCCTCAGGATAATCACATCGTTCTATTAATCATGACTTATTATCATCCGTTTTTTTCCATTCAGGATAGCATAGAAAAGTTTTAGCTCAGTTTTACATGTTGTATATGCTGTGGTGTTGTTGCTTATTTCAGGCATTTTATAAAATTCATCATCATCTGCATAAGCTGGAAGAGAGGTGGAATGGTAAAAAAAATACTTTTTTAAGAAGTGTGAACCTGGGAAACGTTTCAGCAATGTTTTTGTCCAACAAGACAACTTTCCTTGATTTGGATTGGCTGTAAAGCGCTGTTACGATGGCAACTGTCGGATAAAACGGGACTTGCCAGATAAAACGTCCGACAAGTCATTTCATGAAACGCTCCAATGATCTCCCAAATTGTAAAGATTTACAAAGTAGTTTATGGAATTATGAGGGACATACCTGAGTTCCGTCAGTCCATTGGAAATCGTTTATTCCAGCACCTTTTCTTTCAAGTCCAACATAGTAGTCATTTGCTTGAAGATGTACTACAAAAAAATATTTAACAATAAAGTAAAAACATACCTATTATGATTATGATGGTAGAGAAGTACATGTAGTTTATTGCGATATCATATAGTTTTATATCAAAATATATAATAGCTACATAATAGAGCATACAGTATGGAATATAGTTTAATAGTCAATGATATGGGCATACATGTACATGAAATAAATATCAGTGGAAATGTCTATTACTCAATATTAATATACGGCTTGCTCCAAAACTTCTTGAAATAGAAATCAAAATGTGTATATCAGTAGCTCCAACACTTCTTAAAATAAAAATTAAAATGTGTATATCAGTCGCTCCAGACCGCTCCAAAACTTCTTAGAATAAAAAAAAACAGTTGTCCTGCTTCTAAAAATAACTTTACAAAAATTGTTTCAGGGACTGGAAAAGTTAATTAGGTTATTAGACCTTTGACTTTCCTGCACATGTTAACAATTTGAGAGACTGTTTGCAAACTTAACTATAATAAACGACAAAATGTATGTTTATTTTATGAGAAATTACGCCGAATCAGAATAACTAACTCCAAATTCAAAAAAACAATGCAACAGTTGTTTAAAATACTGGCCTATCAAGCCTATAGCTTTAGCTTTGTTTTTGTTTTTTAAAAGGCAAACCAGAATTTTTATTTCGTAAGCATTTTGGTCCGAAAAATAGATAAAATCACATATTCGATCCAATTACTTACATTCTATGAATGACATTTCTTCTGTCGTATGGATGCTTGCCAGTTTGCCTCCCTTATCATTACAGTTTTGTTGTGCATCAGTATAAGTTACTCCCGTTTCTTCCATAAAGTAGCAGTGGTCATTGTAGATATACCAGTCAGCTGGACAGTAGCCCGTTGCTGGAATGAAATGTTATGGTCAAAGTGTTAAGTGTCTAATAACATAGAATATATAAGAAATATATCATGATGATAGAATGATCAAAATCGTCTGTAATAAAAAGAATTAATATATTCTGTCATTGTTGATTTTACACAGAAATCTGTAATATCACGTCAATATAATTATGTACTCACGTCGATCAGGATCCACTGGAGTAATAGGTGCTCCTGGAAAGAAATAATGATATCATTAAACAATAGTTAAATTTAAGAGCGTTATTAAAATTAACTGATGATTATAAAGTTTTCATAAAACAACTGTTCCTTAAACATCACTTCTTATTCTACAATATATATACATGTAGCTCTATATTTTGCTCCTTTTAAATCCCTCCTCTCTTGTCCATGTTCATCATGTTCATCATGTTTATTTTAAAACATGTTTATATACCATGGTTATCGTGTCCGCTGCAGTCTTTATTTTTCTCCATTATACATGTTGCCTTGTCTTTCTCCTACATAATTTGCTAACCCTTTTTTCTTTTATTTTCACTGTCATTGTTATGATAGAACGACACTATAAATCTCTTAGTATCCAAGAAACATGATGAAAATGTGTAATCATGTAATAGAGTAATTGAAATTTGTTCAGTTCTAAAATTCGCGAAACATATATTGATGTATTTGATCACGGGAATATCCAAACTTTCTCCAGACTGTATAAGCGATAGTTTACTTCGTTCTTGGGGAGGTTTTACTTTCAAAATGTTTATTGTTTGATGCATGAACTGAACATTACCTTCTCGAATCTTACAGGTGTAGTCAAAGAGATTAAAACAATCACCATAGTCCCATTGCCCAACTGAAGAACCTGTGGAGAAAAATAATCATATTCGCATTTTAAAAATAAAGTACACGTATTACAGAGACATAATCCGCCATCTTGCAAGCTCAATATGAACCGTATACGTACTCCGTAAATCAATTATTATGTTGATACCTCTGGGGTGGTATTCTGAGGTCATTTTATCTTTAAAATATCTTATTTTATCTCTTAATATGAAATTGGATATTGCTTCAAAAATAGGTGTTCTTATAATAATAATAATAATAATAAACAGTTCTTGTATAGCGCATATCACGATTATGAATAATGTCTCTATGCGCTTCCAAAGGACTTGGATATTATTACCCCAGCTGTAGCTTGGCAGCCGTAATTACTAAGATTACAGCGCACACGCATTTCAAGGAATAAATTCCTGCCAGGTACCCATTCACCTCACCTGGGTTGAGTGCAGCACAATGTGGATAAATTTCTTGCCGAAGGAAATTACGCCATGGCTGGGATTCGAACCCACAACCCTCTGTTTAAAAGTCCGGAGACTAATCCACTGGGCCACAACGCTCCACATAGAGATAAAATGAAGATGAAATGGTTCTCAGACCAATTCGAAGAGATTTAAAGGTATTTTATCTCACTGATTTTAACGGAGATAAAATAGTTTATCTTATCTGCATAAAATGGATCTCAGAATACAGACCATTATTACATTGGTTCGTATACGGGTATATGTTTCACATGTATTTGGAGAGTATGTCTAATAGTCAAATTTTTATACATGATTTTGCTGTCTTGGCTTTCTTTAGGTGAGACTGCATTAGATCAATCGCAAGGCACGCATTGGAATTTGTGAACAATTTTACGGGTTTTTTTTTTTCAATTGAAGTAGCCCTAAAAACGGTATCAAAATCATTGAATAATTGTATTGTAAAATATAAAATGATTAAATATAATAAACTGTCACAGTGTATGTGCTTTACAATCGAAAGGAAATGAAAATCGTAAAAAGGGCCAAGGTAAAAAAAATCCTACCTGAGACAAAACATTACAAAGGTAAAACCATTTTTTTTTTACATGGTGATATCATTTTAAAAGATTTATACGTTTACAGTCCCTGCATGCTGTCATTATCTTCGTTAAATAAGTTTATTAGTGGCTATCTATAATTTCAGTCAGATATGGAGAAACAAGCTTTGGTACCGGTATAAATAGATCCACATTGTTGTTCGCCTTCTCTGTTAGCTGGTTTGTTACCAGCAGGCCAGTTCTGGTATGCTGAATCGTCGTAAGCTGTACCGTCGGTCCATTTCATTTCTCCGTCTTTCAACGTATCTAAAACAAAACGCAACTAGAATTTTAGTTTAGACGATATCATACAGAAAGCATTCTTGAAGGAGAGCATTGGAATTCATTTAGTTAAAATAAGATGGTGTTGTGTGATTCGTTTAAAAAAGATTGACAATGAAGGTATCGAATAATTTGCTAACATAAAAATTGTTTTCAAACTAAAAAAAATAATAATAATGGGCGCTGTTTTGCTTTGTTCAGTTTTGTTCTTCTGTTCATTTTGAAGTTTGCTCTTAATACAAGTGGGAAAATTTCAAAAATACTGCATGAAAAGAAAAACGATTTATATCAGATAAGAGATATAAAACTTCTGATAAAAAATGTGATAGTTTTGGAGTTCATAGGGAGAGAGAGAACAACTAACTTCCAAGTATTTGCAAGTGATTTTTTTATACAACGAGCCACCCTCCCAAGTATACCTATATTATAGCTGACGATGTTTGATGTTGCTAGATAAATCTTACTCACCAGAGATGCCAAGCCAGATACTCGGGATTCCATTTTGCCACAGGACAGGAAGCTGTTCATTGATGAATTCTTGCTCTTTTTCACTGTACAAATTGATGCAATAATGGGTAAATATCAGGGATGTTTCCGTTTTATCCTGTGGCAATTTATTCATTTGTTTGATATCTATTTATGTTTTGATTTATTCATTCATAATTCAAACATTTACTAAATTATTTATTCATTTCTTTGTTTATTCATTTATTCACTCATTCATTTATTTATTTACTTTTTTTTCTTTCTATATCACGAATTATTCATATGTATATTTATTATTCTTTCGACCATATTTGCCCCTTCCATAGTTTATTTCACGATTGTGATGTACTTTGAGGATGGGATAATAGTTACGTTTTAGATTGCATGGAGTGTATGTTTATTGTAGATTTTGCAAATTAAGGAGCAATTGTCGCAAAATCAATTGTGTCAAAATATCCCGGTGTCTTTTCAGTCATCGTAAAATGTATGGGGAAAAAAGAAGATTTGTTTGAAAGTGCAATACATGTCGTTAAGGGCTTACTTTTTGATAGTGAGCAATGTGCTTCCCTGCGCTTCACACTTATCTTTAGCATCATCCCACGTGGTAGGTGAGGAGGATACCAGTTGATAGCAGTAACCATCATGTATCCTCCAACCTGGATAACACATACCTGGTAGCATGCAAAATACATAAATAAATAAGGCTTTGGTTCATCAAGGCAAATATTTGAAAAGAACTTAGGCCTATTCTATTGTCGAGATGGACATGAAAATTTAGACGATGGACAGTTTCACATCTGACATGTCCGACGCCTTTTTACCTGCTCTTGGTAGCGAGATCAGATCTTACTAAAAAAATTGTCCACCGTAGCAGCCGTCGAGTTTCAATGCTTAGATATTATTTAGATAGCCAGAAAACTATGTGAAAACAATATGGATAAATGGGTCAACAATAAAAATGGAGGTGATAGAGAAGGAGAACGAGGAGCAAACTGTGGCAATGGATGGTTATAACCACACAAAGCTTATGAGGGGCCAGGCCATCTATTATATCAGTGTATAGTGTGTTAACATTGGTTCAACCTTCTAAGCTTCACACACAATGACAACGTTCCGTCGCCAGTAAGATCAGACGAATCAGGCATAGAGATGTCGGAAGAGGCTGTATATGAATGCAAACCTTTTTTTTAGTAATACAAATCAGAATGTTTCATAATAAAAATATGACTTTAGATATCTTCTGAATAATTGCAAAAAGAACTTTTCGACTATATACTGCATCCTATGTTACCAATGAATGACAAAGGCAATAACAGTTTGCACAGTTTCACCAATTCTTTTTATCCCCGAGACATGATAATTAGTATTTGTTTTATACAATATGTAGCTGGATTACCATTGCTTAGTTTGGACATGGAGGGTCCATAGTTTGAAGCATGGCTTGACCGCGTCTGACGGTGGAATCACGCAACCCAAACTTTTGTGACAACATGCCACTTTATTTGAGAAGGACCGTGTCCACCATTTGGGGAAAACATACCCCATGAACAGACTAAAGGTCGAGACTATTACCCGAACATCTTGAAAAAAAAAAAGAACTGGAAAACAGTATATTAAATATAAATAATGTTACGCAATTGCCGTTTTACCAGTTGGTTTCTCGCAAATGAATTTCCTTCCCCAAAAACAGTCTGCTGTCGACCAGTTACCAGTTGACGTGCTCTGATAGATCACCTGAGTGCATTCCTCATCTGAGCTAGACAGCCGGTGAATATAGGAAATTCGGCAGAAAAGGGAGAATGAGAAATGGAAAGAGAGAAGGGTAAGAAAGGAGGGGGTGAGGGTGGCCAGGAAGGGATATAGGTGGATAGATAGATGAATAGATAGATAGATAGATGAGAGGGAGTAAGGGATATAGGTGGATAGATAGATGAATAGATAGATAGATGAGAGGGAGTAAGGGACATAGTAGTAAGAGCAGGGAGAGTATAAGAAATAAGATGTTATAAAAAGAGCGATAAAGATAAATGTAAGAATGGTGAATAATGAAGTGGAAATAACAATAATAACAATGGCGTTATTTGTTAATACACACCCCTATGTTAAATGTACATCGTTTCTAATTTGGTAATACTAAAGGTGGGGCCTAACCCCCCCCCCCAAAAAAAAAAAAAAATAATAATGATACTCATATTGATAAGATTAACTACAAAATAATATGGAAGAATAAAACAATGCTGTCCAACCTCTAGAAGGCAATATCAGTATATAATATCATCAATAATTATTACTTATGAACTAAGAACACAATGTTTTTTTATAAAGATCAAAGAAAAATGAACTTCTATTAGTTCTTCGTGAATTTCAAATTTCGAATTAATATTCTTTGGGTTTTTTTCCTTTTCTCTTCTCTTTTTTTTCAGATAGAAGTTACATCTAGGTCACTTACTCCATGCTTGGTTCATTAGTTCCCCAGTGTTCATAACCCGTTCCATGTCCAGATGTCCACCTGAAATCATCCAGTCCACCCTTTCAGAAAGAACAAATAGTCAAAACAATGTGTTAAAATAGTCAAAATAACTAACTATTTTAATACAACGTGACCACAATGTAGACACTGCGTGCGTGATGCGTATACCACTCAATAATGACCAAGCCCCCCCCCCCTTCCTCTATCTTTACGCCAGTGATACCTACCACACTTTTGTATCCAATCCAAAAGGAACCCCTTGCTTCCTGTACCAACTCTGATAGAAACATCTGTTCTTCTTCATCGACTACATCCATGAGGTTACCATCATAACGTGTACAGTATTCCTGGGTAAGGAGCAATGAGAAGCAAGCGAGGTATTATTAACTTTATAACAATTATTAGGGTATATTGTATGTCGGACATGTACATACTACAAATAAGCTATTATTTGAGAAATTTCGATGCAAATTACAATGTTGAAGAAACCATAGTAATTATAAGCAAAAATTACAATACCAGTTAAAGGACATATTTAATGGGGCTCTGGAAGTCTCCAAAATTACTCGACACAAAAAACTCAATGGACAAGGTACCGCGCAACATAACGATGACATACGAGGACAATATATCTTTTGTCTTTCCATACACCATTTAGGTTGTGCTTCTTTGTATCCTCATGTGTCTCTTGTTTTGTCTCAAAAAGTAATTAGATAAAAATGCAGCAAATATGTCTCACTTTGTCAAAGACGGTCTTCCATGGGGACAATAAGATACATTTATACACCAATGGACAAAACAAGGGTGGGCAAAGTCCATTGAAGTCATCCATCTTTTTCACGTCGAAAAAAAAATATTCCAATTGTTCCATTTGAAGTATCCCTGTAACTCTAACTAGCTTAGCCGGAGTATAGTACGTGCGCTATATAAATCGTATATTATTCACATTTATTAATATTTTCTTAATTGCGTTATTGAGCTTCAAACTCGTGGTTTATCAAATCAGGGAACAACCAATCGTCTTCGCTAACCAGTAAAATTAGCACACTTGTACCAATGATACAAATCAGCATGAACATACACAAGATCAACACCAAAGATAAAATGACTTAAGAAAATATTGAGACGGTGTAACGATTGCGTTTAATTTTTGAAGAAAAAAGAAGGTTTGAGAACTACTCAGATTTCACAGTGTAAAATGAATCGTAATACTACATGTTTGCTGACCTGAGCGTCGTCAAAAGTCATCCAGTTTGTTGAAGTATAATAACAATTCTGGAATTGCTCTGTCCATCCATTTGACTCGTCACAGCGAACTGGTTGAGCTGTACTCAAAAAGAAGGGCATTTATTCTGGATTTTGGTTAACATTTTGTTATATTTCAGAACAGCACTGACTAATATAAGTAAGAATATTTATTGATTATTATTTTAATTTTGGCAGTATATATACATTATATCAAACTATTATAATAGCTAAACAAAGGATTCTGGCTATACTTTGAAAGAAGAATGACATTGTGCCCGGAAACATTACTCGAGAGTGTTAGTAAGAAGGAACTTATGGAACTTATACTAGATTGACATTTTGAGAGAAATCATGGTGTTTTTTATTTGGTTTAAACCTCTATCCTGTCGAATTTATAAAAAAAAATCAACGTATTTCGGATTAATACAGGCATACATATTCTGATATTTGTCAGGAAGAATAATTATGAAAATCCATTATCCTAAACAAAGGATTCTGGCTATACTTTGAAAGAAGAATGACATTGTGCCCGGAAACATTACTCGAGAGTGTTAGTAAGAAGGAACTTATAGAACTTATACTATGATTGACATTTTGAGAGAAATCATGGTGTTTTTTATTTGGTTTAAACCTCTATCCTGTCGTATTTCCGATTAATACAGGCATGCATATTCTGATATTTGTCAAGAAGAATGATTATGAAAATCCATTATCCTGTGAGTATGGCAAACTAACGTGACTAAAACCAATTTAAAAATCATTTGAAATTATCCTGCTTTTGTTAAAACAAATATTGTGTTTATGGTAGGATAGATGACGGTGTATAACCAGAGTATGTAGTTGTGGTTCGGGAGAGTGTGTTTGTGTGTGAACGCGTGCGTTGTGTGTGTGTTTGTGTGTAGATGAGAGAGATATATACACTGTTAAAAACCCGTGATTTTATAGAAAAAACAGATTTTACAGAAAGCAATTACAGAATCATTCTGTAAATTCATAAAACAGGAATTTTTCTGCAATTTAACAGAACAATTCTATTTAAAAAGGGGAAAAGGGTGTTTTATTTCAAGGACAAGTCCACCTCAACCAAAAATGTATTTGAATAAAAAGAGAAAAATCCAACAAGCATAACACTGAAAATTTCATCAAAATGGTTGTAAAATAAGAAAGTTATGACATTTTAAAGTTTCGCTTAATTTCACAAAACAGATATATGCACATCCTGGTCGGTATGCAAATGAGGAGACTGATGATGTCATCCACTCACTATTTCTTTTGTATTTTATTATGTGAAATATGAAATATTAAAATTTTCTCCTCATTGCCAATATTAAGTGAAACAACGATTAATTCCTCCCTGAACGCGTGGAATTAGCATTGTTTAATATTATATGGTTCAGTCAAGTTCGTCCGTATTGTCGAATTTGTAAGAAATGAAATAGTGTATAATTCAAACAATAAAAAACAAAAGAAATAGTGAGTGATGGACATCATCGACTGACTCATTTGCATGTCACTAAGTTGTGCATACTACTCTTTTGTGAAAAATAAGCGAAACTTTAAAATGCCATAACTTTCTTATTTTACATCCGATTTTGATGAAATTGTAAGCGTTATGCTAGTTTGATTTTTCTCTATTTATTCAAATCAACATTTTCTGGGGTGGACTTGACCTTTAAGGAAATTTGTAAGCTTCCATACACCAAATACCAATTTCCTGTAATTTTACATGATAAAATGTAAGATTACGCAATCTGGTAAGATTACAGGTGTTCTCGAGACTCTGCTGCAGGAACTTCTTTTATTTTAAGGATAAATTTTCTAACAGTGTATACAGAGAGACAGAGACAGGTAGAGAAAGAGAGCACGAGAGAGGGCAAGGGAGGGAATGAGAGGGAGAGGGAGGGGGAGAGAGAGACGGATGAAGCGAGAAATTTAATGTTACGTTAAATAGTTTTTAAAAAAGATGATATAAATATGAAAATAAAACCTGGGTTAGTATCTAAAACACTTACTGAGAGTTCTGTGGCATACATATCCTTTCCTAGAACCACAATCCTCATCGATCCAGTACCAGTTCTGATTATAGCCCATTGCTACACAAGCCTTAGTACCCTTACTGTGACTAGGACGATTACTAGCCCAGTTCCTGTAAAAAAAACAGGGCATTTTATTAGCAAAGACAAAAATGTGCCTACCTTTAATTTCTTAACTCGCCCAAGAGCAGCCCAACATTTGCTGTGAAGCTGTTTTGAAGTTGATTAGAGGCCTTTACAAACATATAACTTATCTGTTACCATAATTATTCATACCAGGTGCTTTGAAAATAAATTATAAGATGAGGTAATTAAAAGCAGATGCTGTGATTGTTTCTCAAACTTTCCATATCTAAACGTCAAGTGGGACGCCTCTGGCAGTCTCGCCTGTATTATGCAATTCGATATAGCAGCAGTGCTGCCTTTGACAAAAGCTAATGAATAATTATTCACAGAAGAAAATACTATGTCCATTGACCCAAAATGATATTTGACCATGATCATGTGACCTAAGACATGTGCAAAACAATCATTCATACTTGATTACCCTTATGTCGACAATGATCGATGTTTCATGAGCTACATCCATAAACTGTTTAAGTTATGAATCCAATCCAAAACATACTCCCAACACAGCCAGAGTTCATTGACCTTTAAATGACCTTTGATCTTGACCATGTTCCTGAAACACGCACAGGGTATTCAGGGATACATTACTGCTCTTATGTCCTAGTTTCATGAACTAGATCCATAAACTATCAAAGTTATGATGACATTTTCTCAAATACCCCCATCATGGCCAAAGTTCGTTGACTCTAAGTGACCTTTGACCTTCTTCATGTGACCTGAAACTCAAGTAGGATCTTTAATGATACACCATTACCCTTATGCCTAAGTTTTATGAACTAGGTCCACATAATTTCCAAGTTATGACAACATTTCATAAACTTAACCTTGGTTAAGATTTTGATATTCATTCCCCTAACATGGGCTAAGTTCATTGACCCTAAATGACCTTTTGACCTTGGCCCTGTGATCTGAAACTCAAGCAGGATATTCAGTAATACTTGATTACCCTTATGTTCAAGTTTTATGAACTAGGTATATATACTTTTCAAGCTATGATGACATTTCAAAAACTTAACGTTGGTTAAGATTTCAATGTTGACGACACCGCCGCCGCCTCCGTCGGAAAAGCGGCGCCTATAGTCTCGCTCTGCTATGCAGGCGAGACATAAAGTAAGTAGGGAAATTACATACGGGATGAAAATCATATACATGCGTGGACTCTATATAATAACCACATTTCTAATGGGCGCTTCCACCCCAAGGATTGCCCAAGGCGCCTATACCAATTTATTGAGACATTAATGATGCAAATTAAGACTTTCTCAGTTAACAATATGATCCATGCTTCGTGGATGATGTGAGCTGCACTTTTGAAACTCAAAATCAAAATGAATATACAAGTTGTAGCCAATTTGGTTTGTAGGAAGCGATAGAAAAATAATTTACACTTGGAATTAGATTAAAATTTTCTTGATCTGTTTAACATACTTACGATAAATTTGGATCATATATTGATCCATCACTCCATACATAAGCCAGGTTACCATTGGGATCACTTAATCCAATCCAGAAATCCTCACTAAACCCACCGAGCTGAGCTTTCAGCCATTCCTGACAAAATGACAAAGGGATAGAGAGGAAGGTTGAAGTGAGAGAGATGGGGAAATATAAGAAGGAGGGGTGGATGGGAGTGAAGGAAGGGGAATTGGATAGGAAGGGGAGGGGTGGGGCAAGGGGATGAGAGGGATGTGGAAGGGTGGGCAGGGAAGTAGAGGAAGGTTTGAGATAGAGAGGTGTGATCATTGAACATAATTACAGATATTACAAAAATGACAAATTCAACAAGATAAATCAAGACAGACATTTTCAATCAAATGAGAAGAAAATCCTAAGCATTATAATTATCAGTATCATCATTATTGTCATTATTATTTTTATTTGATTTGATTTATTTATTATCATCAATATTCACATGTTTACAGGTGATGAAACAAATTACATAACAGTTACACATGTATAAAAATACTATGGTAAATGAGACCAGAAAATAGCAAAAGTGCTAATCGAGCCTGGCCCCACAAATATTACAAAATGCACATTTAAGAATTAAAAAAAAAATTAAATTGCAATATGATGGTGTGAATTTATGGAAACAAATAACTTTAGAGAATTCCTAAAACTTTTTCTTGATTTTTTTCAATTTGATTTCAACTGGTACTTTATTCCAGAGCTTGCTACCTAGAAAAGAAAGTGAAAATTGGCCTTGAGTTGTTTTTAGTCTTAGAAGGTTTACTTGTTGGTCTTTCTTCTGTCTAGTAGACAGCAATAATCTGCTAAGGAGTGAGGTAGGTTATTATTACGCAGATCATATCATTATCATCACAATGTCTGATCATTATTATCGAACACTAAAGTTTGTTAATGATATTAGGTAGATGATTACATTTTCTCCAGCTTTGTCTAGTGAGGTAAGATCTCCTTCTATGGCGTGGCAGTTAGCCCTTGCCTGATCCCATGTTGTGAGGTCTGATTTGATCTGGTAACAGTCGTACGTCCCCTGTCGCTGCATCCAACCATTCGGACACGATAGGCAGCAACCTGACTCAGATTTAAAAAAAAAATCGAGTAGACCAGATATGTTTTAGTTAGAGATTCGACGAGATATAATCAATTCAAAATTGATTAGATATCATTATGTAAAATCAAATCGAATGAATTAGAATAGATTAACTTTGATCAAAATAAACTCTTTTATTATATTTTATTAAACTAAGGTGATATGAAACAAAATAAGGAAGATTACATTCTTAGAACAGTGCGACGCCATGCCATTTGTTTGGGGGTAAAATTACCACAAGATGTTTTGATTTGTAATTTGAATTTAGAAAGGACTATTGTATGGCTGAATGACCAACCCAAAATTCACAAATCAATATGAGAATACCCCGGTCATGTGGATCATAATTTTTCTGCATGTACTCTTAAAATAGTTGGGCAAAAATGCCCAACTTTTAACCAACCCTGGGCAACATACTGTCCACACAATTATTGGTTAAAATTTGTCCAAATTGGGTAATAAAAACTAATAATTGGGAGATAAATTTGTTCAATTGGGAAATAATTGACAAGAATATGTATATTCTTTTACCAACATACATTACCCAACACAGTGGACAATATGTTGCCCAGCATTTCAATTGTATGTGATAATGAAACTTGATTAATAACTATGTAACATTCTTCACTTTCCTGAAAACAGATGCCCTTACAAAAAAAAACCTACGTATTTCTAGGGAGATTTCTGTGAGATTCCGTTCAAACATTTGAGGTTAATTATTGACTTTAAAAAATATAAGTTTTCGATCATTTCGTTCGAGTTGGTACCTACATTTTTCAGATATAACATATTTCAATAGTGTGATGAAAAATGAACCCTTTTTCCTTTCTGCTCAATTGCTTCAATAAAGAATATTTATGAGATAAATTGAGACATAATATATTATTCAAATAGCTGCGATAGAAAAGACCTGTAACCTTTGGTTTTATCCTTGACTGATTTGTGTCTTAGTAAACAGAGCATTATCACGAGGATCTATAAAACATTTCTATTTAATCTTTGTGAACGTGTTTACCATGTATATCATCGAGTATAAAAAATATAACTAAATAGTTCAATTATGGCTTTAGTACCACCGTGCTACTGGTTAATAAAAGGTTTTATTGCCAAGCAAGTACTGTAAATCTCGGCAATGCAGTATTGGAAATGGTTCGAAATTTTACAGGTATCATTTTGTTTTAAGCACTAGCTTCATTTATTCATAAAGATGATATCAAAATGTATAGAAATAGCATTTTGCTTAACGTCATTATTGTGCCTTGGCGTTAACATATAACTCCAGTAAATCTATTTCAGCACTGATTTGAGAGCGTTGAAGTGTTTGTTTCTTCTGCTAATATCCTGATATACAACCCCTAAATTTATTTATTATTGATACGACTGAATTGTCATTTGCTCGGGCAATCACCCTCTCCCCGTCCAATTCCTTCTCCAACTCGAACAACGCTTGAGATTCTAAAATTATACACTCTTAAAAATGTTGGGCAACATACGGTCCACACAACAATTGGTTAAAACTTTATCCAATTCTGGGTAGTTTTACACCAATAATGTGTGCTTTGGGTGAAAACTACACAGTATTGGTGTAAAACTACCCAGAATTGGATAAAGTTTTAACCAATTGTTGTGTGGACCGTATGTTGCCCAACATTTTTAAGAGTGTAAACTGGGGATATATTCAAACGGTAACCCACTATACTAAAAGGCAGCTATTAAAGTGAAAAGGAACAGAAAGCGAAAAAAACTACTCTGTTATTTTGCACAACATAATTAGGTCATAAGCTTAATTAACATGGAGTCAATGAAGGAAATGTTATTCTAACCCCAAACTATTCCCCCTCTTAATTCAATATTGTTATCAAACCTGACAAATTAGTACGAATTACCTTCGTGTATAAACAGCATCGATATCGTGAGCATAAGAAGGGGTTTTGAGAGTGGGACAAAAGCCATCATCAAACGCCTCTCCTCTGCTGGTGTGGAAACGTATTTTTCGCTTATTATGAAGTTATTCCAAATCGAAAATCCAATCCAGGAAAGAATATAAGATAAGGGGTCTTCATTCAACGTTGTCCATTGGTGAAAAGTTGGGCCGGATTAAGATGAACAAATGATTTGTAATGTTTCCACTCGCCACTCCGCTCAAAAAATTAATCTTGATCGCAAAGTGCTAGTTTTAAGTCAACAACCTGTATAACGACAGCTTACCTACGATACGAATATAAGACGATATCATAATAATCTTGTCTTATGCATGGCGATACAAACATTTTATACGTCCTTATACAGATACAAGGGCTAAAGTACACCCAAATAATTTATGAGTATACATGTACCTGTACGGCATTCTGAATAACCATAATCATTCACCAAACACCAAGTAATTTATTTATTATTACGTGTACATGTTAAGGGTATGGTTGAATGATGATCGTAGGCAAAAGTTTAACTAAAATTAAAACCAAAGCCAAACCCCATAAAGACAACAATCTCAAGCCAAACAATTTTTTTTTTACAATAAGAGGGCGATTAATTCGTAAAGATAATAATAAAAAGTGTTTGTGTTTGTTTCAGAAAGATACAATGTGTAAACAAATATCTTAACTGTTTAAACTGTTTATCTGCATGTTGTATTCAAGATGACTGAGATTTGTAAAAAATATTATTTCCTTTCAGATGATTATGAATGATTTCATAGTACCTTCATGGTTCGATATCAGTGGGTAAAATATGATAATGGAGCCCGGGACATTTTTAATATTTTGGGTATTATTTTAAAACAAACAATGGTTTTATTATTTTGTCCAGTATTTATTACTCAAATCCTTCAATGCTAAAAAAATATTGATAAGAAATACTAAGACATGGTTAGATATATGATCAACTTTTGTTGTGCAAATATTTACAAATACAGTGTTTTCAGATGGAATGATTAGCTAAGCACTACATGACGGCAAGAAGTGATATCACTACCGAAATGTTATTAGTGTTCTTGACAGGGTTGGTTACTCTTTTGCAGATTGATTCTGGATTGAACAGTATACGTGATCCAAAAGAGACCCAATTTTCCTCACCAATTCTTAGCAATCCCCTGCCCCCCCCCCCCACAAAAGGTAAAAATTTATCCACACGTTCAAATTTTCGTCTAAAAAGAAGTTCGCCACCTTCTAATCACCCCTTTCAGTGTATATTATGACTATACATGGTACGCAGTGATACATGTGAGGGGCGGAATATGTTTGATCAGTAAACTAATTTGCTTTAACTCTGATCTTTCCTCTCTGTGACCCCCAGTTGTAATATTATCGACATTAACATAAAAACATGCAAATATCTTTATATTCATGATAGTGACAGTTGGCGCACTGTGGACAGCTCATAGAGACTTATACAATGTGCCCCCCCCCAAAAAAAAAAAAGTCAAAGAAACCGAGGACGATCGTTGTTATTTTCATAGATAGTATTGTCAAGCATAGATCCCCCTCTTGAATCTGATGCAACCTATATTGAAATTAATAATTCACGCATTGTTGGGTAAAACCAATTTTAAGAGAGTGTTCCAAGAAAGTACTTTGGTATGCGATATCTGAATTTGAGCGAAAGGGGAACATTTCTAAAAATTTAATGTTTTGCCTTCTAGTGTGACACCTCAAATCAGGCCAAATGAGAGAGGAATACAAGATGATTTGTGTATTTTTTTGTAAATGCAAGCGCTACTTTAAACAAGTAGTGTTTTGACATTTATATACATGTACAATTTTCATTGATGTGGGTGTTATAAAGGGGAGAAGAAACTTTATGGAAATGTCATTTATTATTCAGCCATGGTTCATGAGAAAATTTCCGTCATATCAATTATTATGTACCCTCTTTCGAATCGTGACTTTCTAATACGTGAGGTTATCATTTTTATTTAGAGCGAATGTGTAAGAGAGCCAGAGAGAGGGTGGAAGAGAGAATGAGAGATGGAGAGAGAGAGAAGAAGAAGGAGGAGGAGAAGAAGAAGAAGAAGAAGAAGAAAAAGAAGAAGGGGAGAGAGGGTGGCAGAAAGTGAGAGAGTTATTATGGAGACGCTGTGAGAGGTGAAGAGAGGGGATAAAGATTGATGGAGAACGAACTACGGAAGACATACGGAAGCTAAGAAGAAAAATAGATGGGGCGGTGTAGGAAATCGAATTTTAAAGACGTGCACAATCAGTAGAAATCAAAAAGAAGAATTGGTTTACAAATTTATAAAATTTCACAATTTCACTCCATGTACTTAAAAAAACCCCTTAAAACACATCTTTTCCATTAACGCTTGCCAGCGTTGGTCTTTCAATGTTCTTTAATTTTTTATTTACATTTATGTTTATGTTTTGTTTCATTGTAAATTATTTATATGCAATGCGCTTTGTACATTTCCAAGAAAAGACGCTATAGAAATATTATTATTATTATTATACAAAAACAGCAACAAAAGAACAACAACCATCACATTAGTTAATACACATTCTCACAAAATGCGTTTTTATTTCATTTCATCATGAAAAGCGAGTGTACAAAAAAAGTATTACACAGAACAATTTGCAATGTTAAAAATTACACACGAATATTTGTCGTAAATGTTACACACAATTCGAGGACCGTGGTCTAATATTCCAGCACCATATTTCACAAAACGGACTGATAAATAAGTTTGATTGAAGCAGTTATTTCGATTTACTAAATCATAATTGTACCGATTTACAAAATTAATAATAGTTGTAGTTGAATTAGTAACATTATGCAGAAATAGCAGCATTAACAATAATACTGAAATGATATCAGAGAAGGAAAAAGACACTTCTTGTTTGTCTCTTTTAAAAAGAGCTCGTAATGAGTACAGCCAAATTACTACTAAAATAAAAACTTGTGAACAAATTGTTAAAAATAAAAGATGAGCTAAAGTATAAAACAAATTATAATTTTGAATAAACGAACCATAAACATCCAGTTTATTATTTGATTCCTAACAATAACACCAACTTTATACATATATAATCTACGATAGCCTTCCATCAGCAATCTAACATATTTTGTATGATCTAAGTAGTATTATATGTAATATTCAACCTCTATATGATATACTGTAAATTATAATCAATCATTAACAAACACAGTAGTTGAAGTTTACTATAAAGTTCAGGTAATTACAGGAAATTGGACCCACCTGTTCTGTTTTAGTAAGGAGGGTGAAGAAATGATATGTTTCAGCCTAATTCAAATAATAGTATTCGATTTTATAATGTAAGTCTGATTATAGTATGATCAGATTATTTCACATGATAAAAATAATCAACTCTCGTCATAGTCATTACACTAGTTTTGCATAGTGATATTAAACCCAAATCTGTTGATTTAAAGTAGCTCACATAAATTGCGCCATAATCAGATAATACTAGTAGTCAGAATTTGAATGATGCATGATTATACAGAAAAAGTAGCAAAAATTTTCAATGAAAGTAAAAATGTTGAAATTGATTTTCCTATTAAGATTGGGAGGAATTTGCAAACACAATCTCTAATTTGAACTGTATTCCAATTCATTACATATTTCTTCTAGATATGCCATAAAAATCTACGTCTTTTGAGTTATCAACGCTCCCATGGCCAAGATCATGGGCCGAAACCCAAAGACCCCGGTCGGTACAAGTGGCTCTATAGCCTAATTTTATCAAAAGCTACAAACTGTGTGATTTCTCTTGTTTAATTTCTGCTACACCTGGGGCCCGTTGCATAAAACTTTTGCCATAAAAAACTCTGGCAAACATAATTATGCCATTGAAAATTACGCATTAAAAAACTCTGGCAAAGGTTGCCAAAAGTTTTTTATGGCAACAGTTTTATGCAATAGGCCCCTGCAGGCACAGTACAGGCATAAATTACAGCTTTATAAAATAAAACTAAACATGGCCACTTTGAAAGAAACAAATTGAAAAATAACATATATTATAAAATTATAAACAAGTCTTAAGAAAGGGCAGAAATAAATACGTAAAAAGTAATTTATCTAGTGTGGATTGACACTCTGATTACATATTTCTCTTATGAAATGATCACTACAAATTCTAAAAATCACATACAGTATACAATAACAATAATATTATATTCACATACTATATAGAGTGACGTACTGATGTGATAATTGGCATGCTTATAGTCAACATGAATTAAACCCTTAATATAATTTATATTAATCTAAATACAAATTACATAATTAGTTCAATTCAAATATCTTTGAAACTGTAAATTAAGTATTAGTTTGCCTCAATTCGTAGTCCTTAGAATGCTTGATTAAATGCGAATTATACACATTCAACACAGAATTCCCCTCCCAATATTTAATTTGATATCAGCATGAAAACATACTTGTAATCATTATGTTATTATTTATCTATTTATTTGGCCTGCTCAGTTTTATGAGCGAAATATAATAAAATTAATACGATACACCAAGGATACTGTACTTCGTTGTTGACGTAAAACATATTGAAATCAAAACTTAGCCCACTGGAATGAAGAATGAAAAAAAAATGATATACGTATGCTCTGTCTGAATTAAAATTAGAGACGAACATGCACCAATATCTATCTCAATCTTCAATTATCTTCGCATTTTGATGGGTTTTTGAAAGTTCCCAATATGAATATCGCCCATGTGACCCGACCAATTGCATTATGGTTAGACATTTGGTAAGAAATATGTAACATTTCAGATTTATTACATGTAATACAGACCATTTCGAGAAAAGGAAACACCATAGTTAAACACATTTCTGGTATTAGTAAGACGTCGATTATCATTTTCACAATTCATATTACCGACAACAAAAATGTAATGTTTTGCATAGATATCGGGATAGGTTATATCCCGTCCGTCTTCAGTACAAGAGTTGAAAATATTCACAAAATACAATATAAATATAAAAACGAGCACCATTTTTAGTTAGAGTCAGTTCATGAATGTTAGTCATCAGTTCAACTATGTAGGACCACATCAACAGTCACCAAGTTGATAGAACTGTAATCGGCAAGATCACAAGAGACCGAAGAGATGTCAGTAATTATATCTCGAGACCACCAGACTTTCAATTATAAAACTTCCCATTTTGTTCAACCGTAGGGGGCGCATCTATAAGCAGTCCTTCGACTTTGTCGGTAACCAACTTGATATATTATCCTGTATGAAAACAAGAAGATAGATCGAAGAGATGAAATGAAACTGATAACATGGATATAATATGATGTTTTAACTGCTCGCTCATTTCAAATTTCCGTCATTCTGCTTGCATTGATTTTACCCAGGATACTCTATTCAAGGGCCTATAAATGCAAGATAGAATAGAATGGGAGTGGGAAAGACGGATGTATAATGAAAAAATGAAATGAAAATCCATATTTCATTGTTCGAAATACTCCGAAAATTTGCTTTGCCCGATTGATCGTGGGCCCTGCAGCCGCTGTGCAGCACCAGATCGACGAGGCTCTATCCCTTTAATCGTTGAACGTCAAACAGGGTAGCAGCAATTCCCATCTTTTAACGTCTTTTGGGAATCATTTGGGAATCAATTTAGAATCATTCCCCTAATACAACAGCCCTTTTTCAGGACTAATCACACGGTGAACCGTAAACAATTTTCATTATTTAATTTTGTATATAAAGACTATAGAGCTCACCTTGATGATTCACATGTTTGTAATCCATATGCTCCACATCTAACTCTGTATTTCTGTATAGCTGGTTTGATGTATGTTAGAGTATACATCTCAACATAAGACTGTAATGGACACCATTGTCTCCTGTCCAAATAATAAAAAAAATAGTCCATTGTTTTTACTTTTATCATGGTTAAGTTTTTTGTTTTTTAAAGTTTATTTTACATAGTATAACATAAATTCTTCTTGAAGAGTTTGGAGTCTATAAGTGGTGAACATTTGTATCTTTGATAATGAAATAAGGTTGGTCTTACTTTTTAATTTATCCGTTTAGCGTGGCCGTTGGCCTAGATAGCAATATAACACTATCATCTATGGAAAGCCGACAACACCATCATCTACGTAGGCCTAAAATGCCCAACGATGAATACGTGCCCTCGTCATGTTTTGGCCAATAATAATGCTTTTCTATAGTCGGTAAATGCTACTCCTAGACCGAGAATGATGACATACATCAGAAGCTTGCCTTGGTCATGTTGGTAGTGAAGGTTTATTGGATAATCACATTTTTTGTGTGAGACAGGGGCTTGAAGGTCCGTCATAACTACCATCAATGTTTGCATGTTTGTTTATAATAGCAGTCTCAGTGAAATTCAATACTCTTTCGTACGCGACACAATGATAGATAGGAGGAAAGATGTTCAAATGCAAATCAAACGTAAGTCCCCAAATCAAGAGCAAGACCTTTTATTAATTTTGATTGCATTTAATTGCGCCACTTGACTTTCTTGCGATTTTTGGACTTACCTCCATTTGCAATTGAACGTTCTTATAGCTCTCTATATATGCGGATTCTTAAAGATAAAAAGAGTCACAGATAGGCCCTACCGGAGACTTCCCCGTCCCTACTGTAATAAAGTGCAAATACATGCAATATTTATGATTTAATGATGTAACTCTTTACCTACCTGTTTGTTGATGTTGATGATGACACCACATGACGTCCATAAGATGAACATTTGTTAGGACCAATACATTGTGAATAGCCTGGACAACCATCTGGGCATTTAGCTAGAAAATATAGTAAATCAGATAAATTCATTCATTAATATTAATATGGTATATCATTATCTGCACTCACAGAATTCTACTTTTAAAAAGATTTTCAGTCCTGCATGCATGTTATGTACGCATTCAGCTATTCCTTCATATTCAAGGCATATTAACAAGCCTGCGACTGCATATGAAACCAAGAGCCCAAGTCTAACTAGTGTATATCCCTTAACCGGATGGGTATTATACTGAATGGGTTTACTATAATAATTCGAGACTGATATATCAGTTCTTGCGAGATTTGATTCTCACTTATCACCACAAACTGGATTTCCATAAAGTTTGAAAATAGACGCATGGTGAAAGTAAAATAAGGCTGGAAAAGTTTGAAAAAAAGACTCATAATGAAACAGAAAGACTATGCATATTGAGGCGTGAAAACTTGAGGCAAACGAATAATACAAGTTTCGGTGATTAATATAATACTTACATTGTTGACATAAAGAACCAGTATACCCTCTTGGACATGTACATGTATCAGGCCCTGAACATCTCCCGCCATTTAAACATGATCGTCTGCAATAACCTGAAAGATAGTATAAATATTACTCTGCAATAAATGAATTGGATAACCTATGATATAATAAATGTATTCACATAAAACATTTATAATGTTTGTTTTTTGTTTATGTTGGTGTGCCTTCATCAAGCGTTGATATAATTTTAGAAAGGCATGCCATGTAAATGACCCGCAATTTAGTACAAAAATCAAACAGGGCTTTTTTTTCTCGTCGGCGGGAGTCAAGTCAAGTAAAGGAGAGAATATAATTATGTGCTGATTATAGAAAGAGAGGGACCTTCGCTCTCCGGAGGATTTATCCCAGATATTCTCAGAGAATGTAGTCAAGTTAAAATCGCTTTCAAATTTATGTGTTGTTAGAAAGCAGTATAATTTCCATTACTTTAAAACGATTATATATTTTTTTTCAAATTAAGATATGCTTACCGATTTGACACTGCATTCCTCTGTAACCTGTTTGACATTTACAGAATCCTGCTCGTAAACAAACCCCACCGTTCTCGCACGGCGGACTACATTCAGCTGAAAGAAAATAAAAATAAAAGAAAATCTTTGACATTTCAATTTTGATACAAATTAAACGATGATATCAAATATTCTTAAACATTTAAAGAACACTTTATCAGCTTGTTTTGATCGTCATAAAACCATCATTTTTGAGAAGCATGAATGGCATAAAAAATGAAGATTATTCTTCAAATTATTTGTATGGCTCATCATAATGTGTATCCGGACTGTTTTACAATGTCTTTCACACATCAGACCGAATTGAATTGAATTGAACTGATCAGGTGTTCGTTTCTTATTTTTCTCAGGTTCATTTTCGAAAGTGTTTGTTGGCTTATTTGTTTTACGTGATGATATCTATATACACTGTACTTTGAGGAGCAATTAGTTTGAGTAAATACTATAATACGCATATCGTAAAAGTTCCTTCTGATTTTAATACATCAAAGTAGGCTAGTCATTTATGTTGAAACATAGAAAGTATGGCCTTGCATGTCTTAACTCAGACCAAGATCACTTAATTGAAATATGTCATCCCACATAGGATAATATTTAAAAATCTTCTCGATACAATGGCAGATCTACAGGAGAGTGGCGAATTGGAGCAAACTTCTCCCTTAGGTCAGATGATACTTGATAATCTTATTCCTCATATATCAAGACTGCATCTCGTCCCATTGACGACGTTAACTTTAATTTTGTTTGATCATAAAGGTGTCTGGTCCTCCCATGAAGACACCTTCGTTGTCATCCTCACATCAGTTACCTAGGGTAATCCTTAAGTGAACCTTCTGACCCATGACGCTTTTTAGGAGGAGTTGTTTACTACTCTATTCACCAAATATAGTGGAAAACTTCAAAACTTAGTTTTTACATCAAATAAAAAAATTGAAATGAAAAAATAGATGAAATTAATTTCAATTGATTATTTGAGACATTGTGATTGTTATATCCGGAATATAAAACCTGACAGTCCATATCAAGTAAAACTATCCTTCGGGCTAACTTGGGAGAAAAGCCCCTCTGTGTCAGCCTCTGCTTACGTTTACTGCAGTCTGATCCCGAGTACCCGGTACGACAGTGACATCGATCTGGCGCGATGCACTCACCACCATTCTTACATCCATCCTCACAAATAGCTGTATAGATTGAAATATAACAGAGAAAAGTTGACAGATACTTGATGAAAACCTAAAACCTTTAAAAAATGCTTAATTGTTCAAACTTACAGAATAATCTTTCAATAATCTCTTTCATTAAAATTAATCTCATAAAGTACTCTACTGGTGTCATTCTGTGTTAAGTTTGTAACCAAATTAATATGAAATGCATTAATCGGAAAATGCATATATATTAATTTGAAAGAAAAAACACACACAAACACACACAAATGAAAATTATAACAGACTAAACAAAAAAAAACGAAAGTTTTGTACATGTTCACGTGACACAAAAATAATTTAGCAATAATGGTTTTACTTCGCATAAAAATACAAATAGCACATTCAGCTTTAGATATACTGTTACAATCGAACGTAAAAACAAATCATAAATGTTATGATTGAGTTTAACGTCAAATGTGTGTGCCTTAATTGAAATTACTGATTTGTGATCAGAATACTTAGTTATTAGAACAAAGTTATGATATGAAAGAGGAGAAAATAAACTAAAAGGAGTGATGTTGCAGTCATCAATGAAACATACTTGAGACCGATCTAGGTATTACGTTATATTCAATGATATACAGTCGATGTTTCATTGGTGTAATTGTGACATGAAATAGGGGCACTGGAAGGCTCTGATCACACACCCACACCCTTTCCCACCCACACACACACCCACACCCACTCACAGGAGGGGCAAGCTATTGTGAGTTAAAATTTCGTGTCCCTGTAGTGATCCGTGTGCTAAAAGCAACCAGGCGCCGCTGAAACAAAAAGTAACCTACGTTTACTGCATGCAGGACCGGTATATCCTTTCGGACAGATACATCTCCCTGGATGAATACATCGACCATTATTCTGACACGGAGGATTGCAAAGAGCTGTTCAGATAAAAAAAATAGGAGAAATTTGATCAATAAAAGTGTGAATACATTTAAAAACATTACGAAGATCGTCTGTTTTGCAAAAACATCTGGAATATCTTTATATTATACCCTAGGCACCTGCGCTCATATTTATGATTGAAAGGGAATTTTAAATAATGATTGAGGCAAGATTTCTCTTCGTGTTCAACAAGCCAAAGACTGAAAACATTATGCACTCATAATTTCTTCTATTTGGTTAAAAGATTGGGTTTGTTTCATTGTGGATTTCTCTGTAATACTTGTCATTTTTTTCTAATATGTTAATTCTCTCCATACTGCTGTTACAGAATTCATCATTCTATATATACGTTACAAAGCATTTAATTGAAATTTAAGTTTTCAAAATTGTCTCAGGTGTTGAAAATGGCATACAAATCTATTTTCATTTAAACATATAAATATATGTCCCTCACGTGGGTTCTAACTTGTCTTCGTCTTAATGATGTACTTTTCACCAATATATTTGTTTAATAAGTGTGCTTAATTAAGCATTATATTCACTTGAAACTTGGTTCGGTGCCGGAGGAATTAACAAGTGTTTTTACTGTCAACTTACGCTCACAAAACGGGGGTAAATGACCGTATGGACAGAGGCATTGGTCCTTTCCAACACATCTTCCACCGTTCTTACATGAATGTTGACAAAGCTCTGATGACAAAAAATGAATAAATAAACATGCAGCAAAATCATAATAAAATGAATTGAAAACAAATTGAAATAAAACAATAAATTCTATTTCAAAGGTAATGTAAAAAATATTCAAAGTAGTATGGGATTCGGAAGTATTCTAAGACAGAGAGAATGTTTACTTAAGAAAATGGAGATTATGACCTTTGCTATTGATGTGATGAAGATGATAAATAATAAATAAATAAGTATCTAATCAATAATGATTAAGCATCATCTCCACCATTTAAAAAAATGATAATACAGTTCGTCATCGTCGTCATCACTTTCGTTGTAGTAGTGGTTGTGATGGACAGCAGAGTATATAGAAGCAATACTATTTTAGCGATGAGTATCATAGATATAACAAATATAATAATTGTGAGACATATATGAGTTAGAAAATGATACCAGAGGATGGGGGGAGAGACATTATCTTACCTCTCTCGCACATTCTCCCTTCATACCCAGAAGGACAATGGCATACACCTTCTGGCATGCAGGTTCCTCCATTTAGACATCCACCTATACAGTAATCTGGATTCATACAAAAAGAAGAATAATTCTTAATTTCATAATCACCAAGCTATAAGTTCATATACCAACCGAACATTGTGCTCTTCAATATTTAACGAATAGAATATAAAAATTAGCTCAAAGGAAAATCTTTTAGACGCAATTGATCTTCATACAGGGGTGTCGATCAGGGGTGGGGGCAGGGGGCGATCATCTAAATGAAAATGTTAGTGGACGAACATATCGATTAATTCCAATTTTGCCCCCCCCCCAAAAAAAAAAAAAAAAAAAAAAAAAAAACATGGATAGACGCATAAGTGTGCATGACACTGAGAAAATTTTGTACAAGAATGTTGAAATTCATGCAGCCTAGGTGTAATATTTTTATTTAAAATTGTTAAGATTTTTAGTTGAGGCTGTGGTTTTGGACATGATGATGAGGAGGAGGAGTAGGATGATGATGTTGATGATGATGGTGATGATAGTGAATGTGCCAAATATATTAACAAAAGTGATAATTACTTACGTGGACATTCCGAAAGCCCTTCACACATCCTTCTCTCGACCATTAATTGACCGACCTTGGTACAGTTCTCATGAGAATCGATGTCTCTACAGATAGCCACCCGGGTCTCGAACCCTGAACCACAAGTACGCGTGCACGAACCCCATTCGCTCCATCGAAGAACACCTAGTATTACAGCAAATGGGGGAAATTATTCTAATCAAGTACATTTTTATAAGCCATGAAGTATTATTATCCAATATTTATTATACAGAGGATGATTTGACGATGCTGATGAGAGAATGTGTTTTACATTTTTAGTATTGCTTTTAACACAACGGGGGGGGGGGGGGGTAGAGCTTTTCTTTTGGTTTTTCAAGTACGATATTGTTGATGAAGACAGCGCACTCGGAATGTACGAGATTACAAATGAATATTAAAGATTGTAATATGGGGAAAATCTAAAAGTAAAATATGACATCATAACTTACACGAAGAACACGAAGAAAACACTTTCAGCTCAGCATTCACCTATCTACCTATGGGTGGCCCCATGTTATTTTTATAGGGAGCAATATGATAGAAAAATTACGTTTTTTTTCAATTTACGTTACATGACCGAGACCTTTCTTTTTAGCACCTACACGCATCTCCCTTTCTTCTTTTTTTCCTTGCTTATTTTCTTATTTCTCATCTTTAAAAGAGATTGTTTGTTAAAACCTTGAAAATATTAGAGGTGCATCCTTTACCATGGAATGAAAACGAACCTTTGCAATCATTATTGTGTCGACAAGATTTGTGTTGTGCTGCAATACCTCGTCCATTCAAGCAATCAGGGAGGTTCGAATCCTTGCTGCATACTGAGAATCTGTATCGGGTACCAGTACCACACGTCCTACTACATGTACTCCATGTCGACCAGTTTGAATTTTCTAGAAAATGAATATTTAAATAACATGAATAATTGAATGAAATGAATTACAACAATATATTTCGTTTTTTTTTATGTATCTTGCCTCTCTCTAAATTTGTTCTGATATTGTTTTATAAGCCTTTCTTAACAAGCTGCCCCTTATATGTTCTTCTTATTCAACAGTCAATTAATTTCATTTAGGCCCTATTTCATTTACTTGCACAGTAAAAAATAGCACATTGTTTAAGCATGTCACTCTAACAACAAGATGTTTAATCTTTTTTGTAATTGTTTAAACTTTTTTATTGTTTAAAAAAGTTTAAACAGTTGTTTAAAGGTTTAAACAGATGTTTAAAAAGTTTAAACAATAGTTGCTAGATTGACGGGCTTAAACAACGTGCATAAAATTTTAAACAGCGTTTTTACAGTGTGGGTAAAGCGTCAGGGAAATAATTTTACGGTTTATATGTTTATACATTTATATTTCAATGTTTGTATCCTGATCTAATTGTCTTTTAATTTTTTTTGTATCGGCCTTACAGGCATTTAAGGGTTTATCATACAGTTTCTATTTCCTGTGAAACTTGTTGCTACTTTTATATATATCCATATCGGTTTAAAAATACAAAATGCATTGATTTGCGATATTACATACCATCGATTGGTCTACCGTGTTGGTAGATAGAAGGGCGTTGAACAGTGGCCGGAGCAACGGGTGAGAGAGCATCGCCAGGGGGAGCTGGGATCAGCCCATCATTTAAAGGTCTTTCACTGTTATTATCAACCTCTACATCACCTAGAATGTCATTCATCTCCGACGTCGACTTCATAGACATAGTTGAAGTCGTCGACAACGTTGTGGTTATAGTTCTTGTTGATGACTTGGACACTGAAGTGATTGTGGCTTTATTAGTGGTGGTGGATGGTGGCTTTGTCGTTGCAGGAGTTGTCGTTCTTGTGGTAGTAGCTTTCGTCGTTGAAGGGACAGTGGTTGGTTTCCTGGTCGTTGTTGGTGTCGTCATAGCACGTGTTGGTGGCTCCGTGATCGTTGTCGGGAGGACCTTTACCTGCGAGTAGGCACTCGGACCTCGCTTGGACGTCGGCGTCGTCGGCGTTATCGTCCAGTACTTCGAGTTATTCGCCCTATTTATGGTGGCGTCTGAACGACTAGGAATAGTTCGATCACCGTCATCAGACACGGGTTCGACTGTTGCATGATTGTTGTCCTCGAAGTACACAAACGATACAGATTCAGGCTCCATGATGTCGTGGATGACATCGCTGTTAGACTGATTGATCTCAAATGCTCCATTGTCCAGCTTGACAGTCAGTTTTGTCAATGCTGGAGTTGATGTCCTTGGTCTTTGAGTCATGATCTGCGGTTTTAAGAATATATTTTAAAATTATGCTTTGTGTAGAATGTATATTTCCATCATAATCATACTATTAAATAATTCTAGCTCATATTTGGCTCATGTTTTCTATAGGTTCTGTATGATTTTCATAATTATAAAAGACAAAAGATTTATACTCCTGATATCACTGTCCTTAAATATGATTTACTTTATCATATTACGATTCTAATACCATTGCAGAACAAAATATTCACAATTGTTTTCTTTATATTTAATAGAATGATGTGAGTTCACCTTTTGAGTGACCTTCTGAGTTGTCGTAGGCGTTGATGTCGGTGATACACTCGCCCCATCCATCTCATCTTCAGTGACTTCCATCTCTGAGAACGAAGGAAACGTCGTGTCCATCGGCATTGACGTTGTCGTTTCTGGGTCCATAAAGAGGAATGGATCGAAGAGGTTGTCGTACACGAGCCCGATGTCGATAGATGCATCCATACCATTCACTGAACTCGAGGGCGGCGCGGTGGATGCAATGTTTAACAGATCGGGAAACTAGAAGAAAATAAGGAAACTAGGTTGAAATCCGCAACCATATTGTTGATCGGATGTTGATCGGACATTTTTCAGTCAAGACCTATTCTTTTGCATTCATAGAGACCCATCGATGATCCGAGTTGTGGAAACATTAAAGTTAACAAGAATTTACCTCCTGACGAGGTAAAGTACGTTCACAATCCTATATCATTTCAGATGGGTCATTATACTGACGAATATGAAAATACAGGGTCTTGTTCTGCTAGCAGTTTTTTTCTAATTTTATTGTAAAAAATCACTATGGTTGGGAAATATGAAATAAAGGGTTAGGGAGAATAAAAATGAGAGAATATAAAATACAGACGGGTCTAATGGTGGTTGGATTGATAAATTAGATAGATAAATACCTATATACATAAATAGACTCTCAGATGCATGTATAGAAATATATATAGATATAGATGGACGGATAGATAGATAAATAATTGAGATACATACGTGAAGAGAGAAGAGAGAGGTTGACAGAGCAAGGAGTATACTTACACGTCTTTCTTGTGGTAGACACTGTAACTCAGCTATAGATGTGTCATTCACGATGATCAGTTGATCAATATCACCCTATACCCCAGGATGAGAAATTTCAATGAAAAAAAAAACCATCGTTTTTTTTATATTCAAATTAGTTTCAAGATAAATACAGTAATAAAACAAGGTTTGTTTAGGTCGAGGACTCGTATTCCACCCATCGACACAATTTTCGTTTGACAACATGTTTTTGGGGCACCATCGATTAATTTTGAACTTCAATTTTTAATTAATCAACATTTTTTCAACTAATGGTTAGTATGTATATACAATGTATTAAATGATTCAATTATACGATGGTATGGATAATGATTTCAGAATTATAATTACTTGATAGTGATATTTTCAAGATAAATACAGTAATAAAACTCTTAATAATACTATCAAAGATTCCCCAAGTCTAAATTCTTTTAAATTTAAGTTCAAAAAGTTTCTCCAAGATACTCGTTAGTTTGTTTAACTCTTCATCACTCATACATTATATTTTTCATATATACTTAGCACTACTAAGTGTGAAATATGATATTTTTCGTTTTCCTGTTGATCCGTAATATTCGCTGTGAGTGCCGGGGCAAGAATCTGGAGACTATTGATCTCGTTTTTTCTCTCATTTTCTATTTCTTTCTTTTTTTCTTTTTTTCTTTTAAATTATTCATTTAAATAGATTTAAGCTCAACTTTTACATGTTGTATTTCTGTTTTGTTTACATTGTTCATACAAATATGTAATAGGAGGCTGCATTCTACAAGCTTCGCTTTTTTAGCAGCCTCCTCCGTTTCCGACCTGTTATCTTAATTATTACATATAATAAGTTTCTTTGTTTTATTGATTATATCAACATGTATGTAACAAAACTTATTGTAAATGATTGTTGGAAATGGAAAAATAAATGAAATGAAATATTTCATTCAACTACCTTCCAATATGATCTTATAACATTGTATATTTAATATTGCTTGTTCCTTGATATTTCAGAAATATATTTTTACAAATTATATAATACATATCATAAAAACAGAAATATATATAAAACAAAGGAAAATTACAAGGAAAATGTATGTACCTCAAAATATGCATAATTAACTGATCGATATCCACTACCGATTGAAGTCGTACCCGTTGCATCAATCATTGCTCGATCACTTCTATCTATATTGAGTGTGAACACCTCCTTACAATTTGCAATCAACGTGACTGTATGTTTGTTCACACTAAAAGCCATGTAGTGCCAGCTTCTATCCAAAACATAATCAGTGAAATTGAGTTCTTTGTGAGTCCCATCCAATTGGCTGTAGACGATCGAAGGAGTCTTGGCGAGTTTGATCCCAAATTGAATGCTGCCATCAGCGTCAGTGAAGAGCAAGGCGTATGGGACTCCGCGGTTTTTTCGGAGCGTCACTTTTGGTTTGACGGTGAGGAGGACGGCGAACTGATGCGGGAAGCTCTTCCCATAGATGCTACTGGTCGGAGCACGAATCGTTCTGGCTTGATGGGTGATCCTATAAGCTGTCCACCGGCTAGGAGCTCGTCGAACACCAGGAGGAAAGTCATCAAGATGGAGAATCTTCTTCATGTCTTTCTCATCTGGAAAGCAAGACAAAAAATGGAAAAAGATAATGTGGTGAACGCACAGAAAACTAAATATTGTACGAAAAGAATAAACACAAATTCAAGTGTGAATATAACTGAAAGCTAATTATGATATTTCAAATGACAAAGTTTAAGGATTTGATGTTCGCTTATTACATGATGTCTTGTTTTCATTTACACATTTTTTGAAAAAATAAATAGCATTGAAATCAACACGACAAACTGAAACAAAATAATGTCCAAAATCCTTTATTTTAACCCTTTCCTAACAATGGAATACAATTTTTGCAAGAGGGCTTCCGGCCAATAGAACTCTATTGTAGGCCCTTAATTTGCTCTCTAAGTCTGTTGGCTCTTTTATAGTTGTTTGATTTAATAATAACAATTGTTAAAGTAATGCTTTTATAAAGACAGAGACCCTCAAACTAATATAACTTTTTAGACCATTATAATGGGTGCCAAACAGACGCGATTCAATCAATTAGCGAGTGAAGCAGCAAAGATTGTCGGATAAAATATGATTTTAACATACAACAAAAGCAAAACTACATTCTATTAATCTCTATTTTTCAGCTGTTCAAAGTTTTGAGCATCTTCCAGAGATTCGATGATCATAAAAGGCGTCTACGATTTTCCGAAGAGATAGCCCATATAATTATGTTGGAATAATTTGGGTAAATGCCAATAAATTCAATCAGGAATGGCAAGTCGACAACATTATTGTATAGGGCCTAATTAAATAATTCGAATCTATCAGTGTTGACTTTTTATACACTGAAAAAACTCCGGTGTTGATTTAACACCAGCCCGGTATCTATATATGTCCACACCAGACAAGTATTAAACAAATCCAGTTTCGTTTTGGTCTAACACCAGAAAGGTGTTTATACAACACCAATTAGTATTAAAACAGCAACGGTTTGATTCCAAACTGGTGTTGTTTTAATACTTCTCTGGTGTGGACATATATAGATTCCGGGCTGGTGTTAATTCAACACCGGAGATTTTGCAGTGTATCATGTTTGGAGTTTAGAAAGTAACATTTAAGCTCAAGTAGACTACATTTTCAGCAAAAAGTGAAAGAGGAAGTCAGCTCCAATAGCATTGATTACCCGTGTTTGTATATATCCGCGCCCAGTCTTGCCTGTATTTTTCTCATGTTCGATTTTAATGTGTTTGTTGTTAAACTCTTACAAGATCTTTAGGAACTTCACGAGGAAGCATACACTCAACACCAATGCAACGAATTGAAACAAATTTATCAATTACTTATTTCCACCTGGTCTGTTCATCACGCAATTTTATGTAGCGATCGAGGTAAATGAGCTTAGAAAGTTCGCATAGTGGTTGATTGAACTTTTAGGTGTGGGAAAGATACATTTCCAATAACAATCGCGAAGTTGTTATTTTGGGGATCTTTGACTTGACTGATTTCATGAGGTTAAATGGAGGGGAAAGTAAACAAGTAATGGTAAATAGCAAATATTTCAATTCTAATAATGTTTTGAGACCCCGTGGCATGTCAGAATTATTGCGAATTTTCGAAATTCCCCAAAACGTTACTTTTTTAAAAGAATTTCAATCTCTTTCATTATATTCTATAAAATTAGCTTAAGAATGGAGTCCCCTTTTAGACAGGATCAATAGGAAGAATAGAAAAACATTTCCAATACAAGTATTATTTTCTTTTATCCTATAGGTATTCTCTGATATATCTATCCTAAAGATGATTTTGATATTGAGTGTATTGATTTATATCGCTTTTTAATTTTGTTTAACTTGAATTAACAAACAACTAAATCAAGCATCAATAGCGGCGCACTAAGCTAAACATCAACTAATTTGATTTCAACATAATATTTCGGGTCGTGCAAATTGATAAAATAGGCAGCATAATTCATAGTGAATTCCCTGTTGATTATTTTCAGCATGGCGTAAGCCCGAGCCCCCCCCCCCCGGCCCTCCCCCAACTTCTTCATGCTTTTTTTTAAATGACTTGTACTTTGTGTGATCATTACTCCGTCTCCATCCTCAAAACAGGTTCACGGAGTTCAGAGTCTAGCCCAAAACTTGACACATTCAGTTCCACTCGAGAGGGTTGTCAATCAGTAAGAATCACCAAATTGACATCATTTGAGGTGAAAATGTTTATTCCAACAGATACCCATGAGTAACGTTATTTCAACTGTTCATGCAGAGTGTCTGGAAGACGAAAGTTCATTTTGGGGTTATGACGTGCCGTGAAAAAAAAAAGAACTATGAAGCTTCTTTCTCAAGGGTGTAATGATTTCGGATTAATCCTTCTCAAATAAAATGAGTGTAACATTGGAGGTCAAAGGCACAAGGTGGTTGGTGGTAAAGTGGCGGCAATGACGGTAGTGGTAATAGGGGCAGTATATAGAAAAAGCGTTAGAGATGGCGTCAATGTTGAAGTTGGTCATGGTGGCGATGGTGATGGTGGTGGTGATCGATGCCCGCTGTATGGGTAGTAGTGATGTTGGCTGTGGTGATGGATGGTATATGGTCTGGGGGGCGTTTCATGAAAGGGCTTGTCGGACGTTTTATCCGACAAGTCCCATTTTATCCGACAGTTACCATAGTAACAGTACCTCTCAGCCAATCAACATCAGAGAAAGATGTCAGATCTGACAACTTGTCGGATGAAAATGTTGATGAAACACTCCCCAGAAGTGTGAAAATGGTCGTGGCGATGGAAGTGGTAGAGGAAACAGTGATGTCACGGTATTGGAGGGGCTAATGATGCTGGTGGACTGTGGTGAAGCGATATTCCGACAGACAACATTGTTGATGAGGGCGGTGACGGTGGTGGTATGGACAATATTGGTGTTTGTGGTGGTAGGGTAAGAAGTTATTTAAGAGTGCTGGCTTAAACTGCAATTTCAAACTATGAAACTCTTTCGGAAGATTTCGTAGATACAAATATCAAATCTCAGTAAGAAAGGTAACAATACAATGGAGTGACTGAGGCGGAGAAGGGGGGGGGGGTGCTTTTTTGCATCGGTTGTTGAATTAAAGGGAGCTTTGGACAATATTTGGGAGGGGGAATTTGTCCCCTGTCCTGCATCCAACCCCCCCCCCCCAAAAAAAAAAAATAATATAAACTTCTACGCTACTCGAGTTGGATAAATTGGAAGTCACGATCATATCGGTCATGTCTTTGCATCCATGCATTGATCTACCAGGTCCATGATCCATGTAAGTGGTCTATGACCATGATGATACGCCATTCAACCCATATCGCTATCTGGTTCAACTTCTCGCAATGTTTGTAGAGGACATACATGGAACGCACAGCTTCCGAAATCAACACCACCGCCTATACAACCATATCGTCTTACTGAGAGCGGGTAGGAATGCCTTATGATGACGATGATGAGCTGGTCGATGATGGTCGGTGGTATCACAGAGGGGCATAACATGGACAGATTGTGGTGATGAAAGAGACAGCGATACGGTTGACTGAACTTGACAGTTTTTACAGTGACACCATACTCCCGATATAAAAAGAGCATCACAGACATGTATATGTCATGCTGTTTCTTCTTACAATAATGCAATTGCCAGCAATTTATACAAAGAAAATCTCTCAAAATCAATGACATTAAGAAGAGGGTGGAAAACTGATCAAGATGACGTAAATGAAGGATACGGTACATAGACAATTTGAATATATCAATATCATTTTCAAACTTGAACAATATATTCTTCATGTTCTTGTAAGCTGCTATTTTCGCCATCATATTGTGTCTCACTTCCTTAGGAGGAAAGGGGAGCCGACAAGAATATCATTCCATATTATTTGAAATCAATATTCGAAACCAAAAAGCCAATGCTTTCTTTGGGGTAAAAATATAGCTCCTGAGTATAACATCGATTACATCCGTTCCGTAGACTTTTCACAATCATGGTTTAGGTATTACCACGGGAAACGAATAGGGAAGACACATCATCTTACTACTTCCAGTATTTACATGTACGATTTAGGGAACTTATGTATGATTTAGGGTACTTAATTTGAAACATTGTTTGATTATTGAGTTGATAGATTTTCGTTGACATTGTAAAGTCTTTATTTGACTATATTTATATTTAGCATGAAAATTTGTATGTATGTTTTACATTTCAGAAATTTTTAATGCTCTCATGTGTTTACATGAAAGTGTAAATATCAAAATATATATATTTACACAGACACGGGAGAGAGTAATTATTTGTAAACCCACCTGAACAATCGAAAACGTTGCATCTTCTCTTCTGTTTAGCGTCTCCCTCGCATGCATTAGGAACATCTCGAACACACACTCGACGTCGAGTCTGATGTCCACCACCACATTCCTTCGAGCACGACGACCACGATGCCCACGGTCGCCAACCTAGGCGAAAAATAGACGATACAATATGCAAATAGGATCATTCAAACAAAAACAAATCAAACAGATTATATCAAACATGAAAAGAAAACCTCACCATGATCTTACTTGTTACGTTTCATTCATTGTTTCTTACAACATCACAACATACAGTATATTTTTGGTACTTATTTTTTATTCACCCTGTTTCGTAATTCATATTCATATTTGCTTTTTTCATTTGCTCTAATAAGACGGACTTGCTGAAAAGTAGCATTTTCGTCCGATGTGAATATTGTGCAAATGAGATAAATTTATTCAGTCGATCAAAATAATAATCAATATCACTAAATGGTTAATGAACGTGTCAATCATCATGATTAAAGTTATACTTCCCAGAAAAATATTTATTGTTTGTGTTTATTTCATCTTTATTGTCACATTATGGTCTATATCAAATACAATTAGAGTCATAAACAAACCTACAAAATAGATACTGACATTCAACTATATAAAGAGCGTTGGGAATTCATTAAAGGGACTACAATGAAATATTTTTTCTACAGATGTGTATGTTGTGAAGTCCCTAAGAAATAACAGTTCAAAGAAAATGAATAAAAATACACATTTATTACGTGAAGAACTAGTTTTCTAAATACTAAAGGAAGAAAACAAATATTTCCCTTCCGTTTTTCCCTATATTCATCCATTATGTTGAACAGTCATAGTTATCTTGTACCACTTATGAATAATTTCTAAAAGATGAATTGATGCCCATGCAGAGCTTGAAAAAAAATAATTGATGCCTCCTTTCCCCTTTAAACGGTATTTCCCAAGCCTTCGGTGAGCGTTCAAACATTTCCTGCCAAAACCAACTCCTGGGCATTTTAGAAAGATCACTGTCAATGAGTTTAAAGAGAAAATTCATGCGAGTATTTCCACTTCATATCAGTTTTCCACATCTCTCATCAAACTGAACCGTTAGTCACTGACAAAGATATATCCCTAAGCGTGGATGAAAAGATAAACATATTTCAATACCTTATTCCATTGTCACTATAAACATGCTATATGAAATTCCAAAGTTAAAACGTGCCATTTCTGGTATTATGAGCGATAATGGTTCGATCTTGTTTTGTGTACATGGTCATTCTGGTGAAAAGAAATACGGACAAATCGTGATGTTCGAAACGAGACCGATGTCGTTCACTTCACCTAGACGTGAGGTCTTATCTTTATCTTTATTAATTATAAAGACATATTTATTGATCGGTATGCCATAGAAATAACAAACATATTCATGAATCAATTAATATGTAGGCCTTTACCTTGACTCACATTCAGGAATGGGGTCTCGAAGATTAATATCATTTTAAATGGGGATGTCATTTTTTTAACTGCGTCGCCCTTTAAATCGTAAAGGGGTCCTTGTGATATATGGTTCGTTCACCATGTTCACTTGACTCTTAGGCTAAAAGGTCGGGGTTTAAAATGAATAAATCCTTAGGCGGTACAGATAAGTCACATACATGTACATTTACAACCCTCCGTCCAGGTCATGTTGGCAATATTGGTAATAACCGCACTTCGCCTCTGGAAAAAAACATTGACAAATACTGACAAAAGTTTTGTAGGTGATTATACTGATCAATATCATTTCATTAGGTTAAATAAATCTCCAATTTCAATCATTAACTATGTCATTCGGGTTTAAATGACATTGTTGTAGGAAGGCTGATGACTAGATCGTATGTTAACGTCACATAACATGACCTCTTTCTCACTTTGACCTTAGCCTCCCTGGTGAATAAGCCTCGATACGAATGCTCTGACCGTCTGACATGACTGACGCATGATGGACCGAGAGAGAATATAATAAAAGGTTGTGGTTTGTGAAATCCCTTCTTCATTAATTGGTTCCGCGAATCTTCTTATAATATAAGACATGATAATCGTACTAAACTAAGCCAGATCTGCACTGAAATAAAATAATAGGCGTAATAACACAACCCTAACATGATTACATAGTGACCGTGTTTTTATGTTTAATTGACACAAGTTCAAAGCATTTCTTGTTTTTTTTCATAGTTTCTTTCTAAAACACAAATTACCTTCCTTCGAGCAGGGTGAGCTGTCTCTCTAATGAAAAATATATACTTCGTTATATTAAAGATATTCTGTCTAAATCATACCATAGAGGTCGTCCAATTTTCGAAAATAGCCTTAATCACTTTCCATGTTAGGCCTACATCGTACCCTGAACATGCTGAAGTCTGTGTTTCGCTCCCCGGGGCAGTGAACCTCCAAAACCGGATCGGAAATTGCCAATACTACTCCATTCATAAAAAGAATCAACATGTCATTTATAACCATGGATATAATATAGAAGAAAAATAGATCTAAACATACACAAATAGCTGGACCTTGATAGCGAGAGAGCGCACCACGGTGGCCGATGTTTTGCTATCAGCATGTGTTGTTTGTACATGTATGCATCCTACTTCAGGTGCTTGGAGCTTGAAAGTTTTGAATTGCAGTGTGGGGTCGATTACTTGCAAGTCAACATGGTCAGAGGCTGGAAACATAAAGTCTATTTTCATATCGTACCCTCCTTATTGTCAGCCCCGAGATGGAGGCCATTGTAGGTTGGTGTAGGTTCCAAAAGACAAGAACGATGCCGAAGGGCCACAGCCACAGGTCTAAAAAGAATTTCATACAGGCCTATGAGATTTGGAGGCCATTAAGGAGCCATATGAATACAGGGACATGGCAATGTGTTTCTCCTTTTAAAAGGAAACATGAACGAATGCAAAGAATACTGTAAATGTTTGCACTATCAGTGAGCCTGGTAAGAGGACAGAATGGAAAGTCGTAAACAGACAATTTTCTCCCTACACTACAAAAAAAGTTAAAATGTTCAAGAAAGCATTACTAAGAATGACAGATTACACAAATTATACTAATGAAAGATGCCTCCAAAAATGAATATTAGATTAATCTAAATTAATAACTGAGAATTACAACAGGTTGCAGATAAGCATCAACATAAATCATCGCTTTATACATTTCATGAATATTGGTATACGGAATCAATTAACAATAGCACTGGTAAAGTATCATAATGTGGAAATATACTTCATGTACTAGAAATCTTAATTCTTGACCACATTACTTCAATATAAGAATACCGATCTCTGTAAGTTAAATATTAATTCATAAACAAAGACTCATCAGAAATAGCATCACAATCTGAATGCCAGTTTAAGTGATCCTCTATCTAAAATCGAATAGTTATTCAAATCATTTGCCATTCATCAAATAATTTACATTTCGTACAGTTTTATTGCCATTGCAAACACTTCTTTGTTTGCTCTCTGTAATCAGATATCAATTTGACGACTCAATCATATTCAAAATTAGAGTACGGTCTTCAATTCTTTAAAGATAGGATCTGATAAATCTGTAAATCCATATGGCATGGCAAAACCTGTTCAATTCTAGTTGATCCAATAGGGGTTCCAATATCTTAATATCTCGAAGCAAAGTTCGTTATGCAAGTGTCCCCTATGAATAATACTACGAAATGTTCAATTAACTTCTTAGAAAGTCGTATTGGAATAAAATGCACCACTAATCTAAGAGAAATAAAGAACATGTACAACAATCAGAAAGTGATTAGTACGTTTCTTGAAAATTTGGAGATTGATGCATCGAGACAATGAAAGCAAACATTTCGATTTTTGAAAGTAATTGATCCTGGTCAATTAGAGACATATATTTCTTTTTTAATAGCAAGCATTTTATCATCAAACTCATTATGCATTAACATTGCTTGTTTTGACGGCGACTCCTTCCTACCTGAAAAGCGTTTATACTCATTAGAAGAAAAAAAATATGTTTAGTTTTCCGCCAAATTCATATTTCTCACAATAGTGTTTACCACTGATGGAGCCAATAATGATATCATTACGTTTTAAAAATTATGATGGTCATAATGATAATAATAATGATGATAATAACAACAATGATAATAAATTACAATAATAACAATAATAATGATTTTATAGCATTTGAATCTACTTCTTGTAATTTCAATACCATCTCGGAGGGGATGGGAATATGGGGTAGTTAAATGGGAGGGGGTGCATTTTACCCTGAACCTCCCATGAATCGTATATGCATGACCATACCACTTCTCCCGCAGAGTTTCTCGTTTACATTACCCACACCATGATCATCCCGTTATCATGATAAGAGAGGTGCAAAGATTGAAATACTGAATATTCTTCTTGTCTCTTAGACAATAGTAGATCTATCTCTGTATTGTATTTACTCTCGAGTGAATACCCCCATATCGCAGACAATAGTTTAAACTAACAATTAGCCAAGTGTTACATTACATATAATTTATAGTTGTATTTGTACAACCCCGAACTTTCTTTGATATACGTGTATGATACAAAAAGCTTGAATGTAGCATGTGAATGACATGGAAATGCGATAAACAACATATTGTCGTTTTTGTTTCTTTCAAATTCAAAGGCACGAATATGTGTGAAAATAATGAAATACAGTGCGGTTAATTCCCGAATTAAAAGGGGGGGGGGGTGAAAGAAAAATTACATCTTATTTTCATTTATTTTTTAAATGAAAGATGATAACATAACCTTACACGTTTATCTTCTGTAATAGAGGAATAGGTTTACATGTAATTTATAATAAGGGCTTCCTCTGTAAAATACAGTTGTATATATTAATTGAATTAACGCTTATTATAGAGCAATCCATCCGTCTTTTTACTGATATTTTCTTGGTAATCATTAATGTACCGAATTGTTGTTTTTAATTGACAAAATGAATGAAAAAAAAGCATATAAGGAATAGAATTATCGTAAAGATAAAATAATATTAGTTGTAGCATAATATTTTCTTTTCTTTCATGAATATGAAATTTTCTAGCTCAAGTTTGTCTCAAGGCTCTCATTTCTCTGATGTATGTCTTGCTGCACGCAAAACGGTCTAGTGTAACCCCATTTTAACGATGACCCAAGGCCTGAAGCTCTTGACACCACGATGACCCAGGCTTTCCTCGGCAAGAACACATTTTGAGCACCATGTTAGCAATCATCATTGTCAGTTTATCTGTCTTTGTCACTTGAGCTTATCAACAATGATCTAAATATTTATCAAAGTTTGAAAATTCCACGCTCCTATGAAGTGTGTATAGTGTCTACATCAGATGCTGAATTATCATCGAAAGCTGGTGATGGTTTCTTTTCGATGTTTATTTCGGAGGTCATGCAGCAAATATCGTGGTTCTGTAAAATATCTAATGACGTGTTTCAGGGATGACTACATCCCATGATGTCCTATTAAAAAAAAATTTATTTGAAAGTAGTTTATTTATGGAAAAGACCTACAAGTAGGTCACTGTCCTTTCGAGAACTATATGATTAAGGATAGGGTATTTCTTTTCTTGTTGTTCCTATCATCATTTTTGCCTTTGAGTTTGCACTGAACTCCAGCTCAACATCACATTAGACCATTGATTTATTTATGTAATAGTAACTTCTTTTAGGAAAACACAATTCAGATTAGTTAAGGAAGGTATGTCGATGTATAATAAGCATCGGTTCTATCTTCAGTTTTCTGTTTAAGATAATTAATTATCCCATTAACATAACAAAATCAACAATAATAAAGTCATTAGCAATAGAGGCCTACAGATAATTATAACCACGCAAGAAATAAAATCGAATAAAGTATGTCCTTCCTTTTTTTTTAATCTAGATATTTTGGCGTACGAAACAATAACATTGTCTAACGATGTGGCCTGCATATCGAAAATACCGCCATGTTCTTTAAAAAAATGTAAAATGTATGTAAGTGAGAGGAATTGCTAGATAGTCTCCCGATATAATTCACTCAAAATTCTTTCTTGAATGACGTTCTTCAGTCACATGTATTTTTTAGATGTCCATCTGAACATAAGTCATGCCACGTACATTATGAAGAAAAAAAATACTTCCATAAATTATCAACATCCGTTAAGAAATAAATATGTCGATGTCCCACAGAATAATGACATCAATTTTTTGAATGTCCATTTGTCTTATTCGCTCTTCAAATTTTAGCAAAATTTTGTCTTGTTTCGAATGTATGGCAATGTTTACATGCTTCTAAAATCTGTCACATAATGTGAACGATTTATGTGTGTTAGCTCAGCAATGTAGCACAACTAGCCCTATTCACACTAGCTCCCTTATAAACCCTTTCAATATACCTTAAAGCGATAATTTCTCTCCTTCGAATTTCTGTTATTGGTATTACTCTGTTCGTTCGTGGTATTTGCTTATTTGCGGAGTATCACTGTGACCATCATTGTTTCTAATATTAATCATTGAATATCAAATTGACCAAGCAAAATTTCTAGGATTCCCAGCCCCGCAGTCTGACTACCATAATATACCTAATCGGTTTCTTAGAAAGCACACTTTATCCTTCCAACTGTATTTCTTCCACTTATCTCTCTCCCTTTCTTTCTATCTATCTCTACTCTATCTTTTTTTTCTTTCTTTCTTTTCCTCTCTTCCTTCTCTTCGTCTCTTTTCTCTATGTCCTCTCTACTCTTCCTCTCTTCCATCCCAGTCTCTCCATTGCTGATGGCAGCGTTTCTCCCTACAGACCAATTGACTCAAAGTCTGACAAAAAGAAACCCGGCAAATCGACATGAAAAATGATTTTCTTTTTTGTTTTTGGAAAAATAAACAATTTTGAGTGGTATTGTGAAGAAATATTTCAGAGTTGTGCATTTTCCTGGCCTCTGTCATCACGTTGACGGCAAGAAAAACATCATTAATAACTCAACACTACATTTTTCCCCCATTCCGGATAATTGCGTTGCAGAACAGATAAATCGTTTTATACTATTGCACTTTGTATTGCTATCAAAAAATGGAAAACAAAATGTTTTGTTCCCTAACAGAATTACTTTTTTTAGTGGTGTAATGTGGCTAGCTTTGATACGTTTAGAAAAGGTAAAAAGGATAGAAAGTGTGCAATATAACTTTGTAAATTTCATGATATTTCCGGTATATTCCAGCTTTATTATGAACTTCAATTATTCTGAAACGAAAAGAATCGAAAGCAATCACAGATAGTAATTAAAGCTAACCGTTCTAAAAGTGATTATTAAGGAAAAAGAATTAAGATCTTTACAGAGAAAGAGAAATGGAAATAATGATCGATCGTATTTTGAAGTTCAGGCACTTTACTTTTTGACCCGTAACCCACCAGAGAGAATCACTGTCGAATCTTTGTTTTTGATAGCACGTATTTGTCACTTCAAAATAAACAATCTTACATCTTCTCTCTTCGTTTCATTAAAAGAGAAAGTTATGGAAAGAAAACGAATGAAAATATTTCCATCGAAACTATTGTGTTGTTATGAGAGTGCAACCGTTTTACCTTATATTACGTCTTGAAAATTGTTCTTAATAGTAGAGTGTATTGTACAGGAGGGGACGTAAATCTATGCAAAAATGCACAAGAATAAATAAATGACAACGTTAAAGTATATGACCGACCAATGATGAAAGAGATTGAAGGGTTGTCTACAGGGGTAGAGAGAAGCAGAAGTGACAAAAAGGATCGTGAGCTTCAAACATGGTAATATTTTTTCTCATAATAAATTTTACCCCTGTGACAAATCGTAATTCCCCCTTCAGAATGAAAGTCAAATTAAACCAACAGTCTCTCCAGATAAATCGATCAGTTAAACAATTGTGGTCCCTTTTGAATAAGCATCAAAATGATTTCCCGCATAATTATCACCACCCCATCCCCTTATATTTTGAACTTTGAAATAGATTTCCGGAATCTTACAAAGCTGGGGCAAGCTTTTGAATCACGTTGACAAATTCGCCATCATAATAGATGGCATAATCATGACACTGTTGTCAACTTCACGTCTTAGAGTACTTCAAAATGAGAATGGTTAAGGATGGAAATCATGGAATTATGTTAGATGAAAACATAAATTCGTGATCATCCCAAGTGACTTGTAAGGGGCATGCTTTATTTGGCCTTTCCTACAACTGATTTCATTTTTCTCTCTTTTTGGACAGTTCCTCAGTGTTCTCATTATATTTTCATCATCTTTATTACCTTGTTTATGTCTACTCTATCATATTTTCAGATTCATTAACTTCTAGATGTTTTTTCTGAATATTCAAGAAAGGAATAAATGGCTGAAAAAATTTGTGCTGAATAAATTTTATTTATTCATTACCATGTTCGTAAAGGCTTATAAAAAAAACACTTCGTATTCATGATCTAATTCTATGGCTCAACCTGTTGACAAAATTGGAAATGTTCTCACAAAATAAGCCGTATTTTAATGTGTTTTGACCAAATGGTTGTCCAAATCAAACGGGAATAGGTCAGGGGTGGTGCTATATACCGGGCCATTGGACATGATGGAGGCACATTATAGGGTATGACAGGAATAAGTTGAAATTAATCAGCCATCTTAGAGAAATCCCCTTCAACACCTCTATTACTTCATATTTCTCTTCTTATTTATTAAATTCATGATTTATCCCCTTCCTCACTCCGTCATTCCAGCCCTTTAATTCCATCTCGTTTGTCTCCCCCAAACTGTTTTTTCTTTCATCCACATCAAGTCCAACTAGGGAGATGGGAGTTCCGTTACCTGTTCTCTCCTCTTAAGCATTGATGGAATCCATTGCATGTCTACGCCATGTCCCCGGTAGCTATATTTTCACCTCAATGTTTGACTTGGATGTTATGTATACGGACTAACGGCTTATTCCGATGTTTGTTCTGGGATTATGAGCGCTGGTATATAAATCATTTTACATTTGATGTCAATTTTTTTCTTCCTCAGGCAATGTAAAAATGTGAAATATAAAGAATTCTATTAGGAGGGAATGAAGACATCTTGGGCGACATTTTCACACCTCGCTCAAGTAGGCTTACTACATGATGCTGTGAGGGAAGGGAATCGATACATCATCACTGTGAAGACCTCGAGGATGGATAGGGTATTATAAATATTAATGGCTCTCAATAATGTTTATTATCATTTCCATTTTCGATTTGCATTCTGTATGTCATCTTGGTCCTACCATTATACTGAAATGTCATATCAAAAGTAACAGAACACCAGAACACTTCGTAACGTTCTGAAGTTATACACATTCTTACCACACACATTCAACAAGTCAGTTACTATTTTTACGTTGAATGAAGATTATGCAAAAAAAAATCTTAAAAGGCAGGCCTATGTATATACACCTTAGTCAATTACTTTCAAAGTCTGTTAGACGTACGATCCTGCACTAATTTCGTTTCCTCTCAGAATAATTTAAATTCTCTGAAAAGTCGATTGATGAAAAGTGCATTAAGGTTGCAATGAATGAAATTACATTAACAAATTTCAGAGCTTCTATTTTCATTAAAAATCGGTAAAGAGTTGTAACCTTTTTTGACATTTCAACAATTACCTCAGATTAGAGCAATAGGAATGGCTGACATATCAAATTTCAGTCCACTGGTATGTATCATGCAGTATAATGTATGATGATGAAGATGTTTATGCCAGCGGCAACATGGTTTATCGTTGATGGTGAACTACGCGTGATTTATCTTCAATTTCATATTTCCGCTCGGAGACGTTCAGCTCCTGGGGAAGAACGACAGAAATCCATAAAAAAAATCTTTCTGCGAAAAGTTCACTAACATACTATATTATATCAGATTGTTTACCAATGTATTAGATTTGTTTAAAGAATAAATTAAAACAATCGTTATTCGAGGTGCATTCAGGATTGTATGGGTGATGAGGAAACTGTCTCTGGTGATGAGCATGTATAATGGGCATAGAGTCTGGGATAGAGGCCTTTATATATTTCAAGAAATGGTATTTTGTTGAACTCTTTTTTTTTGCCTTAACAATATCTTCGTACGGTGTTATTCATAAATGGACTATTCTAATTAGATAAACAAATTATTCAATAATTCTTTCAATTGTACCTCATTTACATTACATTTACACCTATCATGTTATTTTGAGGGATTTCCCCATTTTCAAGGGTTAAAGTCATGTACAACTCATTCCCAAATCGTTAATGTAAGAAAAAAACCTTCAGATTAAGAGATTTAAATTGTTACAATATATTCTGCTGGATTGTACAAGTCAAAAGAACACCAAAATTTTTCCCTTAAAAACCGTTTTCTAATACTTTGGAAAAATTCCAATGCAAATAATTCATGTATTTTCTTTTAAATGCCAGCTCATGTCTATATCTGAAGAATAATAAAAAAACGAAATGCAGAAATGATTTAACGAAAATAACATACTTCGTAATTTCTAGACCCCACAAAATCAGATCAAATTAAAACATCTGTGAACCAAAAATCAAACAGTTTCCTGTACTCGAAGGACTTTATCCCACTTTTTGGCTTCTCATTATCATAAAAAATTGGCAAAATCATAACATATGAATATCATAACCATTCTTGTTAAAACTTTTGACGAATCTGATGATACGATGTTGCCAATGTGTATATTAGATTCATGTTCATGGCTGCGTTGCAATGCTTTGGTTCATCCAGGTAATTGTCCATCCAGGAAGCAACAATTGCATTTGAACTACAGTTTTATTGACAATTTTAGTTGAGGGCGAGGAAAATAACTTGGCTTGTGATGCTTGCGGAAGTTTGTCAGATAAACCGTTCAACTGTTAATTCAAATTTGGAGATATGTATAAAGTAAAATAAAAGAAATAACACCTGATATCTTTTATTTAGGCCCATGAAGATCGAATTAATATTTCAGGTTTTTTATTGTTCCATTTTATTCAATGATAGACTTTACTTTCTTTTTTCTATTATTTAATATCGTACATACTTCTGTTTTTTCACAATTGTCAATAAGTAGCTTATCGAAATGTACAAAATATATAGATTGAATATATATATTTAAAAATCACAGATTCAGCTGATAATTCAGTCATAATTGCAATCCTTTAGATCATCAGACAAGAATGGTAACAGCTTTGTAAGCCAAGTGGTCATTCATTATCTATGAAAACGCAATAGTGTACAAGAAGCTCGGCTGCCGTGGTCTCCGTGGGTCGCATGCCGCTACGCTGTTCCACCCATGCGGCCTGCCCGCTGGATGCTCTTTGGCATGTTGTACGTTGAACCTCAATTTTTTATATGTCGCCTTTCTCGATAGTTAGTGTTTGTTTTCCATGCATATCGTCTTTAGAGCCGAGGTATTGTTAAGAATACGCTTGAAATATATCTCTCATTCTGTTTAAGGGACTTTTTCTACTTCTGACAGAGGTTTATCCATTACAGCATCTACGTGCCACATCCTCATGATGATCCAGGAGCAGTTGGCATTCTTGCCTCATTGCATTACCACTTTAGTCGAAACCTGGCATCGTAAAAGGCACTGTTGCAGAACTCTCCCTCACGCATGTTGATAATAATTTTAAACAACTGAAAACCTTAGAGTGATATCATTTTGTAAACTTAAAAGACAACTTCCGCCACATCCACTCTGAATAGTACCAGCTGTTGTTATACACGGCTCGAATAGTTCCTCGTTTACTACCCAGAATGCAACAATTTTATTATTCATTATGATAGCCGAAATGCCTTAAACAACTAAAAACTCTTTACAATATTCATACAACAATATCCCCCCCCCAAAAAAAAAGGTTATGCAAGCATGTATGTGTTTTTGATAAGGATGAAATTACCATGTGTTGTTTCTCACCAGGGGCCCGTAACACAAAGCCTAGCAACGATCGTAGAAACACTTTTCTACGATTGATTGCAAAGACTACAATACACAATTAATCGTGGGATTCAAGCGTACGATCAATCGCTAACCTTTGTGTTCCGGGACCCAGAAATTACTTTGGTTGGTTTTTTTTCGAAAATGCGTAGTTTCGTGTAGCACGTACAGGTTTATTGTACAAGACTCGACTTGTGCCAGTTGAGCCTCTTGGAAGTCCCTTTCCCTTTAACCTTGGCCATAATGTTGGCAGTCGTGATAGTCAAATCTTTATTACCTTTCCACCGCAGTCTGACACTCTTGTCATTAACTAATAAAATGACTTTTTTCCATTGTATATCTCATATTCTGACAACAAGAGAAGGATAATGTGAAATGTTACACCTTCCTAACGGGAGAATGTTAGACATTTGAGGCTCAGTAACAAGTAGGTCGCCATGTCTGATTCTTTATACCCTCTAAATTTGACATTTGAGAAAGCATAACACCCACAGGCACCTAAAATTGCACAACGCCCCACCCCCTCGAAAATATCTAGAAAATGTAAAATGGGACAAATATCCACGCACTCGCAGTCTACTGAAACGAGTTGACATCCTGACGAGATCCCTTCAAAGTATGGCTTACTGAAAACTTCTAAAAAACATCTCAATTTGGAGATATAACAGCAAAATGTGTCATACGGTAGCTAGCTAGACGTTATGCAAGTCATCATTTATTTTCTATAATCTTCTTAATATAACCATGGACCTGTATGATTGGTCAAACTAACCAACCAATGCGTTGGTGAAGTCATGCGCAAGAACTCACAAAAAAGGGTAAAGATAAAGAAAATAGTACAAATTTGATATTCATTATTTCCAAATTATTGATTATTATAGCGTATCAGGTTACGAATGATTCTAGCTTTCAAGAGGGAGGAGTCATACAAAATTAATATTCACACCGATATATATATATTTTTTTCATTTTTCATTATTATTATTCTAACTAATACTCATTAAGAATATATCCTGTAAGCACTACGATTGAGGCGTTGAGAAGGACAGTTACCCCTCCTTCTAACACTAACCGACCACAACTCATCCCATCTTACTCTGAAATTACAGTGGATGTGAACATGGTGAGTCAGACAATGATCGAATCATGATACTAGATTGTTTTCTTGCATGCACATCTGTGGAACATTACTCTTGAACATGATTCATAACATACGTTATCTCATTCCAACGGGTAATGATGCCAAAACAATTTTTTTCATCCAAATCCTTCAGGCACGGTAGCTCGAGCTCCAGGTTTTACAATACTCATGATGAATTGACCTTGGAAAATCTTTCGCAATCATTTGGAGAAAGGATCCTAGTAACATGCCAACAATGGTTGTAAGAACTATTACTGGTCTTGTACGATCAAGATGGAGAGATATAAAACGGGAATCTTAGTTTCATCCAGACTGTGGATACTAAATAACCATTTCATAGTTTTTGGCGAATTTCGGGGCAGAAAAAATATTCTTATTGGCCAATAGTGACGTCTAGCTTTGCCGTCCGAAACATCTGACAGCACAGTAATGGTAAACACATATTCTAGGGTGGGGTTAAGGATGGGGGAGGGTCAACAGAGGCAGTGGTCCCATCAAAGGATATGCGAATGAGGTATATGAACATCGAGCTAAGGATTTGGTAGAATGAGGAGGAGTAAATGGGATTTGGATAATGTCAAAACAAATGAGGTGGATTCCATTCTGCGATTTCATTTTTACATTCTTACTTGAAACATGGATCTATTATAAAATGAATTGGAAACCCCAAAGCGGTGTACCATGCACGCTGTCATAAAGTTTGAAATCGTAGCATGGGAGACGTCGTAATCTTGTCGTTATTAAGACTAAATGCGAAAATATTTATTTCGGATAAGAAAATTAAAAGCGACAAGAACATTGATCTTCACCGAATATGGCATGCGATCAAACATTTCTCCGCATCACCTGTTCTTGGTTTCCATGGTGATCGCCTCGTTGACCGTCTTGGCTCTAAACAATACTCTACGTGACATTCGGGAGAACAACATGCATGAACATGGAGATATCGACTAACCCTTCCTCATTAAAATATAGATATTTTATTAATCTCGCCGTCGCACACTGCGATTCAGGCCAGCGTACGCCTTCTTACCGCTGTCAAAATTGAGGTCGCGAATCTCATAATGCAGAGATTCTGATTCTATTATAGTTATAAAATTACAAAGTCCTTCTTGGATAAAAATGCCAAATCGAATCAAGCCATTTATCTGAAAACTATTTTTAATGACTTACAATGACAACAAGTCTGATAGGACTTGACTGTCCATTAGATTACGAAGAGTCAAAAGTCATCAGTCTGCATCAGATCTTTTAATATGCAGATAGTAAGTTAACCAAGGATTCGAAATCAACATCACCGATTCCACCGCTTATTTTTATCTTATTCGCAATCATATAGGTCAGACAAAATGGTCAGAGCTATATTAGCCAATCGATCAAATATTCCTCAAGAAATTGACCTTTTTGCGATCATACCATTAAGAATTCGTCAACATTTTAAACAAGTTTAAATATTGCCCACTAGCATGTCAAGGAAAAAAAGTGAACATTGACGCTGACAAGAATGATACCTATACTGTAGTGGAATCCGGAGTTCAAATCTGTCTCAATTGTTTTTGCAAGTGTACAATTCAGTAGCTGTAATATGTAATCAATATCGAACGGAGAACACAAATGTTATGAGTTAGCTACCCAAGTCGAGCCCAAGGACACACATAGATGTTAAAAGGTGGCATCATTCAATGCCAACATGAATAACAGTCAAAAGCAATCTCACATGGAGGTACTGAAAAACAAATGTGGGAAGGGGCGTGCAGCAATATCGCCAACGGTGAATTTGAATTACCATGTTTACGAAGCGTTTATTATAATGCGATTTGTAATAATTTTTTTCATATTCGTTAAAGTGTGTATGTGATTAGAATTGACATAAAAGTAATAAGCTTATTCTTCATGCGCATCTTTTACATTTGTCGATTTTGGTAGTCAGCAGACAGTATGTTCATTTAGAATGAGACAGGGAAGGGGTCGGGGCAGGGAGGATCAGAGAATTGAGGGAGATTTCAGCGGAAGTATTACGAACTGAAACAATATTTAATCCAAACCATTTACGAATAACCATTTGAGGCAGGTATGGGTAAACAACATTTATAATAATTTGGCAAATTAACTTACCATGAACATAAGTTAAAACAGAGAACGTACACGTTTTTCGTCGAGGCTATTGAGGCAAAACTAATTTCATTAAGTAGCAAAGCAACACAAAAAAAAAGTGTTATGTAGCTAACCGTATATTTTCAGAAAACGAAATTGATTTTTTTTTTCATGTTCGATGACGAATCTTGCCTCCCCCCTCCCCTCTTCGTTTTTTTTCATCTGTGCGAGAGAACAAGATTGTGGGATGGGGAAATAAACAGGATCTGATCCCAGGCAATGACACGGTGGCTGACGCTCAAATGTTGCTGTGTTCCCTGCCAAGAATTCCTCTTGGGATGTTGGGGGAGTTATAGAGCGTAAAGAAACACACCAGGTTGCCCTCGTTTCGAAGTAAAACATTCAAATGATAAGAGCTGAGGTACAGTCAAATATTCAGTGGATTTAGAGAAACGTCGAAAATGTTGCACGACACGAAATTTAATTTCGAGGTGATTTTTGTTTTCAAATAAAGGTCTATTTGAATTTTACGGTGGATTTTTTTATATGTTATTTCATTTTACTGCCATCAGTTGGTGTCGAGTTTACGGCCATTGGCATATTCAATACCGTTCGATTCACTTTTCCTTTTATATATGGGTTGTAACTAAATACTCAAATAAGTAAAAATTTGTGAAAAGTACTATCTAATTAGAGTTAAAGTTAAATGACTTAAAAAAAAAAAATCATAAACTATTGCCAGCAATGTCCCTCTCTTTTCTAGCTTTTTCTGTCTTCTTCAAAACCGCATATAGGGATGCATTGACATGCGCTGTATAAAAATGTTGGTATTATTATTATTATCCCACCATTTCATCAAAAAATATTTAAAATAAATGTACTAGACGTCAGGTACAACCAAGAAATCCAAAATGTCATTTGGAAAAATGTTTGTTCAAGACCTGCTTGGACTCTCTTACAAATTGACTTCGAATCTGAGACTTAACCCCAATACTATATGACATCTCGACCTTTTATATGTTTCCAGTTTGTCAAACCGAACTCGTTTTAAACTGCATGCAGCCTAAATTGTCACAAATAGACGGCTCTTGATTTTGTTTTGTTTTACCTCTGTCATACTTCGTTTTTTTTTACTTTAACGTTTTTTTTTATTTATTTTTTTACAAAACGATATAAAACAGTAACCCTTAATTGATAAGATTGCATCGCAATGTTTGACTGGAGATATTACCTACAATGCTACCAATCTTGACAAATCTTTGAATGCCTCTTTAAGAACTTAAGAAATTGGCTGCTATTACTGAAGCATTTTGGCTGCTATTACTCAAGCATTCATTTTGCTTATATAGTTTGCCACTGCATTTGTTTTGTCACTACTTTGTCTTATCCTTAAATTGTATTCATGTCTAAATTTTGTTATCACACTGCTATAAATTTGTCACATTACAATGTACTTCAATGTCATTCTACGATTATGTTTATGTATTGTAAATTCATTTTGACTTTACAATAAATGCAGAAACCCCTGCAAAAAAAATAATTAAATCCTGAACCACTTAATAATTTCCTTATCCTTACTCAGAATACAACAGCCTGATCATGTAGTTCATAAAATACCCATTAGAAAATTCTCTGCTTATCTTAACAACATGCATGCCATAATATTTGGACAAGGAACAACAAAATATCGTAAGCTTTGAAGGATACTTTTTTTTTAAATGAAGGTCAAAAGTTATCAAAGACTAAAATTGGCAATAATTCTTTATTGCTTGGAAGACTTTCAGTGAATACCATGCGCTTACAGAAGGGTGCCCATTGTGACATTGGCACTTTGGGGACAATTCCCCCTTTAAAACAAAACTGGGAGCATATCTCTGAGGAACTCTGACTGAACTAGTGTACCTGTTCTCCCGTATCCGATAGCATCTTAAAGTTTGCTTGGTGTAATCCAGGGGCAAGGACCAAGTGATTTGTTAAGTGAACCCTTGCTAGTTATTAAAGCCACTCTGGAGATTAATTCAAGTACAAGTACTTTGACCTTCACAGTGATGGAGATGGAACGCCATTTTGCAGTGTTTTGTTGGAAATTCTGTCCGATACCTCAAAGAGTTGTGGGACCATGGCATGCCATTGTTACATTATCACCAATGACCATTGGTGACAGTGTTTTAAATACCAGATTTTTTATACTCCTTCAGAGCTTTCTTGTTCTTCTCGTTTTTTATTATCGCACACATTAATATACTGAGTATCTTAAATAAATCAATATAAGGCCATCGACGACAATTCGTCGCTTGCACGTTTGATCGTGAATAATAGAAATGGAACCTGGATTTCATTCTTTTGCATACACTAAACATTAATCGATAATCGTAAGAGATTATGATATTTCTGAAATTAGACTTGTGAAATCCCAAGTCTCTGAATGTCAATGAAGTCGTACATCTCCATCTCGTCTTGTCATATCTTTGACCCTGGGCTTACTTCCAGATTGCATTCCGATATCACATTACCATTTCATGGTATTATATTTCTAATTTTCATATACATCATAATAATTCTTAACCCTCCACGGACACGCGGCCATCGGAACAAAATCTGTAGCCGACCCAGGCGCCTAAAGTTGAAACTGTAATCAATTATTCGCTGGTCCAGTTATAAACAAAGTTAAGACTGAAATATAGATTACTATGGTAACCAAAGATCATTTGGTATATTTAGTTTATAACTGGATGATAACAACATTAAACGAATGACAATTTGAAACTAGGTAAAAAAATACATTCGTCATCAAGGTAATAAGAACAAAAGAATTTGCCCAGTTTACGATGCATTACATCCAAATTGATGGGGGGGGGGTGGGTGGGTGGGGGTACCATACGAGATAGAATATAACGGATCATGACGATGGATCAGCGAGAGGGAAAGGGCTATATGCCAACTGCCAAATGAGACCTGATGTTTGCACCTCACCAATAATTATTTGTTTTCCAAAACCATTCCGTATTTAATAGATATTGCATGCGAATGAAATGAATGATGAAAATTAAGCACTCCTTTTCTTTGTGAAAATGGTCGGTTTTATATCAACTACTATTAAATCTGCCTGCTTTCTGGAACCATCGGGCATCTATCATTTTGTTTAAGCCACCATGTTACATGGTTTACCGACCGACAAATGAAAATTTCCTTTAGAAGGTACTTCCAAATAAATTTTGTGATTCTTATCTTCCTGTAATATTTGTTAGTGCATGGACAGGTGCCTTGAACGAATTAATTATTTCTATGCTCGAGCGTGGCGAGCAAGAAATTTTTAGAACGTCACATTGTGTATCTTCTATCTAACCATAATGATGATAATAGATTAGGCCTACTTGATACTTTGATTTACAGCAGTTAAGACTATTGAAATAAATATTACAGTAAATTATTACATTTTAAAGAAAGGTTTACCCAATATTGGGTAAAATGGGGACATGCATGTTGGTTGGGTGAAAATATATTTTGTAAATTTCACGCAAGGTTGCGTTGAAATAGCCCAATATGGGGTAAAAAAATACCAAGCAAACATGCATGTTCCCTTTTTACCCGCCAATATTGGGTAAAATTCAAAATTCATAAAAAAAATTGTATGTAATGGTGAGTGTGAGAGTGTGTGGGTGTGTATGGGTATCAGTCAGGGGCGGAAATCTCTCCCAAAAGGTAGGGGGGACACAGGGGCGGATCCAGCCTTCGCCAATAGGGGGGGGGGGCGGAAATTTGTTTCAGCCATATTTTCCCCGATCGGCAGCTCGAAGATGATTTTTGTTGTTTCTTTGAAGGGGTAGTCCTCATTAATCACTTCTTAGCTTTATTCTTTCTTATAAATTAATATATAATATCATAATCCTTATTTATATGATGCGAGCGCGAAGCGCGAGCTAATTTTTTTGGAAATTTTATGTATTTTTTCCTAATCTTTGAACTGATTCTGGGCAATGTTTGCTATCCTGAAAAAGATGTGTATGCAACTTAATAATTACTACGAACGCAAAGCGCGAGCAGAAATGAAATGATGGAAAATATACCTGTTAAAGTAGCATTTAACAATCAAATAATGCGAGCGCGAAGCGCGAGCTGAATTTTTTTTTGACATTTCACCTAAAGAATGGAAATTCTAAGCACTTTTTGTAACTCAAGCAGAATAGGTATATAAGTAAACAATTAATGCGAGCGCAAAGCGCGATCGGAAAATTTCGAGATTTTAGTCCTATAATATTTACTGAACGAGACACTCTATACATGCTTTGTAAATCCTGAAAAGGATGAGTATTAATAATGCGAGCGCAAAGCGCGAGCAGAAAATTTTTATATACGTTTTGAACTGGTACCTGTTGAAAAGGTACCTGTTAAGGACTGATTGCATTTAGCCATGAAGGCGTTACATATTTCAACAATTAAAAAATGCGAGCGCGAAGCGCGAGCTGGAAAATTTTGAACTTTCTAAAGAAAGAATTGAAAATTTTAATCAGTTTTTGTAATCGTGAACAGGATAGCTATATAATTTAACGATTGATGCGTGCGCGAAGCGCGAGCAGAAAAAAAAATCGAGATTTAGACCTAAAATGGGCCAATCTGTTCATGTTTTGTAAATCATCAAAAGGATGAGTAATATGGGGTCTTCCTACAATAATGATGCGAGCACAAAGCGCGAGCAGAAAATTTTTGATATTGTGATCTGAAACTGGATAATGATTTAAATTAGAGAACAAGTTGAGTATCTGAATAAACATGCGCGAGCGTGTTTCATATTTAGACCTAGTATCTAGGCATTCTAAATACAAGTTTAATCATGAAAATCATGAAACTTTGATATTCCGATCTGAAAAAAGTGTCAATTTCAGCTTTATATTTCAAGCCCTTTGTAGAAAAATTGTAAGGTGGATATGGATCGCACTTTATAAAAAAGAGCTGATATTATTATTACTTTGAGTTTTGACATAGGACCGGGACATTCTTACGACATGTCATCATATGACAATTATGACTATCTTCCTAATCCTCTTGCTAAACGCGAGATGAAACAAAAGGGACAATTTAATTATTAAATTAATATCATATTTATTAATGCCTTATGATGAGGGCGCGAAATCTGATTATATATTGGCATAAAAATTGGACATTTCACTTTTGTGATTATGAATGGGATGCATCAGTTAATATATTTTTAACCATTAATGCGAGCGCAAATCGCGAGCTAAAATTTTTGATAGACTGTCATGAAAAGGGGATTTTAAGTAGTTTGTTGTATAATCAATATTGAAACATTTATATAACTCGCCAATAAAAATGCGAGCGTGCAGCGCGCTAGCTGATACGTCTTGGTCTTGACAATCAGACCTGAAAAGGGATATTTTGAAAACTTTATGGAATACACGAAAATAATAGGTACCTGATAAATCAAAATTTGCGAGCGCGCAGCGCAAGCAGCAAATGTTAACATTCAGACCATAAAACTGACATTTTTACAGAGCACTTTTTAAAAACCAATTTGTAAATCACACAAAATAATGAAAGTTCGATTTCCGAGGTGAAACATGTTTTGTATATTGACTTCCAAACTTGATATTCGAACTCCATATTGAACAAGATATGTAAATCACCTAACAGGCAATGCGAGCGCAAAGCGCGAGCGAAAAATTTTATATAGTGGCACGAAAAATTCGTTTATTTTCCAAGTCTTCCCCTCATCTTATTTTATGCACTCGTCGTCCTCTTCTTTTTCTCTTCTCTTTTCCCTCCTTTTTTTCCTTCTTTCTTTCCTTTTTTTATTTTTTTGCTCCGCCAAGAGGGGGGGGGGGGGGGGGGGGGGGGGGGGCGGGCCCCTCGGCCCCTGGATCCGCCTATGGGGACAAGGGGCGGGACAATTTGACAAGCAAAAAATGTTATCATCGCCAAAGTAAGGTCATATCTCGTCCCAAAATACATGTTTTATTTCGATTTAGAATGATGTATTTCTTACCATCATAAAAGACCAAAAATAGTAGGGGGGACATTTGATATTGTGTCCCCCCTACTATTTTGAGTAGGGGGGACACGTCCCCCCTGTCCCCCCTGGGATTTCCGCCCATGGTATCAGTGACTATTGTCATCAGTCTGTCATAGATTTTGTATGCATATATTACGTCAAACCGATCTAAGAAAATTATGTTGAAAGATGCAATAGCTTGAGACATCCTCCAAAATAAAAAAATGGATATATCAATTTGAAAAAAATAATAAAATGAATTAAAACTTGTGCCAACATTTTTAAGCGGCTGGCATTGGCTAGATTTAAAACGTAAATCAAGAAAGCTATGAATACACCATGAAACTTTTTTTCTCTCTCTCTCTTACGATCACATTTTGATGTCTGGCTGTGTTGTCCAATCTATTACTTCTATCATTTCTGGATGTTTGCCTTTGCATAAGAGATAAAAGTCATAATTACTGTCACTTACAAGTTATCGTTAACCAATACTGAAAGTTGCCATGGAAACCAAATGTTTATATATGGAAAGACGCCTTATCAAACATAAGTAAAAAGAGTTTTTGGTGTGAAACTATTTCGGAAAATTCATGAAATAATTTTTTCCCCAAATGTTTCGCAAGTTTTACAAAATACAAATATCATTGTACTACTTTAAAAAATGAATAAATGTATTTGTTGTGTAGAGTTTATCCTAAAGTTGTCGGAGATTTCCATATGAAAGCGATTACAGGAAAACATTGCAATACCTTTCAACATATGAAATTACAAATCCAATGATATTTAAAAACAAAATCCGATAACATATGATTTTATGGAAGTAATGTCTTACAAGCACGTGTCTTCGTTTATCCTCTAATTGTTTACACTGTAAAAAAATATTGGGTAGATTTTTTTACCACCACGAGGGTAATTATGTGTCCAACCAATTTGGTGCAGTATTTTACCCAATGTGGGAAGCATATTGTCCAGTAAGGTTACAGAATAAGCAGCGACTTTAGAATGGGCAAAATTTTCATCACACTGGATAAATAAAAATACCCCAAAGAAGTGCCCAATGTTGGTTGGACACATAATTACTCTCAAGGAGCACTTTTACCCAATATTTTTTAGAGTGTAATATGTAGGTGAAACAATGGAATAACTTCAAAATTTGTTTTGACAACACCGTATGAGGTGGAGAGAAATTCCCAAAGTATAGAGAGAAACGTGGGGAGACAGAGAGTCAGAGAGCAACAGACATACAGACTGACAAAGTCATACACATTCATACAGACAGACAAACATAGAAAAAGAGTGGGCGAGAAAGACAGAGAGAGAGAGAGAGAGGGGGGGGGAGAGAGAGAGAGTGAGGGGATAGAGATGGGAGGAGTTAAGAGGATCCAGTCAATCGGCATCATATCTCTGAGATTAATGTGTGGCTGGTAAATGTCAAACTCAATTTCAGAGGGTCTGGTATATTTTGACCCCCTGCATTAACGTATCAGTTTACGAAAAGGGAACGCCAGAAACCAACAAGATGATCTCTTTACCGCCGTTTCAGTAAAGTATGACCATGTAATGGCCATAAAACAGATTGTGCAAATGTATTTCGTACACGTTACCCGGAAAACGTGGAAAAAGCTATGAAATTGTTTTCATGATACATACTTGCAAATGGTATGAGTTACGTACTCATACATAATTTTTGCTTTATACATTAGCTCTTGTCACGTAAATATAAACAAATCCCACTGAAATATGAAAAGTTAGCCCATGTGCAAACAATGACGCGATGTGAATATTGAAATATCACTAAAAATCCTTTCATAACGAACTAATATCACTGGAGTTGTTTGATCATAAATATATATTACAGGAATCAATTTTAACTTACATCAATAACATTTACATGGTTTAGCTGACATATAGATATAGTTTTTACTCATATTACTTGCCCAAATTCCATACAACCCTGTTTAAGACTGCAAGACATTCGAGAGTGCTAAATGCTCATTTATAAAACACATGTTATTATTATCATTGAATAAATTTATTGTTGTCCATACAACATGGCAAAACTCCAAAAATGTTCATGAATGAATCCCAAAACCTGAATGATTAGGATCTCACTGAGTCTAGATAATATACGTGGGGTAAAGTTTTAAATGGACATCCGGGGGCTTGGTTTATGGATATCATCCAGGATTAGCCGAGTGAAATACAAACATGTACATGTAAAGGTTATTTCGGCCTGCTTTGTGTTAATTTTAATAGACGGATTAGATATGACATGTTAGGTTTTTTTTTATTATCCTACACCATTTACGAAAAGTGAATGAATGGAGAAAATACTATCAACATCTTGCAGCGTGTTGTCAAGCTGTTTTTTTTTCTTGTTTCTCAGTTACACGAAATTTCCCTAACATTGATTTTAAGATAAACGAGGAAAAAAAGTAACACGCTGATGCAATTTACTCTTTTGAACTTATCATTGTGCATCGCGTACAAAATACTTTTTTTCTGAACGAAATCTCTTTATTTTGGATGGATAAAAAATATGTGTAAGTTCAATCAAAACATATCTGCACAATTGCGATCGTACAAACCCGAGGTTTGCGTCAAATATTTTGTTTGCATCACAACTCCTCTCAAAGCGAGAAAGATATTTATAGAATCTAGTATTACCATGACAACTAGCAAACTCGGTTTAGGTCTTGTAGTTTGATGTGACGTCACTCATATTTCAGCAATGCGATCAATTCCAACAAGTAGAACGAAAGCGTGGAAAAGCGATCAAAATAAATAATCGTGTGAAATTTGGACTATTTGTCACCTGATTGTCTGTTGCCAATTACATGTATCATGTTATTTCCAGCTCCATCCTAAATATTTTAGATCATTGATTGATGGTATCTTTGGAAGCCCAAACAAAATTATGATCAAATATTACAGCGCGATTTTTGACAATTATTGACAGTTCTATTTGATAAAACAGGGAAATGCAATTACAATCAATTAAAAATGGTACCGTGTTTAAGTTTATTTATTTTTTCATTTTTTTCAGATTGAGAAATACCTCAGGAAATGGACTTGACATAACAATTTGACTCAAAGAATGCAAAGAAAATGTGAATTATATATTGAACAAAGAGATTTGTTTGAAAGTAAATGCGTCAAAAAACGAACCTATTCGTAATCAAAGACATACATCATCAAATAAATGTAATGTTGCCAAAACTTAGGTCAAATTGTTTATGATTTGCCAACAAATCAATCGGATAAAGAGTCTTGGATGGTAGGTCGCAGGTGTGTGACTTACTCAGTTCAACTTTATAAGATATAGGAGGATAAGAGATGCTGTATCCATGGAAACACCTCTACATCCAACACATCACAGACCACACACATCATCGTATGAAAGATAATTTTCCGTTAAAGAATTCGAACAAACATCTCAAATGATGGCCTATGACTGGGGGGAATATTTCCGCTCGACCTCTTTATATTAATATTTGACGAAGGAAGTTAAAAGGGTAAGATGATAATAGAAATGTCATTTGATCCATCTCACTGACACTTGTGTCGCCAAGGTGAGAATAAAGATTAAATAAAGAAGATACCTCACCTCGTGTCGGGAGCAGACTTGTTATGTTTATGTTATTTAATGTTAAGTCGTTAAAAACACAGATAAAATGTGACTATAATACTTGTAAAAAGAAAACATTCATGTTGAAATATTGAAAAGGAATAGTAGTGTACACGGCAGCGCCCTAGATTTGATAATTACATTTGCAATAAATATAGGTTTATGATTATTCCTTCTACAGATCTATGGGACTATCTTCATATGTTAACTGATAAAAAACATGGGAATTGAGAGGGAATAGAGTAGGTATCTGGCTCCATTAGGATATTAAAGTAAAACAAACTTATCAAAAGCGTAATGGGGCAAACTTCGAGGGGACCGAGTTGCGGGTACGATGCACACTTGTAGGAAATTTGCGAGTAAGCGAATCGAGCGAGCACAAAAGTAAAAGAAAATGACCTGATATTAAAGAAAATTCGACTAAATTAATGACGCGGATAAAATCAGAATTCTTTTAGACTTAAACATAGATGATTTGTGAAAATGTCGAGGTTTCCAGTCCACCTAAACCATATGCTTCAAGCATGTCAATTTCCAAACAAAATCTCGACAAATCTCAAATTTCAAATAGTATAATTCATTGAATTTATCATTGAAGAAAGATATATGACCATGAAACTAATTTAGTGAAATTAATAAGGAGTCGAAAATCGAAACACACACCTGTTTATTCACCCTCGATAATAAATTGCTCAGTGGACCGTATCTCCCAGTCCTTATCAATCATAAATATGATTCTCATATCAAACTACTCTAACTTCCCTTACTTATTTTTCAACATTCAGGAAAAATGGTAATAAATCGAAAATTGGAAGCATGATAGGTCTTCCATGTGAGTTGTCACGACGTTCATTTCAATAAAACTTTAACGGAAGGGTTATGAATTAAGCTTAACATTTAGATTTATTTAAGGAAAAGTGCATTGTACTTGTTTGGATTTTGTGTTCATTCTGCGTCGAAGACTGCTCACATGTTAATTAAAACGTACACTTTTGCAATGTGGGTTATGTGCCAGAGACCTATCAGTTTACCAATTACTAGCTGCTAAATAGAATGAGAAGAAATGTAAAATTTTGTCCTGAATATGACATTCAAGTTGAAATATTGCAATTGGATATTTGAACCTGTAGTATTTCTCTTTCATTTTTTGAATTTCTCTCTCTATTATGAAGCCCCTACGGGCCAATAGAACCCATAAAAGCACCAATGTAATCAAATACATTGTGGTCTTGTCCTCTAGTCACGAAATGTCATCGTCTTCTTGTCTTTTTGACCAAGTTTAATTTATCTTCTCGTCCTAAATGATCTCGTCATATCGGTACACTTTTAAGCCTAAATATCTTCACTTTCTGATTTAATTTCGGGTTTCAGGCGATTTCACGTCGGCTTCATTTTATTAAGATTAAACGTTCCCAACCATGAAACCGTTATGTTCATAAAATAGCACCTGTTACGTAATGTACGTTTCATTCAAAAGGCACATCTCACACTTTAATCTAATTAATTTATTTTTTGTAACCATGGTAACAGTTATACATAATTATCAAATTAATGGCCATACGCACAGTAGGCCTATACAAAATAATTAACTATAAAAGTACTAAATTTTATTTAGTACACGTGTAAAAAAAATCGACAATGCATATAAAACAGCTTACATTTTTTGATAGAAATCATTATTTCTTCAACGTAATTAATCATTTTATATTTAAAGTCCAATACCCCCTTTTTTGTTATGATTGGTTAAACGCGCGATGATAATAAAGTAAAAACACACATTAATATTCTTCGAACGGAAATGATTATATTAATATCGAATCGGTAGCCGTCAGCTCTAATTGTGTTAATGCAGCGTCACAGCAAATGTATAAATTACTTCGACGTGCCACAGCAGGGACGGTCCATAACAAAAATTAAATGGATAATATCAAAGAAATATCGATGACAACCAGCACCAAATAGGAGAATTGTTAAAAGGTATATGATTTTGAGACCAATGTATACCATATATACAGAATGTCCGGAATTTAAAACAAAAAGGGGGCAACAGCAACACTAAACAGACGAAGTGAATTATGATGTTTCTATAGATGTGATGATGTCAACCAATATGACAATGACCAATCGGGATCATCGTTGCAAACGCACATTGGTCAACATATCCATCATAAACCAATCAGAATCGTTCTCTTAATCGAATGAAAATCGAAATTCTTTTTGTTGAGTGTCCATGATTGGATTTCAATAATTATACCTCCTACCATTGGATTCGGATTTGGTTGGTGTGATCAAGGTTAAAATATCGTCCCCCAAATTGTTTTCTGAGATTAAACAATAACATTTTTGGACCTACACGATCGAAATCGGGAAAGCACTAAAGTACATTTGCACGTAGGAAACAATTGAAGGTGGACAGAAGTTCATTCAAAGCGGAAATTGAAAAATAACATATTTGATATCAAAATTGTTTTTTAATATACTGAAAAAATAAACATCCTAAAATAAGACTTGTATTTTATATCAAAAGGAATGGACATATATTATGACTTGCATTCGAAGTTTTTCGAACAAAAACAAGTACGTTAGAATGATCTGCTATTTATTTTGGAGAATGATTTCTGCGATAGTATTTTTATATAGATAAAGTGTGTGGAAATGATAATGATTTGTCAAGTAATGCATGAGTAAACATATATATAAGACAAATTGTCACATTTTCAAAAGCCATAAGAGTTATTTCTATTGTCAAAATAATAGTAAATTATAACCTGCTCACTTAAACCATGCCATATCTACAACATATATTAGATTTGATTAAAAAATGTGACAGAAAACTCATATGTAGGTTTTTAAAATGAATTTAAGGTGGGTCTATATCATTCGAGTGATAATGATTGATGATGATTTCATAGTACATAATTGTGCATGTTTCCATTCCAAAGTTCATCACAAAATTAATGCGAGTTCCCTGAAAAAAATACTGATGTTGTGAAGACTCTACTGTTTTCTCTTCACGTTCTAATTTCACAGTTTGTGACATTTTTGTTTTTCATAATGTTAGTTCTGTCTCTCTAGAACTCAAACTATAATCATGGCTGTACGAATGATTTTTCGTGGGGCGCAAGATTATGGAATTTTCCGTAAACCTATTTAAGCGAACGAGCGAAGCGACCAGCTGTGCATGAAATATTTTTTAGCATATTTGAATTAAAAGTGAGCAAATTGGTGCACACTTGGGGGGTGTAGGAAAATATTGCATTGAACAAGTTGGTTCCGAAAATTTCGGGCAGGGTGGGGGGGGGGAGGGAAGGCTGTGTCTTCTGCCCCTCCTCCCCCAGTCCCCTGTACGAGGAGAAATGGTCATGAACAATATAAAATCAAATTAAAATAAGCCCAGACAGGGAGACAAATCAATGGGGGTATAGCTTGATTTTGAAAGGTTCCAAAATCAATATGATTCACAAAGAAATACTTGCTCCGTTAATCCCTGGTGGAAAAATCCTTCTTTATCCCCCAAGAAAACCTCTCTAAGCCCCCTTTGTATAACCTTAATCCATTCAACGCGTGCAGATTGACTGGGGCGCTGTTTGCTTGCAGAAAATGATCATCGGAGTTTATTATTTCATATTCACAAGAGAATAGAGACAAGTAGGTCAAGTGTGTTAAAGGTCTCGAAGAAGGGTAAGCTAAGCGACCGAGATATCCTAGAACCCCTTCAAAATATCTCTAAAATATTTAGAATAATTTGAGTCATCTCTAATAATGCCTTATTTCATAATAGATTTTGATGCGGAAAAAAGTTGGTTAGAAATTATCTTACTCTGAAAATGTCATTTAAAAGAACATTACATAAACGCACTTGTAGTAAGTTAAGTAAAAATTAAGGTAAACAGGTGCTCAATTTAGAGCTGGGTTGGGGATTACTGAAGACAATGTGCAACAAATATATACCCCCAAAATGGGGTGAAAACTACCCAAAGTCAATGTTACTCACGTTTTTATAATGAATGTAATAATGTTCCACATCTCTATTTCTCTCTCTCTCTTTCTTGTTAAATATATTTTCAATAAATAACAAACAACAAGCAGGGAAATCGATATGAAAGCATAGCGACGGGAAGTATACACGTTCAATCAAATGCATCAAGATCTTACATGCAAAAACGAAGAAAACAAAACAAAACAAAAACGGTGATAATGATATCTTATTCAATTTAGCCCTATTTATATGATGGAAATGTTTAAAAGGGCATTGCAGAATACAAGTAGGCTTCCTTCAGAGTCAAATATAAATGAAGAGAGAATATTGAACAGTTCATTTTCCAATCATGCCATCATGATTAACTTTCCCGATTCCATCCACCATTTTCTAAGCAATCAGTAATTGATTCATTTAAATATTAATCAACAAACAAACAAATCAGAAAGTAAATGTTATAGCCTACACATATATATATATTTACAAACTATTCGACATGGGAGAAAAATATGAGCAGATGCACAGTCACCCCAATAATAGCCTTAACAAATTATGAATTTGGAATAAAAATGATATCAAGACGTTATCGAACTTTCTGAACTAATTTATGAATATTGATGGAAACAATATTGGTCCGTATTTAGTTGGGGATGAATGACTCAAATTGTCTCAAGACATGAATGGTATTCATCCGATGTTCTTCATTTGACCTAAATGTCACCATGGTATCATTTGATCATGGTAAAATACACCACTGAAATATCAGTGTTTTCAAACCATGGACTGGCACCTTTTTATATGAAATTGTCGCGTAAGCATATCCCGGGGTGAGTTGAGCCTTTCATAAAGTTCACCAACAATTTCCCTGAAATATGAAGTTTATAATCTCCCGCAGTCACAAATGAATGTCACATAGTCTTATGACCAAAGACTCAAATGTGACTTTTACAAGAACTTTACAAAGACACGCACAGCATTTATTTTTAAATACGAATAAAAAAGTGTACATTATACAAAATCAGCAATCGTAAACGCAGCTTTTCTCAAGGTTTATTCTTCTTTTTTTGGGGTATAATTTGTATTCAGTTGTCTGCAATAACATCTGCACATGATTTCTTAAAGACGTACAGAACTTTGCAAAAGAAAGGTTTCTGTTTATCAAGACAATATTAAATAGATTTTTGACGCTGGCGTTGAATGCGTATACGCTTGTCCTTTACTGAAATGAGGTTTATATCATTGTTATTACAGGATACATTAATTTACATAATCCACACCAGTACTGTTGCAATGTCAATAATACTTATTTTAAAGTGCATAATTCATACTTGTGATTGATAATGATGTAGTTTATCATATGAAAAGTTAAACACTCTAACCACTGAATGTTATTACCTCGACCCCTAATTTTCGCAACCTCCCTGGTTCATGTTTACGCACCTTTGAGCTCGCGGCACTAATTCTGCGAGTTCATTCTTTTCATTCCATTGTAGCCCCGACAAAGCCCCTAAAATCATAATCATATCGGAAATTGTTCTTTTGTGGTGACCGACAAATAGCGTCAGAAAGAATCCATGGGCTTGTAGGTAAGCTTGACAGGTTCCAGTCCAATGCGATATTTGAAGATCCGATATCAAAGTTTTCTTTCCCCGTACACTGTGCAAGGTCTAGTAACGGCCAAAACTAGCGGAAATGTGAAATTTCCTATTTTTGTACTCATTAATTTGATTGGTTGTGGGATAGCCAACGTAATGGGTTTGTATCCTTGATTGGTGATGCAATTAAAGCTAAATATATAGGTCGCTAAAAGTAGAAACCAATTTTCTCGCTGTGACATAGCGTTGCTTTGCGAACATAAATCAAGTTTACGTAGTCGTTATTTATACGCATTCAGCTGTATGATAATGATGAAAATGCTTAACAGATGAAATATTGGTGTAAATGGTATATAGTTGCGATTATCATTCACATTTACTGTTAATTTCAATTGAAAAAAAACTTGTTCGGCCTCTGTTTTAAATAATTTGAAGCACATCTTTACACGATAGGTTTGATGGGGAAAACATTACTTTGTTTGATGAATGTAACTTCGCAGTGTAAAAAGAAACACCTCGCACGCTCCGTTACGTCATTAATGAGGTATGCACCATCACAAGCTGACAAGTGCATCCAATAAATGAAGCTGATATTTAATTTGCACCTGTTTCGTCAAAATTAAAATGACACCTGTCAAATCAAGGCTTATTCGATTGACAATCGAGTCAATCAGGATTGTATAATTTGTTTTTGTTCATGATTCTCGAGATACATCAATGTACTACTGTTCCTTTTGAAATCGACTACATACTGGATGCGGGATTTATCAATCTTTGTCTAACGGAGAGACGAATCAGAACAAATCGATCTAAGGATAGTGAAAATCTTCTTCTATTGTTTTGTAAACATACCTTTTCAGCTTTTACATCTCCTAAATTTGCTTTATTTCTGGGCTTGAGAGGGGGAGTAATTGTTTAATTCTGTTTGCCTCTGTTTGCAAGCAACACACTGACTATCGGGTGAATAGGTGGGACTACTAATAGAGTCAAGGGTCCTAAATGGCTGGTGAGTGGCTGCCATATTTACATTGACGCCTTGGCGATGAAATGCAAATGACTAATCCCCGGTACATAGTGAAACCATCCAAGCACCATCAAATTGTCTTGATGAAACACCTCTCTCTGTTTGCTCTCGTTGATTCATGGATGTCATCTTTAAACAAGATACTGGGCAAATGAGCTCTAAGTGGCATCGAACTTCTTTAAATAAGCCCTTCCGTTTTAATCCAAGAACAAAACTGTGATCATTAGAAGTGACTTCAGGGTTTCTCAAGAAGCCGGCCAAGTATAGGACTAGCATCAGATGAAAGGTCCTTTCTAATGACTGGTTTGAAAGAAAAAAATATCTCAGGAATTTGAGGTCATTGTCAATAGGTACCTATTTTGATTATGTTCAAGATGGTAACGTCGGAAGTTGAGTTCCGTTTAGTGTAAAAGTAATATCTGAAGTAAACGAAGAAATTTATTATTTTTAATTTGTTTCCAGAGTTTCATCGCCAAGCTATAGGTATGCCATGTCTACAGGGAGTAAGAGATGACTAAGAACAAATATAGCAATACGCGTGGCTCATAATTATAAAAACAACCCTCATCAAAGGAAACATCTTTACCATCTAAACATGATTGCAACGAAAGTATAATTCACTTGTAAAGATATAGTAATCAACCTCAAGTACTAAAACAGACAAGATGAGTCCTAAGATATTATTTCATTTTCTTGCAAGCTTACAAACCAATTATAGTGAACTATTCAAATTTCAGAATTTTAGCCAACATCATCCTGACTAATTGATTTCGTCATCATGGTCATCTAAACATGCTCAATGAATCTGTGACTCTACCCTATTACCGAAACCAGATGCTCAGCGGAAAGTCTTGGGGGTTTATTCTCGCCATTATTGATCTCCAAGGAATCTGCACAAAGATAATTCATTAAGATTTTGATATCGGAAACCGAAGTATAGAAATTGTTTTGTACAATATGGAAGGGTGGAAAGGGGTAAACTAACCTCTAAAATGGCCGAGGAGGGACATCATTTTCTGTAAGGATGGGAAACGCTGTTATTCCTCAGCCCCTTTCCACCCTTTCGCCTTTCATGTTTTTTAGAGTGTCTCTTTGGTTGTCACAAAATATCGCTTTCTTTCATCCGCAAGAAACGACCCAGTACATATACTTATATAGAGAACCTTTAAAAATCATAGGAGGTCTTTCATTGTTTCATCGTTAGGGGACACAGCACATAAAAACACTAGAAATGTCTGGGCGACCCTCAGACCAGAATGATCTTTTCAGCCTAAAAAAATCGGTCTAACATCGGAAACAGATTTCTTTCTACCATGTTCTCTCCCATATATATCCTAAGAATATGGCACTCGAAGGTGATCCGATTAGGCTTTAATGTCTCGATATTTGACTTTAATATCAATACGATGGCTTAATGAGGACTTAATGAAACACTAACAATCTATAACATCAATGTGGCTCTCATCAAAGTATTGTTCGAGAATGATTCCATGGTCAACGCAAGACTTCCAGACAAATACCACTTGACCGTTAGAAAGTGTCTCTTTATATACCATTATTATGTAAGATCGTGTGGTCATCAGGCACTTGACCATCAGTCGTCATTAATGTATCCTTTCCGAAATCTTTCGACTCGGTTGGGGTCCCATCATTATGGGAATTGCATGCTGTGATCTCAGCGGGGGAATGACTCTCCTTCAAATAAGATACTGTATAGAGATACAAAGATCAGCGTATAACTTTCTGGTGTACTTGGAAATGATATCATTTGATGTACATAGACAGGGGTAAGAGCTTACAAAAGACGCCAAACTTTGAAAATAAGGTTATCTGGATATGGCAGGTCGAATTCAAAGTCACATTGAATTTGATCTCTCCTTTATTCATATTTTCTTTTTGTTTCTTCATATTTATCTTCATCAACTTTAACCTGCGAGTGGTGGAAAATATGATGTCCTTCCAGTCAGTCTCTTGTTTTTCATATCCCCTAATTAGTATTGGGTTCGTGTGAGAATGATTTATACAAACAATCTCTCTGGCTAACTGTCCCACATTGCCCAATACTACTATAATGTTGATCTTTAGATCTTATATGACCCACTTGACTTCCATGACGTTCTTTGAAAATCATTCAAACTAAAGTACTCGACGGATCATTCAGACATATTATAGTACTTGACTTAAAGACGTGTGTCATTGTCATGGTCACTCTCAATGGTTACCATTAATAAATGGTCACTAGTAAAGTTCATTCAAATGGTTTAACGCTTGAATGTGACTTAATGAATGGCTACAGTATTTGTGGTCAATTCACAGGACGTCAACATTCCTAAGGACTTGTTAAGTCAAGTGGGTCCCTAAAAGGTTAAGTTCATTCTTTTTCAAAGAACAGTGGACAAAAAAGTGGACAAGCAGAGGAAAACATCGACATCCACTTTTATACTAGTTATAATTCAATAATAGCTTTAAGGGGTCATTCAAACGCGTTTCATCTATAATAATCAAACATCTCTCTCGGATCACAACTCCATCATCTGACGGCAGGATATGGTAGTTTTCTCTATCATGAATTATCATTGCGATTACAGAATAAAATTATACTGTTGATACGCTTCCGACTTATCAATTTCTCAGAAATATATTATAACTATGTTGCCAATTAGACAGCCATGGTGCTTACCACAAGTTGGATTCATCTTGACACTTTTAAGTGATTGAATTAAGGGGCATATCGCTTGCTTAGAAGGTGGTATCAAATTTACTGGAAATCACCTTTATTCCTGCTGGCAGAGAATGTGATCCAAATTCGATCAAAGACCGTGAACACCGTTCAAACCTCGGCGTCCACCCTTTCTGTCTTCATCTGTACTTTAAGGCTGCGTTTATGCGACCTCAAGCCAGAATCATGATTTGCATCATGATTTGAATCATGATTCAAAACACAAACATGAATCACAATATGACAGAATCAGCGTTTAGACGACCTTCATTCCAATGCTGTTTCTCCTCAGATTCGGGCCAATCCAGTGCGCATCACTAGTGCGCAGTTTGACAGAGGAAGTTTTTCGCACGTGTTTCGGCTCTCGAAAAATCATTTGCTTCCAGAATTCAGTCTATACCTCATTTTGTTTACTTCTATCATATAGGGTCCATATGCTTCTATTCATCTTGTTAGTTTATCCAAAATGGTGTTCGGAAGTGAATTTCAGGGTAGATCCAACTTAATGTTGATACTGTAGGCCTATACTCAACAACAACTGAGATCATTGTCTGTCCAGTTAATTCATTTACTAGAACTTGAAGTTGAAGACATGACCAAAAAATGAAAAGTAGTGGACGATGCGATGACCAACACAGAATTTGAACATGACAAGAAATGCATGCATAGTACATAATCATGTACATACAATGAGCATATAGAGCACCCTGAGCTTGGCAAGAGTCAAACCGAAAGTAGCCAAATGAGGTCATAGAATCATGATTGTAATCACGATATCGTTTATTCGAACATTTTCGTACGTGATTCTGCAGAAACGTCTTTCCAAACGCCCTTTTTTTCGTAGTTCATGTTTGTGATTCTAATCATGATTATATTCAATTTCGACTAAACGCAATCGTGATTCTGCAGAATCATGATTTGAATCATGATTCAGATCATGATTCTAGGGTAAAAAAGTGGCGGATAAACGCACCCTTATTCTCATCATCCAACCAACATATATCACCTTGCGCCATTAGCCTTGCTTCAAATTATATTCGTATAATCAACAATGTATTTCATTTTCGCGCTCGACCACATCAATACAATTAATAGCTCTACTCTCGAAGAATGAGACACGTTGTTCTGTAACATCACTTCCCACTCATTTTTATTCATGTTTATGTCTTTCTTCTACATACCCACGCATCTGCCAGTCTCGCCGATGATGAAAATAAATGACTGGGACCTGCCCTTAATAAAGCGATGACAGTAAACTATTAAATCACCATCAAATTAACACCCTCATGCATGTACATCGCCTTGTCTATCATGATCACCGATGGTGAAGTATTTAGAATGTTAACATGGATTGGTGGAGCCAATCTTGATGGTCTCTTTCATTTTGAACATCAGCATCATCTGAGTGCATCCTTATTGGTGTGAATCTGGAATGACACAGGTGCACATTCCTCTGTCACATCTTTCTCTGTTTACATTATCACCAACTCTACAATCACCCCTCTCAGAAAGATTTCATTCTATACAGGCCTATATTGCACATGAACATTGCATCTGCTTAAGCCCCAGTCACATATAGACACGGATCCTCAAGGATCAACACGGCAATGCCGGCATGATCCGGGGAGGTCCGGGATGGTTTTCCCCCGGATAGAGCGTCGACGAGCGTTGATGACTGTACACATGGCATATTTACACGGATCTTCACGGACCATGCCGGCAGAGCACGTCGTCTACATGGATCATCAGGTCGTCAACACGGACAAAACACGTCAGTTTCACGGATCAACACGTCAGCTGCACGGACCAACACGTCAGCTGCACGGACCAACACGTCAGCTGCACGGACCAATACGTCAGCTGCACGGACCAATACGTCAGCTACACGGACCAACACGGCAGCTATATTGACCAGCACGGCAGACAAAAATCTGCTATAAAATTGAGCTGATTTTTTTTTCATTTACTTCATTCTTTTTCTCTTCCTCGTCGCGTCAACATCTTGTTCTCTGGGTGAACTACAAAAACAACTCCAAACTTCCTTAAACAGGAAAAACGCTGTTTTATTTTTTATATAACGTATTTACTATTTCAACGTAGTTGTTAAGTGCTTGAAATCTTAAACAACATAGTTTAATTTTGGATATTTAATCTTAAATAAATAAAGCATGTCTATTTCAACTGTTTAACAACTACTGGAAAGTTCATAAAGCTAAACAGCGTTGTATAAAATTTAAGTCCAGGCAGCCACACGGACCTATAAGGCAACTACACGGCAGCTACGCGGACCATCCCGGATTTCTTTGCCAACATGCATGGCAGTCCACGGTTGACACCGGATGTTTTGTCTGCCAAAAACTGCCGTGTTGGCCTCCCGGACATTCAAGGACCAACACGGACACCTACACGGACCTCCAAGGATGCCCAAGGCGCCAACACGGATCTCTCCCCGGACCCCCCTGGATCAGATCCGAGATGGTCCGGGGTCTATATGTGACTGGGGCTTTAGGGGAAATCGTGAAATTCATGTTTCAAGCCTACCCCTGGCTAATCTATTAAATTGGTAGGTATATCCAAATTTGTGTTCAGAATCATTGTAATCTGATATTGTCTCACACATGGAAAATTTCCCCTTTTTTAAAGGAATCTTTCTTATTTTTACTTGAGCGAACTTGGAATTGCTAAAAAAGATATAAATGTTATACATTAGGAACTATAAGGGCGGATAAGTCCCTTAAGTAGTCAAAGGTCTACGCCATCTAGACCATGACTTTCTTCTGACACCATCCATCGTGTATACAATGAGATAGCACATATCTCCCAAATATCAACAATATTCACTCCTCAACATGTAAATAAAGATAAGGTCAGTACACGTAAATCATAGCACGTCTCATTTTATTTGATGTAACCGTGATTTACTGCCTGAAAATACCTTTATTTCATAGTTTTTTCATAAATTGGCAACCATTTTGGGGGTAGAGAATGTCTGGTGCAGTATCGATTTCTTCCCAGGTACATCGGTGAGAAGAATGGGAGTCAAGTAGTGAGGGTTGGAAGTATGGAAGATTGAAGGATGTTGGTTTAAAGTCATTAATGATTTGCGCGACAAACCGTAGTTGAAATTTTCAAAGGATCCCCGTAATATTATACAAAAAATGCGATTGGATTATTAATTAGCGTACAACGGAATGTACATGTTTAATGTTAATGTCTTAATTATCACAATTCAGTATAAAGGGGGTACTGACATGTTTGTATAGTGAGAAATTTCGCGCCTTTTAATAACAAACATTCAGTTGGTGAAGGAATGTCAAAACAATTTTTATCCCTTCGATGAACAAGTTAACTACGAGTTTTTCATTTGAATACTTTATCATTAAGTCAGATAATAAAAATTGCATAAAATGGATAGACACACTACACATATCAGCTCAAGATATATGGATTTCTTTGATTGCATTCTTCGTTTTGAAAGCCTCATGATATTAGACTTTGGTATAGCCAAACAATTATTAACCCTGAGGGCTATGTTAATGACGAGATCAAACGGTGTATATTAGAACTAATATCCATCAAAACGCATTATAAACTCATAATGATGACAAAGACAAAGTATGAAACATCGTTAAAATACTTCTTTATGACATGCATGGTATGCTAAGTTTGGAAGGGCCTGTTGAAGAGAGAGAGACTTGTGATAAATACCTGTAGGATACGATGAATTGTGGAGGGAAAGAAGTCGGGTAAAGATGGGCATTGGCATAAAGAGTGGGTATCAACAATCTGAACATGAAGACACTCTTATATCTTAAATCAAACAAACATGTTCTCTCACACTAAGATTAATAAAACCTAAGTTGCCTTTTAATTCACACCCCTGACATTGAATGATGGTGTAAAACATTTTTTAATCAAATAAGAAGGAAAGTGTTGACAGGGCCACTGAATTTATTTTCCTTAATATTCATCACTAAAATGTTTTATTTTTGACGTTTATACGTCATTTTCTTTCACAATTCTGCTCGTTATCTTCACCTCATATTACAAACATGATATCAATCTTTGTCTAATCTTATTTCTTTGCGGTTACAAATAGCCTTTCATTTACAGGTGATTGCGTCAATTAGTGTTAAAATTCCAAAGAGCTAATTTTTAATCATCATATTCACCCTTTCTTTCATTATATTTTTTGTCTTAATGGTTGAATGTGTGTGGGGTGTGGGTGTATGTGCTATGGGCTATCCTTACTTCTACGCTAATAAGTGGGCCACTGATAGGTTACCATTTAGGACAAGAGCAAATTGTATGCGATTTTCTTCCCCCAATTCCACCTGATTATCCTATTATCTTTGACACGTTTTATCCGCCATCATCGCCGTGGTAATCGGTGATGTGGGATCACTATTCAGGATGACGGACTGGTCGACATCTCATACACGACACCCGAGTCGATGAAAATATTTAGATGCCTCTGTGGGACAGGTGGCGCTGTATTTTGGGAAACATTCTTTCTTCGACTTTCATATCACTTTAAAAGACAGTGCTTGTTACATGTGATACGTCAGCTTTGGATACAGTGACCTACCGTAAATAGGTACTATGCATAACAGCCCTTTTCACCCCCTCGTGACGATTAAAAAAAAAAAAAAAACTTTTCTATATTGCACTACATGGAGCGAACTAAGATTCCAATAAGTTAAGGGTCACAGAAATCGGGTGTTTTAGTTATTCTTTCTTCATTTTCTGGCAAACCAACACAAAATCAAATAATGTTTCGAAAAAAAAAAATCTGACAGGCAAAACATACAAAAATATCAATTAAAAAATGGATGGTATATTTTTCATGGTGTCCCCTTTCATTCCTGCGCAGCCCCCTGGATCCGTGAATGGCATAACCAATATCATTTTGTAAAGGATATAATAAATACATAGTGCAAAACTTGTAATTCGTGAAATAAAATACACAAATAATAATTTATCATACACTGGTGATGGGCAAAAAAAAAAAGGGGGGGGGCTTGGTTCACGATCAATATAAAAGGAAAAGAGAACGAAAAGAAAATGGATTAGATTATATTATGTTATTTTTTGGCTTGCTCCGCTCAATTGGTATTTTAAACAGATGATGTCACATGTTTGTGCCCCCTCATTTTTGGCCTATTTCGCTACTGGTGCATATGTCTCCATGTCTATGATTTCATTAATAAATCTATTTATTATTCATATCTTTGATAAAAGTATGAAGATTTACAGCTTTAGCTCAAATTTACAATAATTGCCTGATTTGTCGTAAAACTGAATGAATAAAGGAAGAATGTCAAAATATGATTAAAGTGCCCTCTTTCCGTAAATTTTACTGAGCAACCTGCATCCATAATTTATGATTCTAAACATCAAACATGCCTGTAATACCCTAGAAAAATACTTGACAAGTACTAGAGCATTAAATCTCTATTCAATGAGGAGTTACCTCAATATCTTCAAATGAACCAGATAGGTTTTTTAAAGTCATTTTCTCTTAAAAAGGAAAAAAGACTCGAATAGTATCAAATTATTATAATATTAATAAGAAAAATGAAGACACGGGTGATAAATTGCTAAGTGAAAAGATTTGTTTTCTATTTCTTTCCACCAAAAACGAATCAAATTACCACTCTATTTCCTTACTGATCACAAATAATAAGTTATTAAAATGGCTTTTCTGATCGCCCGTTATAAACTGTAACAAGTCCATTTTCGATCAGCTTTATTTCTTCCTACACGATGTGTCCTTGAAAATCTCATTATGAACGTCAGGTGAAATTGGTGTTCATGTATTCATTGGGGAAAATAGATTGAAAATGTGTTTTTATTCAGTGACCTCAAAGCACTTTATCTCAATCAACAAAACTATCATATTTAGACTCAGCATATGGAATTGACTTTCAAGCTATTAATTCCTTTTGAAAATGAAATGATACAACTCTTACAAAATAAAAAAATGCTTGAAAAATGTTTATTTCTCTGATAAAACCAACATCTTCCCAACATGATTACCGGTAATCTCTTTATATGTATTATCTGTTTAATTTGTCATTTATTTACCAAATCAATTTTTCATAGATTTAAAAATAGTGTGATGTAGTAAAGTGTCAAAATGGTTTGAAATTTATAATCATATACCCCTGTGTGGGTAGAGGTGAGAAATTCCCATTTTTTAATGGATGAAATATTCCTTGATAGGGAAAATGTTTTAAAAGCATTCCCTTACAAAAGGCAGCTGTTCCCATCAATTAAAATGAAAATATTATTGTATTTTGTGATGTGTTTGGGGAATTATTGTAACTATTTTCTGAATATGTACAGTCATCAATTACTTATGACAATACAATCCAACCGATTTGTATTATTTTTTCAAGCCAACTGAATTTTGAGGCAAAATATACAACATATTCAAGAAAATGACAAATATTACTTTACTGTTCAGTTATTGGATGAATGGTCGAGTGAGCAATTTAGAAGAGTATTTAGAACGAGCAAGTGTATCAAAAGCTAAAGTGATTGGGTAAGACGAATTTCCGATTGACAGTCAGTCAACCATTATCAGAAAGCGAATGATTTATGCTTCAAACATGGAATAATAACATCAAACAATTTAGAAATGTTTTCCTGTTATTTACTTGTTTATTTATAATTCTTGGATTGTATTCATAAAGTGATTGGCAATACTTCAAATGTTATTGTCAGCTATTACAAACCTATCCATAAAACGTTGCCATACAGGTAAATAATTTCCAAATGCTCCAGATATGTATTACTTCTCCTTACTCACACCCAACCCCAACGTTGCCAGACGACAGTGTTTCCAGCCTTGAGGTGCAGGTGTGTAGTGTGTGTGTGTGTTTGGCTGATAATGACAAGCCAAATTTTACGCGCCTCTTTTCTTTTTTTAAATCTGCAACTTTGCTACAATTAGCAGGTGTACAATTTCATGAAAAACTCAGAATGAAAAACAAGATCACACACTTTGAGTGTGATGGAAACTAAATTAAGTACTGCCATCGCACCTCTAACATGAATCAAATACCAAAATGAATTTTACTTTATGATTTTATGTGTGATCCTTGATCGGAGCTTCATCTGTCGGTCCTACAACATTTGCAGTCTTACAATGGCATATTCACATCTAACAACAATAATTGAACATTGTATTTTGTATAAGGTATTAATAATTTTCCATAGTTACAAAGTTTTGGCTATGAATTGTCGAATGAAGTTTCATTTAATTACTAGACAAAATTAATTATCTATCTCAAATTCTAGGTAGCTGTAATGTTATATATCAAATAAAAAATAATACTATTTACATGCCCTGAGGACTACCACACTCCTTTCTTTGTGAGTATGGTCATGTTTGTTTGTTTGTTTGTTTTTTGCTATAATCACCTTCACTACCAACACCACTTATTATGCTTAACATCAGCATCGGTACTATCGTCGTAATGATTATCCACCTCTTTCTTCTCCTCGTCCTCCTCCTCCTCATCATTATTACCATCACCACCACAATCACCACCACCACCACCACCACCACCACCATCATCATCATCATCATCACCATCATCATCATCATTATCAGCACCGTCATCGTCATCATCGTCATCATCATCATCATCATCATCATCACCATCATCATCGTCATCAGTCATCATTAGCATCGTCATCATCATTATCCACGTCACACTCCTCCTCTTGTCCTTAACCATCATTGACGTCGTCATCATCATTGTCATGATTAAGAATGAATATCCTAATCTTTTATTTGTAAGCTTCTCTAAGAAGTGCATTAAACCAACCACATAAATACGATTATCCATGAACATGTACTATGCAAGCATTGTAGATATGTATTTATTCTTCCTAATATTTAGGGCCGCCCTATATTTCATTGATTTTTGTATGTAACTGCTGCTTTTTAAGTCATTCTCTGATTTTGTAACTGTTGTATCATTCACCAATCAGACTAATTGTTTGTAAATTTTGTGATTTGTTATTGATTTACTAATAAAACATAATTATATTAAAACACCCTTTTCTTATCCTTTGTTCTGCCACTCACTTTCTGTAGCATTCTACGTTATTTAAACATCTTCAGTGTTGTTTTATGCGCATGACACATTATGTCAATATTTATCTCATAACACTAACATTGTGTACTTTTCTGAGCGTCAAAACAAATATAACTTCAAGTGACATCGTAAGTTAACGGATCATTACGGATGTAACAAGCACACAATAACTATATAGAAGGTAGAACATACCTAATATCTTGAGAATGTTTTCTTCTGTCTTGACGTCATAGTTGATAGAAGCTCCCGAAACACTATCATGGCTCGCCTCAAGTTTTAGCCCTTCCTTGGTCATCATCCTCGATACATCGACAACGCCTCCGACATCAGACGCCACCTCCATATCTCTCGGGCTCGGATTCGTTGTCAGGTAGAACACATAGTTCTTTCCTGGAATGACATCGTCCCAGCACAGCCGTTGATCACCGAACCGGTCGATACGGTAAACGTGCGGATAATAGCTCCTGTATTCCGCTTGTATTTCGTCTTCTGGTAACGATGTTGCATTATCGAACAACTCATACCCCTTGTAGACATCGGCGACGAGGACATCGGCAGGGTAAGTAGAGTCCCATGCTCGTTGATGTCGGTGAACTCGGAGAACAGTCCCCGAGATGATCACATCAGCTAAAGCAGTCCTTTTCTCCACTGATATCGGCTCAAAACCGGGCAATTGCATTAGAACACATCCGTCAACCACAACGACAATTGAAATCAGAACGACGAAAAGAACACCTCCTAATGCTACTGGTGAAAGACTTCTAATTGATTTTCCGCGAGCCATTCTACTCTTTGGTCCCTGATCACTAGGTAGAGAAAATATAAAACAGAAATCCATATGTATTTCCAGCTCTATAGTTGACGTCTGACCGTGGCTCAGTTTACCACCTGTATATATTCTATTTTTCTGAGCTTATTATGATTTAAAAAAATCATCATCCCTTCATCTCGACGTTAATATTTAGCTTCAGGTTATCACAATCAAACAAATAGGAAAATATCAAGCGGAAATTTAGATCTCATCATTTTTCTCCATCAAAAAGTATCTACGATGGTGACTTTGGCTTAAAATTTGCTTCATGTGGTAAAGTGTTTCATGAATGAAGAGAGGGTTGACTTTTCTCTGTATTCATGAAAAGCTTAGTCCAGACTGATCCGAAAAACGGGTATTCAAGCTCTTGAATGAGACTTGGTTCTAAACTATTGTTCCTCTGAGCATCCGATATCTCCTCCCTGATATACAAGCTGTTCATGTTAGTCAATACCACTTGCTTTGATCCTTGTTTAAAACCCTAAATTTGAAATGACACGTCATTGTATACCTCTAGGTCCAGTCGACCTCAGTCCCATTCGCTGTCACTCTTGTGTACCCTCGATGAAAGAGCAATGACTGAATGAAATATTTAGGACACCAAAGCTCTGATCCCTGGAACGCTTGCGGTGTCTCTGCGCGATGCGAGAAGTGCACTCGACTGGACTGAAGTTCAACAACGCATCGTCTGCTTCAACGAAACAGCCACTCACAGTGCGCAAAAGTTCTCAACTAGTGAACGCATGCGCAGATGAAGACATTCGCTCTGTCGGCTGCGACATGCATAAGAAACAGCGGGTAACAATTGATAGTCAGATTCTAACAGTGGAAAAGGTAATGTCATGAATAATTTTATAAATCATACGGATAATATATATATATATATATATACACATATTTTTGAGTTACATACTCCGGTCATCAGATTTTAATCTCTGTTCCACACATAAAGTGTAACGTCTCCACTGAGCAATAAATTGGAAGAACGATGGAATTCGTTGTTAAAAATTATGTTTAGTTTTTATTTACTCTCATGAACATTTGAAATTAGGATATAACAACTACGAATAAAATTAAGCTTTCAAATATAAGTAGTTATCCATAAATATTTCACATAATTACTTTGTTGATATTTCACATTTTATACTTATATTGTCTTTTCTTCTTTTTTTGTTGTTGGCATGATCGATCGACATGAGGGATATTGTGAATAACCAACATCATCCTCGAGATACCGAAACTATATATTATATATATAAAAAAGATCTTCATTATGATGACGATTGCGATGATGATGCGATTAAAATGATGATGACGGTGATGATTAAGGTGATTATGAAGATGGTGGTGACGATGGGAACGGGCTAGTGTATAGGGGAGAAGCGAAAATTGAATAAAATTTTGCAAAGAGCTAGACATTCATAATCAAAGAAGGAATGTCCGAATTTGTCAGTCATGTCAATTGGTCTATTGGTATGCAAGGTGCGTTTGAAAAGTTCTATGACGAATATTACACAACTTTCATCATGTAACGAAGCAACAAAATACATTATTTCACAAAGCAAATATTTCATGCACTTTCCAATCTATATCTTCAAAGCATTGCATTCTAGAACGCCCCCTTCTTGTTCTAGTTCACTTGTCTTCAAAATGAGTTCCATGGACGACCCGTGTACTAAAAATTATGTGACACGAGTCCTGAAACTTTTCAGACAAACCTCGTATATACTAGGGCGGATGCAGCATTTACCTGAATTAGGATGAGGACACTTTAAAAAATGAGAAGTAAAACAAAATAATGTATTCACCGTTCATGGGGAACATTTCCATGTGAACTATCTTATGACAAGAAAAGGAAGAAGGTTATTGCCTCAAAACATAATTGGGGGAGGGGGGGGGGGGTAGGCAAGGCCCGTTCGCCCCCCCCCCCTCTGGATCTACACTCATGTCCATGACTTCATGAAGGTGTACCCCTGGTTCGTGAAGACGTTCATCACAATGCTTCTCTGTTGATCATATCTTGTTTTAGTAGTCCTGCTGTGACGTATCATCAAAAGGTCGATAATTCACATCTCAGCGTGGAATTCTACCTTGATTATTAGATCACTGGCAAATGTATAATGATAGTATCCTAAAATTTATGGAGAGCGATGGATTATAACAAAGCTGCACTATATATATATATATATACATATATATAATATATATAAAAATATATTGTGGAAAAGGATCTCTAAAATTATGTGTAACGTGTCATATTAGCGTGAACATCAGCACGCCTGGTGCACCAATCTAAGTTATAGGAATAAGAAAATTATTTTGAGCTAATTAAATTTCGTTGGGCAAATCCCAATGAATCTGAGGTATTACTATATTCGCCAATCTGCATGTTAGTCCGTCCAAGAAAGTGTTCCAATAAAAAATATAGCTTACCAGTAAAAAAAAGAAATATATATTTATCTCTTGTCCCATATGAGGCATATAATGGTAAATGTTCTGAAACTTTAACAACAGTGTTGAATTATAGGGATTTAAAACTTTCTTAATAATGCAAAATGAAAATTCATGAGATCGGGATCCAAATTCGACTGTCAGTTCACCAAGATATTTTTAAGCTGAGAGCCCACGAATGAGAGCCCAACACCAAGACACAAACCCACAAGAATCAAAGAAAATGATGCTTTTCGAGAAATGTGATTGGGGTGCATCGGTCAAGATCAAGAAAGTGTGCTTTCCGGTATATTATAAATATCGAATTTATGTATATTTATAATTCCTCCGTACTAATTTTTTTTTAATGCAAAAACTCGGCTCACGATAACCAGCAATAATTATAGGGAAAATGAGCGATCTTAATCGTGTTAATGGCAAACTTTTCCATGTGAATTCTCCACCATTCTTGTGTAATAATACTCACAGTTGTTTTGTGACTGTCAACTGACAACCCCTGCCAACTAACCAAACCAGTATGTTTATGTTTAGGCAGACGATCCAATGTGAGCACGAAATCGAGTACATACGTTTGCACTGTTGACGGCTACCGAATTTCATGGATAATCTTGCTGGCTCGTATCGATCTACGACTCGTAAAAAAAGAAATCGTATTTTTATTTTACTTCGTGTAACAATGTTCCCGGGATGTTTTCAATAAAATAATTAAGAAAAGTGAAACGATTCAATATTGCATGTTGCTTAATTATTTCCTGTTGTATTCACATACTCTCTCATTCTGTCATATTAATGTCGAATATAAAACACATTTCCATGATGTGAAATCCCTCTGTAAAATATTTTCTGAAGTTGTTACATTTTGTGAGTAATTATGACAGCCTGGTAGAATTGAAAATTGTAGACCCCCAAATACTAATGTGTTTGTCATTATATGTACATGTATATGTCTGACCATAAGTATTCGTAAAGATTGACAGACAATTAACGTAAAACGCTACAACAGTTTTGGTTTATATTTTACCACTTCATGTATGACAGGCGGATCGAGCTTTATACTCTGTAGTAAGTATAAAGGGTATTCTATTTCCGTGATCTTCATAATTTACTAGTCAATCAATAAGGCACAAATTTATTTTTCTTTAATCCAGGACGTTCACTTAAGATTGATGTATATAACTATACTGTACTAATGACAAGAAATGTCACATATGGTTGATTTATCCTGCCAATCTTTAAAATTCAACCTCAATACCATCTTCTATGTGACTAAAATGTGTGAAAATAGATCAACATTTTAATACTCAGGAACAATCGGACAACATGGAGGTCTTGAATCGTCAGGATTAGTCTAATTTTCAAGCAAATAATCTTCTGCTTCACGGATCATTCCCCTTTTGGAAGTCGGAAATGTGCAGTAAAGGATTCAATTGAGGATATCTACTTGAAATATGATTGACTTCCACGCAAGAAGCAGTACATTGAAAAATCAACGCTTAATGGTAGTTTTAGATGATATGAAATTGATAAGGGGAAGATAAATCTCCAGTAAAAGAAGAAAAGAAATATACTAAAAAGCAATAAAGAAGAAGAAAAAAAAAAGAACGAACGAAAGAAAGAAAGAGAAATAAACAAGTGAATGAATAAATAAATCAATGAATGAAAAGGTAAATGAATAGATGAGCAAATAACTAAGTGAATAAATAGAAAGTAAGATAAATAAATAAATAGATATATAAATAAATAACTAAATAAATAAAGTAATACAGAAATGAAGAAAGAAAGAAAGAAAGAAATAGATGAAGAAGAACAGACTTGACAAATGTGTTAGATTATACAATTTACCAGTATAATATTACGCAGCCTATACTACACCTCATAAAGTTAAATAATTCATAATAGGTACCGTACCATGTTTTTTCTTTCTCTCTGACCCGGCAATGACCTGCCCCCTGCAACGTCATGGCGAAGATTTTGAAGATTTTTTTTTCATAACTTAACAGGACTTTTGGAAATAATCAATAAAAAGGTGTTGGTTAGGATTCAAATAAAAACTATGGAGTTGATAAAGATGACTTATTGCACTTTTTATTCTATTCTTATTCATTCACCGAGAATTGATTGGGACATAATAGACCTATCTAGTGCCCCTTTGCGGTTAGACCAATGCACATACGAGTTAAAAGAAATGACATGTCTGTTAGAAAAGATGGATAATAAATGAAAAATTGCTCTTGGTTGTGATGAAAATATTGGATTTTATGAGCTTTTGTCAAAGTTCAGCTTATTTTGCCCCCAAATTCTGTGATTATCACAATCTTTATGTAAATAGAAAAAAAAATCATGGTGCCCCAGGGATTTCGTACGATATGACAATGCCATCCTCGGTATCAATTACAAAATAAATACAAGAAATGAATGGATCACGATAATTGTGTATCTACAACAATTTTCTGAAAAATTTTAAGATTTTCAGTAGTAGAATATCGTCAGTTCTCTAACAAAATCTAAATCCAACTTCCCTCTACACGAGGGCTTACATTGGTAGTTTAATTACCTTTTTTCACGTGCTTCTTCAAGGTGTTCATTTACCATCAATAATATCGAGTCCGTAATCATTGTCTGTATCCAGGCGCGGATCCAGGAGGGGGCCGAGCCGGCCCCGGCCCCCCTATTTTTTGACAACCTGCAGAAAAAGTGTACTATAGGAAAAACAGGAAAAGTAGGAAAGAGGTATCATACCCAGGATGTGTAATTTACAACCTCGTAACGGCCGGCCCGACCCCGAAAGGAAACAAGAAAAGGGTGAGGGGAAGAATTGGAAAAAGAACTTTATATAAAAAAAATTCGCTCGCACCTGTGCCAATGAATCCTATTCAAGAGGATTAAATGACACTTATATATCCAGATCTGAAATCAATTTGCACACAATATTTTAGCTCGCACATCAAGCTTTAATTATTTTGTTTGTTTTACACAAATTGTTTATATCAAAATTTTCAGCTCGCGCTGCGCGCTCGCATTGTTTGATTTGTGAGTTACCTATCCTCTTTGGAAATTCTTACCAAAATTTGTCAAAATGCTCAATTATCATGTCAGTATATAAAAAAAATTGAGCTTGTGCTTCGCGCTCGCATTTAATTGTTTGAGACACACAGCTTTTTCTGTATTTAAATAAAAACGCGCTTAGACTGTCCAGTTTTCAGGTCGGAATATCAAAACTTTTGAGCTCGCGCTTCGCACTCTCATTATTTAATTGGTGATACTTGTATCCTCTTCATTAATCACTAAAAACAGTCCTAATTGAGTCCCTTTTCACGTTACCATGATACAATTTCGGCTCGCGCTTCGCGCTCGCATTGTTTAGTTGGATACCTATCTTTTTCATGATTATAAAATCTCCTCAGAATCTTCAGGTCTAAGGACATAAAATATCAAAGAATTTGATCTCGCGCTTCGCGCTCGCATTATATATTAAGACCACATGAGATACCTTATCTTGTTTATAACAATAAAAACTAACATATATTTAAAACTTCAGTCTCTAGTTAGGACTACCCCCTGAACCCCCCCCCCCCCAAAAAAAAAAAAAAAATCAGATTATAGCGGCCAATCGAGAAAAATGTTGATGAAAATATTTTTCGGCCCCCCCTATTGGCGAAAGCTGGATCCGCCCCTGGTATCAGTATATGCCTTATCATGCATTTTTAAAAATCATTACTGGAAGGTAGGCCTGTTGTCTGCTTCAAACTAGTGGAAGATATAGTCCTTTTCATTTTACCCCATTTTGCAAAAGAGTCCTTCATGCATAACATGACACGACTTCATTGGGTGGAAAATGCCCTTGTGCCATTACCAAGACACAAGTTTACCTGGCAACCGCATTGGACTACAATCCTTATGGGCTATTCATTGTCATCATGAACCGTAACGCAAAGCATCTTTGGTGATGATTGCGATGTCGGAATGTAAGACCTAACTCAATTACAGAACACGACGTCACCGACCACGATAGGTCAAGGGCGATACTGACCGATGCAATCGAAGGTTCGCTTCTCTTTATTGCAGATATTAACCTTCTAATAGAGCTAAAGCAATCAATTGTGGCGTTTTGTTTGGTGGAGGGGGGGGGTACAACATAATTTAAATGTATTCAAGCTTCCTCCCTTCACCAGCAACTTGGTTTCTAGAATTGTTTAGAATTGAATATCACAGTGTTAAAGTTTGCGAACACCCAATTTGTTAATTAGAGTGACATAAAATCCAAACTTTGAGGGACAGACTATGGGGTAGGGAAAATGTTCTAGATAGTTGCAAGCGAGCCACGACGAATTTTGATCTTTTTCTGATAAGGTAAATCTCATTTTGTGACAGATTTCATGATATCAGACAAAAATGCAAAATTTGACAATTTCCGTTGTATTTCCTTTCATTCTTTTTTCTAGGTCTTGTTTGTTTGTTGTTGTTTATCACCTACATGTAGTTCTCTACAATTTTATTTCATTATTGTAATATTAACCCTATTGACACATCATTCTAATTTTCCTAAGCAGGGCACTCGATAGCTTAATATAAAATGTTTTATCAAAGACACTCCTCAAAATTATAACGCATCTAGTCTAAAAATTTTCTTTGAATATGAAAATAGAACAAAACTTACTATATTTTCAAATTCGATGCGTATTCCTTGGGTAAGGGGCGGATCGAGGATTTGCCAAAGTAGGGGGGGGGCACATTTTCCCGAGGAAACATTTGACAACCCCAAAAAAATAAACAAGTAAAAAATATATAGGTTTTTAACAAAAAATTAAGGATATTTCGTCCAGAAAAAAATTTGACAAGAAAAAAAGGTCTTGACTTTCAAAGGATGGGGGGGGGGGGGGGGGGGGGGGAGTAGGCACACTTCTGTTTTAACGGCATTTTTACATTACAATTTTTAATTGTGCCTCTAAAAAGGAGGGGGGCACGGGCGGGCTTCCCCCCTGGTTCCGCCAGTGATAGAATCAACAGCAAATTAACCTGATCAGAATTATACCAACTTCTTTTTCCATGATGAATTTTAACAGCATGTACGCGAGATAACATCTCATTGCGACATCTGATCCAAGTATAGAACGGGTGGGTGGTAGGTTAAGTCTCTCATAAAATTCCTTGAAATTTACCATCATCTATTGAAGAATACTTGCATGAACATCCAGTTCGGAACCCGATGCCTCGTTGGGAGGTAAATTGAAACCATACTTGAAAATTTCGGAATGGAATTTAGTCTTCGAAGCCAAAAGGAATGAGTGCCCCCCTTTTTTAATTTAATTCATATTTATTTTAAAACATTAAACCTTTGAAATAAATTGTTTGATAGGGGTGTAAACATCTGATTGATCCGTCAATAGCAACATGTCTTTTTTTTTAAGTCACAGGGGTGTATTCTTATGCCCAAACAACAGTAAATAAAAACACTTTTGAAATATTTAAAACTAGGTGATCATATATATATAATGTACTCACTCAGCCATGACTTCACCTTATGACTTATGCCTGTACTTATGAATAAACTTTTTTTGTATAAAATTGCTAAGTTTATCAGGCACATTAACATTCAGTTACTAACATACTAATATACCATGAACTTTACATATTTGTATTGAAGAGTTATAGAGAAAATGCACTTATGAGTATAAATAACAGACATGACGTTTCATGTCATGGAATTTTGATGTTCATAACAGTCACATTCTTTACTGTCCTATGAAATATTGGAAATAATGTTTGCAAATGTATGTTAAATGTCTGATGATCAAACTAAACAAAGGCTATTTGACATCTCATGAGCAATGCATCAAGCAATTACTAAAATTGAACACCATTTTTCAAAGGGATCAATATATTGGAAAACGTAGACCTGTAGCAGAAGGGGGGGGGGGTGTTTACAGAAAGGGAAGAAATCATCATCTTCATTAATCCTCCATACACTGATGCAAGACTATCAAATATTTAGTATTTACTGTGCAGTCTCTGCTTGCTTTACTTTTCACAAGTGACGAACATTTTTATCATGACTTGCACCCGTGATGGCGCTCTTTACAAGTTGAGGTTAGAGTAGATACACGGAACAGTAATGCAAACTCCCGATTCTAATGCCATCTTTGTGTCCAATATAATGTGATGTATCCTTCCAGTTCATGAACACTGTTCATCTTCTTAAAAAAGAATTTGGATATCCAAAAAGTAACTCACCCATGTTGCTACTCTTATTATAATTATAGAGGTATCTAGTCAAGGTCAGTGCCACATATCCCTGGCTGAGGTGTACTTTGTGACAGTTCAATAAGGAAAGGATCAGTTTTGGAATAGTTATAGTGGTTTTTTTTCTCAATGAGGAATGAGGAGTTACAAGTTTGGAGTGTGATGATATTAGTTCTCAGTTTACAAGCTGAAAGAAATAACAAAAGATAAAGGGTGAACAAACTGGCCAGTGTATCAAAATATTCATTTCTGTGATCAGATAGAGACATTATTTAAAGTGGCGACAGACAGTCAAATAAATAATACACAGCTCTTAAATTTAATATAAGAATGATATACATATGTATTTATTTTCTATTCAATATTTGATCAAAATAACATAACTCATGATGAAAATGAAAGGATAAGTGAAACATCTTATGAAATACTAAAATTTGAACATCACATCATGCATGATATATTAGTTATGGATAACATAATTGCACAAAGACCTATACATGTTATTTGTTGTAGGTCTGATTCAGAAAGTAGATATTGATGGACCAATACATGTCTCATTTATTAAAAAAAAAGAAGTCTTAAAATATAAGTTCAGCAAAAGAAATCTTGAAAAACAGCATGTTCTCAAACAGCCTCTAAAAGTAATCAACCTCTACTATTTCTACCCACAACTATCTTCTTACAAAGAAATGAATTGCTTGCTAGTACTTGTAGGCCAATTTCAATTTTATAGTTTCCATCATTGATGGTGGATTGCCTTTGTTTGGCAGGGGTGTTGTTTTCATTGACACAAACAATTTTTTTTCTAAACTGTGCACTGTTTCATGCTTTAAATATTTCTCTTTGACAGTTGAGATTTTATTGTGTGTGTGTTAGAATTTACATCAAGGGGTAATGTCAGAAATAGTTGATAAAATCTTCAATTATGATTTGGCAAACTTTATTTGATGGCCTAAAAAGAAAATTATTCAATCCAGAACTTTGAAGGTAAAAGGTCCCCCTCCCCCCAAAAAAACAACAACTTTGACACACTTATTCAAGCGTGAAGACACAATGGCAAGGATATTATGTATGATATTAACTTGCTACCTGCTAAAGTTTATGTACAGGGATATAAGGATAATAAGGAAACCATGAACGCGATAACATATACAGTAGAAAACCAATCATTTCACAATGTGACTTGCTAAACAGATAAAGTCAATTCATTTTGGGTGAACTTGTATACACACAAGACCGCTAGCCATGCACATACAGCGATTGCCAATTTCTTAATATATACACAGCACTCCAAAACATATTCAGATACAAATATATTATGAAAGGTATGAATGTATAATTTTATAAGTTGAGAATGTATCAATTGTGGTACAGGAAATAATGTACATTTAAAAGAAAATTGATAACTCTCCACAAGCCGAGAATATACAGCATCACATACATGTATTTTGAAAATATCATCATCATATTCAGTTACAGTTGAATGTTACATTTACTATCACAAACAACTTGAATATGTGTGTTACAAAATTCTATAAATCTACAAAATAGAGAATTCAAAAAGTTTTGTGTATTTCAATGATCACTCATCAGTTGAGTTTGTAAGGCTTTGTGAAGACTAAAAGAAGCAATAATTGATTTACTATAATTTTACGAATTTTTTTTTAGAATAGTAAGAATGTCAAAATTTAAAAAAATGGAAAAGGTCTAGTATATGAAAGTGCATCTGCCAGGCACTGATGAAAGTAGATCATGTATGCATGGAAGGTATGAAAATGTGGGGAGCATTGTTTTTATTGTAAATCAAATATCTCTCTACATAAACAGTTAAAAAAGGGCAGCATATTTCTATTTGTTATATGAATACACCACTTTTTCTCTAGGGATGAAGTTACCAACTTACAATGTTACATCAACACAATTTCAATGTGTTATGTTTGAATATATTTAACTGTGTTGTCTGCCAATAAAATGCAGAATGCAATTTGAGATCTTGCTGCCCTTTTGAAAGAATCTTGAAAACCATTTCCTTTGTTATATACCTGCAATAAGGAATACACTTTCATATCAATGGCTAGTATGACAATCTATTGCTCCCACCTACTTGGGGCATTACCATATTTTATCAGTCACTCCCTGACTTTATCTTTGTGACAATTAAGTTTAAAATCCACTGAATTACAAATTGCAATGATCTTACACGAACCATGTGGAGTCCAAACAAACATTTGACATTTATAGGAATACAAAAATCAATAGCATGAATAAGATATGAACAGTTCCCTGTTTGGTATACATTTAATTATCATGTTATACATTTTAATGTTTTCTTGACGAAATCATGTAAATTTCTGATTTGAAAATTCAATTTTGATTAAATTTCAAAATATACTTGCTTGATTTCTTTTTCTTTTCTTTTCAATTCAATACAAGTAGATGTTGGGATGGACTTGGCCTTTGATAAAGGGTGCACCGAAATTCAGTAATCATTGCATTAACATTTAATCCTCTCGTAGCTGACTATATGACTCTATATTACCCTTTCCTATTTGCAAATATTTCATCACAAATGTATGTCAACCCTGAACATCTCATAAAATAAACACTTAATATACTAATATATTTATATATAAATTTATTCTATAGTACATGACAGTGTAAGTGACTATATACATATGACATGATACGTGAAATCAAGTAAACCATGCTATTTCTTAATATTTTGCACTCTCAGCATTATACATGGCTAGCTACTTAGGGGATTATGAAATTAAGGAAAATTATAAACATTTATTTGAGAAGGCATTCATCCAGTCTTACTGACTACTACATGTACTACAAGAAAATGAACTATTTTTGACAGACAATGATAATGAAACAATTTCCCATAAACTGACATGAAATCACTGGGATACTCCTCTACATCCATATTCATATTGTGGTATTATACAACAAAAACTATTACCTTTCCCCAAAGATTTTACACTTAATAGATATATTCAAATTCTACTGACTATTACAGGTGATAGAATTTTCACTACTAAATCTTAAGTCATTTTTTATCCCAATATATGCACTGTGATTCACTAGTGTGCATGTGAACTGATATTAGAGCTTGACTCATCAAACTATTCATTATCTACGATGAAAGAATCACCTGATCAGCTTAAGAGGTCACATGATCACTTTTCCCACCTTCCCAATAGGGGAATGATGATGACTCTGTGGGTAGAGCCAGATCCTAAGATCACTTACTCCCACCAAACAGGGAAAGGATGATGAGGAACAGGTATACTATGTCCACATACAGGTTCATAGCACCGAATATGTATTCCTCAGGATCCAGCTCGTAACGCCGACCTCCAATCAGTAGCTGGGTGTCGTACGCAAGGAACTGTGTGGAACAAAAATGGTACAATCAAATATGTGACTCGGAATGGTACACACACCAAAAGCAATGACGAGTGTATTATGTAAATAATAACAGATATCAAGTGTGTGTTTTGCATCATGTTTTGCAAAATGCATCATAAATTGCCCCTATGCCCTCCCATATTCCGATATATTTCAATTCAACCAGAACTTTTTTTAGAGCCATCTCAATCTGATTTGATTGCGCATGCGCAATTGATGACAAATAAATTATCTCAGCGCAGCATAAACGTTCAGCCGAGTAAGGCTCAAACTGGGCCTGGGATCAAAATAAACAAATTACTGGCAAATAGGCATCACAATTACACAGAAGGTTTCATTTTGGAAAAATATAATTCAAGTAAGTAGTAATTAAGTTAGACATTATTGTTTATTTTGATGATTTTATGTACCAAACGAAAAGGTTGTATTTCTTTCCTTCACACTGTCTTTTCTCTAATAAGATTTTGCACACTGATTTTAAAATAGATTTTACTCAGGCTTAAATTTAAAGCATTATCTCCGCAGAATCCAAAAATTGTCATATTTCTATTGACTTACCATGGTAAATAACAAAGCTGCCAGCCACGCATAAACTGTATAGAGAACCTGAACAACAAAGATACAAAGAATGTTAGAAATACAAAAGTGCCATTACAATCAAATCATAACGGTTATATGTGTAGACCTCCTGATCTTTATTATGAAAAAAAAGGATGATTTAGCTCAAAATCATGAGAGGAATAGCACTATGAATTATCAAGAAAAATAAGCAAATTATAACAGAAAAATATGGTCAAGCTTCAAATTCTTTCCTCAAAAATGAAAATGATTGAGAGGTCTGTAAGTGATGCATTCCACTTGTAAGCAACATTATGTGAGGCATATTAATAAAATCTGTAACAATCAAGCCGTTGGGAGACGAGAAAAACAAAGGCTTCGAGTCTACCCAACAATAACTATATTTTACTAAATGGACAAAAACAAAAACTAGAGGAAAAAGATGACTGAGTGGAGTCACTAGATAAATCAGTACCTGGGGCATTCACACATATTGTGTCGCTTCAAAAATATGATGCCTGGGGCCAATGCTGAAATCCCCCCCCCCCCCAATTTTGGCAAGAATATCTTCTTTGGTTGTTTGTCAGATTGGTCCTAAAAAATGAAATTCCTGGTATTGTCTTTAAGTTTGCACCCCTCAGAAAGTGGTGCACAGGTGTCCCGCTCCCAAGATACACCACTGAAATGACTTACATTGCTGCGTGTAAAGATGGCAATGAATCCAAAGAGGAAAAGAGAGAGGCTGAAAACAAAGAGAAATCCTCCGCAGGATGTAAAATCAAAGCGTGTCTGGATTGCAAACAGACTCACTCCAAGAGTAACTCCCTACAAAAGATAAAAACATACACATATTCAATCATTATTAAATTCAATGGAAATGAGACAATGTATTCCATAAAGTCATGCAAGATGGTCACTCTTAATGATATTTTGTTTTTTTCTCAGTAAAATTTCACTACAAACTTATCTTTTGCATATCAAAAAGTAACTTGATATGGATAAGTTTGATCGTAGCTGGTGTGTATTATAATTAAAATATTCATGATTTTAATAGATTAATAAATAAAATCATAAAAGAAATGAATGAAAATGCACAGCATTTATAATGTTAAGAAACACAGACTGAGTATCTATAATGTTGGGAATTCATAAAATAATGGAGAAGCCAGAAGTTTATATCAAACCACTGAACCAACAAAATGATAAAAAAAATAAAAACTGTCCATGAAAACCCACAGGTTTAATTTTGATGAAATAGACAATTTTAAAGTGATTCTGCAGCCTGTCACATATCAAAGCAGGCCCAAAAAGACAAACATACACACACACACAGACAAAAATTGCTAAATTATGGTACGGAAATACTAGGACCTTACAATATGTTAGGACACGCGAGTGTACTTACCGCACAGATACCCATGCAGACCAAGACAGACTGACCAGCATTAGGACCATAGTAGCTGGATTAACAGAGTGGAAAATAAATTATGAAAATATATACTCATTTTACATCAATCAGAATTTAGATTAAAATAGTATTTCGTCTCTCTCTCTCTCTCTATATATATATGAATTATTCTACCTATAAATTCTAGACTATCATGATGCACCCAAGGTATTCGACACAAAAAAGAAAAGCCAAATAGAAATAAAGAATTACAACATTACATATTTGGTGTACTACTCAAACATTGGTTTTTCTTTCATTGGTTGCTTTTCCTTGCAACATAATGTACAAGTAAGACTGTACACTTAAATTTTATTTCTACATTTGCACTGTATAAGTGTATGGGAGAGGAATGGGTTGGGTGGTATCTGCATCATATTTACAGATTTTCTTACCTTGAAATAGTTCCCGCCATGTACGAAAGACAGAGAGTCTGATCAGAGAGTGAAAGAAAGATAAACAAATAAACAAATAATGCAATGTGTTGTTCACTAAACTATGCATACAGTATTACAATTGCTACAATTTCTCAATGAACGGGCTTTGATACAATTTGAATAATAAAATAAATGTATGCTTTGACCAATACTCTTTTAATCATGAATCTATCTCTTTGTGGTTTTATGGTGCTAATATGTAAACATATTTGGACATTACTCTGGATCATATAGAAGAACAATAATTGGATCATATGGAACAAAAACAATAACTGGCCATGGGAGACTGGTAAATTTGTGCATTACCAAATATATATGTGCAAGTTGCATCCTCACTGTGACATTATTTATTTGTGTTAATCCTGCAAGACTGGTAGGCTACAATGTACAAATAAACATTGGATTACAGATTGCACCCATTTAACTAAGACAACTTTCATAGTATATGTTTTCACCAAACTGTGTATGTATCAAAACTAGTCCACAGCACAGAGGTCTCTAATACCTCAGTCACATTTTCTCTACGGCGGTTGTACAACGAGTCGAAAACAGCTGTTCTCTTCAAATGGTTCAAATGGTTCTATTCTTACTTGCATGAGCCGTCGTAGGAGAAATGTGACTGAGGTATTAAGGACACCCACTGTGCAGGAGAACTCTGTTCCTCCAATTAACAGAAATGTTTGGAAGGGTAACTGTATTAAAATTGAGACAATGAAGATGAACCATCATCAGCTTCCTGCTAGATGCTAAGTGTGATGCATTACCAGTGGCATTAAGGTGATTTGATCATATACTCACAAAAGCTGCCAGTGCAATGACATTCCCAGGGTACTTCCTGCGAACACTAGGGCAGCAGGCAAGCATGAAGTACATCACCAAGAACAGTCCACTGAAAATAAATGAAAGAAAAAATGAGAGTACTCAACCCATTCAGACAAAATGGTCCCTGTGTTTGGAACAATTTAACAAGATAAATTAAATACATGCTCATTCTGTATCCCAAAAGAATTTTAATACAAGTATATATCGTAAAAAAAATATAGATTGTCATTATCAAACATGTGATTCACTGACATAGAGTAAAAAAAAATTCTTTGGAAAAAAGTATCATTAGAAATAGAAAACACAAATTAATTCCAAACAATTGCATTACTACTCTAGATATCAAACATAACACTAAACTCTTACTGGCTACCATAGCCATTTTTACTTTCACAAAAAGAAATATAACAATAGCATTCCATTGCAGTCACAGATAATGCAATCATTTGAATGTGAAGGAAAAAAAGCCAGTATCTGAAGTTTTGATAAATTGAAAAAGTAATTCACTTTCAAATATTGAATAATTCAAGTAAAGAATATGAACACACCCACGACGTGTTGGCATTTACAGTTAAAGGGTCAAAATAACCAAAGAATTGAACTTACTAAGAGCACCAATACAGCCAACTGTTAGTCCTCACATAGCCATTGACAGGCTCCCTGTATATTGACATAACATAAGAACTTGAAAATATGGATTTACTTAACTGTACTGAATGCACAGCTTCATGGCACATTAACAACTTGACTGATTTTTTTTAGGGTATCTCTTTCTTAGAATAATATAATAAAATAAATATAAAATAAAAGAGCATACTCAATATTAAACTGCGAGATTCAATTTATCGAAGTGAAGAGAAAAACTGTATGCATTTCATCATGAATATGCAATTAGTGATCTCAAACCCTACCTTCTTTTTTTTTCAGTTTGATAATATGGAATCCTAATTATTAATTTATTTATGCCTACCAATACAATTATCTCTCTTGTTACAGAAATTATGTTCTCATTTAATCTGTAGAAATCCTGTTTTTACAATAATGGAGCAGAATATATGAATAATTGTAACATGATATACTAAAATACAAATTACATCTTTCAAGATTAACATTTTGCTTTTTACTTTATTTATTAAAAAATCACATTATTTTCAGCGTGACCAACCCTTTAAGTTTACTATTCAACATTGGGATATTTTATAGCAAGTCATGAAGACTTATGGACTGAACTTCAAAAATCATACTATTAATGGTAGAATTAAGCTGATATATTCATACTGCCAATCTACTATCAGTCAAAATATATTCTTACTGGATAAAAAGCCAATGATTATTTGCATTGAATAATTTTCATAGTTTATCGCATCCAAATTTGGTATATATTATTTCCCTTTGGTACAACTGCAACATGTCTTTTGTGTCTTTCGCGGGTTTTTGAAAAAAATATTTTCCCAAAAGATAAACAAGGAATAACCAAGTTACACACATTCTGATAAAAGTAGGCAACCCGAACGAATCATCGTTAACATTTCATAAATATTAAAAGCTGATCAGCATTATTTAAAAATCAATTCTTCATAATGGAGTTAAATACATAATAAACTTACACAAAAACAAAGACGCAAATAATTCCAAAGGTCACTAGCAGCTGGATGAAGAGGATGAAATACACCTGAAAGAAAAAAAAGAAGAGATTAAGATGAATATTACCATAGCCAGTGAATCTGGAAAACAACCAACTAAATGTGAATGAAAATTTAAATGATTAAAAAAATATTTGGATAGTAATGTAAATGATGCGAAACAAAGAAAGAAAAAAGAAGAAGATGTCATATTTAACTTTTTGATTATTTATTCTAAAAAAATGGAGAGTGCTAAAATAAAAGAGACTCTTTAAAATAAATTTAATCATACCAGTAAGCAGGCATGAAAATTGGGTATGAAAAAAAAAGCTGAAAGGGTTTTGGAAATGTCGTTGACAAGACGGTGGGCGAAGCCCACCGGGCGAGCCGCTCCCTGCTAACGGGTGGGGTCCAGGGGGCAACGCCCCCTTAAGCTCCTGGGTTTTATCAATTTTACAACTCCAAAAACCTGTTTGAGTTGAATGATTGTAATGAAGTATTTATATGGATTTTTTGTCCAAAATTCAATTAAAAAAAACTAAAAAATACTAAAAAATAGCAATAGCACTTCCCTGGTTTAAAAAAAATTGATTTTTTTTTTTTTTTTTTTTTTTTTTGGGGGGGGGGGAAATTCAGCAAACAAAAAAACGCGGAAATCCGCGGAAACGCGGAGAATTGTCATGCCTGAGTAAGGCTTATTTTGCTTGTGATTTTGATGCTAGTTTGATTATCTACATTTATTCAACTAAACTTTTTGTAGGGGTAGACTGACTTTTACAATAAAATATGGACTTTCATTCTTTTTCTTCATTTTTCATAATAGAATCATTAGTAGAATATGTCACATCCAGGGGGCTCTAACATTAAACAAACAACCACTTGAAAAATTAAGTATTACAGTAAATCTGTAGCAAAAAAAGAAGAATAAATTAAAATCAATTCTATTGTGTTATGCATACAGGGGACAAGTGTCATCACCTTCTTGATGAAAGCAGCTCGGATGGCCTTGTTGTTGAACCCTCTTCCTGCAGAGAACCCTTCTTCTACATCACTACCGGGAGATCCACCTCCTCCTTGGAAAAAAGAAGATAGAAAATAGCCAACAAACATATATCACTAAATAAGTCAATCCAAGGGCTTGGGGCAGTGAAAAACAATAAAAGTGATTGGTAAACATTCTTAGATTTCTTCATTTTTTTATTCTGAGAACTTTAATTGAAATAAACACATGACATGTAGTTTGAAATATACAAGGCTTTCATTAGTCCATTGAACCTTATGCTGGAGAACTCTCACTTGGTCTTTGAAAAATTTGTATCACATAATGAAATCAAGACGTGGTCAACAGATTAATTAATACGATTTTCTCGCTCTCTCTCATTTGTGCTTTCATGGAAGACTTCCCCATGGATTGCTTAACTTACCATAACTTGCTGGTGGAGGTGCAGACTGATAGCCAGCTTGCTGTGGTGCTGGAGTAGACTTGGGTGGGTAAGCCTGACCAGTTGGTGGGGGGTATGCTGCACCTTCTGTTGGTGGGGGGTATGCTGCACCTTCCGTTTGTGGTGGGTAAGCTGCACCCCCTGCAGGAGGGTATGCTTGTCCTGTGGCTGGTGGGTATGCTCCACCCTGTGTGGATTAAATGAGTAATGGATTTCAGGATATATCATAATTAAACTTTGATTTGATAAAACTTGATTGTATAGAAAATAGAGAGAACACTCTTAGTAGTGAGTTATATGTGATAAGAATTTATTTCTTAAATATTGTTCATTGTAATCTCAGAATTTTGTTAGTCTGCAGTAGCGAGCCAGAACAAATATACATTTATTGTTATCATTTATAAGACACAAATACATGTGGTTCATTGTTGGAGGACTCAAGGCAGGCTTTCCAGTCCTCTGCCATGGCCTTGTAGTCAAGCGGCTGGGAATGTAATTGAGTGACTGGGTTTTCTTGGCATCGTGGAATGTCTTGCAGCCTCTGTCTCCGGTCCAAGTCAAAGAAAGGCTGCAAACAAATGAACCCTGTCTTCTTCCTTGCAATGTACTTTATAATATTTCCCAGAACAAGGTCTTGGCTTTGAATGTCGGTGACTCGACTGTTTACACTGTGGTTTAGACAATAGATATAATCTCTCACACAATATGAAATCCTATATTTCTATTCTACCCTCTTTTTCTTCTTGACAGCTACTTATTTAAATCAAATGTGATACAACTATTCATCTCCATTCATCTCCATTCATCTCCATTTTCTTAATCAATTCAAACCCCTGTGGGGAACCATGCACTGTTTTAGTTCTTATTTTTCATCAGTTACCATCTGCTGTACATACATATATATATATATATATATATCTGACCCAGTAAAGCACTCATCACATACAAATTACATAAACAAATATATATATATATATATATCTGACCCAGTAAAGCACTCATCACATACAAATTACATAAACAAATATATATATATATCTGACCCAGTAAAGCACTCATCACATACAAATTACATAAACAAATATATATATATACACAACAAAAAAAGTAAGTCCCCCCTAAATCAAATTGCTGTAACTTTTGAACGGAATTACTTTGAGATATGATATTTCGTAGGTTGTATTCTACACTCATTAAGCAACTCCTGGTGAAAAATGGGATTGATCGGTTGAGTCATGCATGAGTAATTAAAGATTGAATTAAAAATGACCATTTTTGAAAGTCACAAGAGTCGTTTTTCAGATTGTGCAAATACAAAGTTGGGCAAAACTTGTTTTTAGGTGAATTTTATGGCGTTATGCTGTTTTACTATCCATCATTTAGCCACTCCACACACAATTTTGATATCGTATGTTCATGGTTGAGTGAGCACAATGTATTGCAGGGGCCGCGGAAGCGGGGGGGGGGGGGGGGGGTTTCAGCCCCCCCCCCCCCCGCTGACCATGCAAAAAATCACAATCGTACGGTCATTTTTACATTTTTGTACATGCTTTTGGAAAAGGGGGGGGGGGGGTTTCAGCCCCCCCCTTTTCCAAAAGCATGTACAAAAATGTAAAAATGACCGTACGATTGTGATTTTTTGCATGGTCAGCCCCGCCCCCACTTTGAAAACCGTTCCACGGCCCCTGTATTGTTAAGTACTTATCATCATAGGGGTTTATGGTAGTATACTCTGCGTTGGTGTCTCCCCCGATTATAGGCCCCTCCCCCATTTTGAAATTCTGGATCCACCACTGATTTGTCCATACATTAAACTGATCATGAGAAATTGTTAGGAAAAGAATACATTTATGCAGTATAAAGAGTATTCATTCCTAAGTTTTCGAAGGTGCTCGCTCAACCATGAAAATGTTTAAAGTTCGGAAAGTGTGTGGTGATAGAAATGATGGACGATAAAACAACAGCAATTAAAGTCACATTTGAAACCGAATTTGCCCCCAATACTAGTATTCACTTTATTACCCTTTAAAATGAGTCTGTGACATTGAAAATACAAATTTTCCCACTTTGATGCGTGCTCACTCATCCATAAATAAACAAATCGATTTCATTTTTGCACAGATTTCTGCCCATAGATTGATAAACATTACTGTCATCCATAAATAAACAAATCGATTTCATTTTTGCACAGATTTCTGCCCATAGATTGATAAACATTACTGCCAAATGACATTGCTAAAGACAGCCTTGAAAAAAAGTTCCACCATATTGAATAAGGGGTTACTTATTCTTAAAGACCCTGACCGGTGTAAAAACAGTCATATATCAAAATAAAGGTAATGATTCATACAATACAAATATACCAAAAATATTACATATATCTCCTTCCATTTCTGACAAATATTAAATAAAAATCAAAGAAACTGCTCCTCCAAAGTACGCTTCGATTGAGCACCCCCACGTCGCCTGGAAATGATGACGTCACGTTGTGTCAGGAGGGTTGTGATTCCATAGGTTTGTGTACAAAAGCATTGGGTATTTTCTTCCATTTCCATGTTATGAATCCATATTTTTTTTTCGTTTTCAGATGAAAATGGCACTCAAAATTATTCACTGTTCAAATTGTTGTAAACCTACAACTATTCACTACCTTTTTTGTGATTTCTTTGTTTGGCTCTTATTGGGCCTAAATTGCTATGTCAGGAAAAGTTGTTATACATAATCTAAATGCAGATAGAATTGAAATCTGCGCCAAATAAGCAGGAAATAAAATATGGCAAATACTAGTTCAAAACTGTAGATTTCATAAATTCAAGCTTGTGGGTAAAAATATATGTGATATCCCTCTGTGATAGAAGTGGAGAGAATGAAATGCGTTATCTGGAAAGCAAAAAATCACCCAGTTTTTCTGTGTACAAACCTATGGAATCACGACGCTTCTTACACAACGTGACGTCACGGTCTCGAGGCAGGTGAAAAGCACAATAAAGCCTATTTTCTAAGCGGGGTTCGAAGCCCGATAATTGGAATATTCACAAGCAAAATACTCAGCTGGGAAGCGGTGAAAATGCATAAAGCATACCTTGCTGTATTTAGTAGCTTATAAGCTTTCGATTGGTATATAATTTATCAATTTCATTTTCGGGTCCGGTCTGGATCTTTAAACATATGCACCCATAATGTACACAAGTCTATGAGAGAGGAAGTCAAAATTTTAACAAATATGAAATGAGGGTTTGTTTCATGGACGGTTTTTGTTACTTCTGCCAACAGTTATTTCATGAAACTTCGCATATGGCTTCAGAGTAACACTATCCAAAAGGCACGCACACAAAAATAACCATTCGATACGGCACAGAGTGGGGCCAAGGCATTGAACTTTCTTCTCATTTGCATAATTTTCGAATATTGTGTGCTCACTGATGCATTAAACATCGGGATTTTCATAAAAATCAAATCAAATGAACTATGCAAGGAGGTTTGTGACAGATATCCATAGTTACAAATTGCATTTTTTCAAATAACGTAAAAAAGAGCTAATCACATTCCACATGTTCATTCAAGCGTGAATGTTTAATTAAACGCCTTTGAATCATTGAAGCATGTTAATTGGTCATGAAAATAACGAAAAAGTTGAGAAAATATCATTTTCAGTTACCAAAATGAAACAATACATGCCTATGATATTTGAAAATCATATTTTTTCAATAAATGTTCATTGAACCGTGAAACGATGAATATTGTTGCTGATACTCTTCCCAAAAATAATTGTCATCATATTCTATCATTTTTATTGTAGAAATGTGTAAAAAAATCCAATTATAGCAAATTTGGACTTGTGTTTATTCAACCGTGAAATTTAGCCAAAAAAGTTGTATCGTCTTTTAGAAAGTACCTTTTACAAGCCTTCTGACTATTTTTCATGATGAGAATGTGGAATTAGTTCCAATAAAATGGAATCAAAGTAATGATATTTGGCTTGTGACTTTTGAAAAGTGACATTTTTGCCTTTTGACGATGCTCACTGAAGCATGACGTAAAATACGTCCATAACATTTACTCAGAGGATAGCTTATAAAATTACCTACACGCTCATGTAAAAATATATTAAAAAAACTTGCATTGGTTCGGAAATTATTGATGTTTGTTTAAGGGGGGACTTACTTTTTTTGTTGTGTATATATATCTGACCCAGTAAAGCACTCATCACATACAAATTACATAAACAAAAATTTTTATGCATTTCAAATTATATTTCTAAGTAAATTTGATTAATTGCATATAGAGATTTAAGAGAAGAAAATGATTAAAGGAAATTAATTGCAGGAACCCTTGTCATTGGTTGTTCATACTTGAATGGATAGCACCCTCGATGCAACCTAAATCATTTTGATAGGTGATCATGTGGGTGCACTGCAGATGCTTGAGCAGGTACATGTACAGCAGATGGTAACTGATGAAAAATAAGAACTAAAACAGTGCATGGTTCCCCACAGGGGTTTGAATTGATTAAGAAAATGGAGATGAATAGTTGTATCACATTTGATTTAAATAAGTAGCTGTCAAGAAGAAAAAGAGGGTAGAATACATGAAACACTCTTGGGACATAGTCTCCTTATCAACTTTAAAGAGATTGATAATGAACTCACCTGGTAAGGGGCTCCTTGTGCAGGAGGATATGGGGTCACTCCAGGCTGTCCAGGGGGGTACTGCTGATCAGTAGTAGCCTCCAAGTAGCTGGGAGGGGCTGATGGCTCGGCCATCTTTACTCACTCAAATTTGTCTCTTTTTTCCCCCAACAGATACACTGAAATCTGAATAAATATTAAGAGAAGAATTGGTATTAAACACAAATAATGGCTTTCCAATGGATAAGGAAGATCTTTGAGGTGATATCATATTTTTAGAGCTTTTAAAAATAAATTAACCAGTTCCTTTCTCTACTGTTATGGAGATTTCAGCTTGCCCTTCCATGTTCCAATGAACAATCCAATTGTTGCTTGAGAAATACACCTTTTAATGCACTTTGTACATACATGTATATGATGATTTATCAGTCACATATACTTCCATTCAGATGGCTTTGTGGTACCCTTGTAAAACACAATGTTCTGTGAAGGGGGGTACATGTAGTGTGGATTTATCTGGCAATTTTATCACTGGACTATCAATTGCATCACCAATTCCCTGTAATAGCAAGAACACAGGTTGCAACTCTTGAATAATATCAGATGATCAATATTAATAGTGCTCAAATACATGGCTGAGAGCGGGTCTGGTTTGAAGCCACAGTACCTGAAGTGACATGAATGCAATTACATACAACTTCCTGATAATTATCACCCGGAAAACAATTGCGCAGTGCTCTAGTACAGCGCTTCTCAAACTTTTTTTACTTGAGGACTCTTTTACTTTGACTCTCAAATTTTTTTTGAGGCCCACCTACCCAAATTTTAAGAAAGCGTTACATGTATGATTACTTGTCTCGACCCAAAGATAGACAATGATTATAATGAACATATTTGTGCATATGACTTTCAGTAGCCCGGCCTTTGAGCCCCTCCTCCAAACATATACAACCATGACAACATAACAACTTAATAACAAGAATACTGAATACCTTCAACATTCGACACACATTGCATATGGTTTTGCATCACTGCCAGCCATAATGAATCCAAATTTAATGTATTCAGGGTCATATTTTCTTACATTTACATTCAGAGACTTTTCAATTTGTTTCCTCCCTCGCCCTTTTAAATCGCTTTTTTTTTTTTAAAAGTCAATTTTGATGAAAGTATGTTTTCGTTAAATTTGAACACAAAGCCCTGAAGCATTTCGAAACAAACAGTTCAAGAACTAAATGCATTCACAAAGGTCCGGTTAATGGGCGACAATTAACTAAATGCTACACAATATGCATACATGAGGTTCACATCAAAGTTAGATCGAAACCATCATACTGTGTATGCATATTGCAACATGCATAAAGCATGCTTTAGCTTTGTTTGACCCACGTAGACCGATCAAACATAACATATTCGGGCTGTCGGACAGGTCCAGGTCTGTGAAACATGCTATAGTCATGATAGTTTTTCTTCCTCTGGAGCTTCTCGCGGCCCACCGTTTGAGAAGCGCTGCTCTAGTACATGTAAGACCAGTCTTTTTCAGGGTCACGTATTTGGTTTACATCCATCATCTTCTATTCAAGGCTTTCGTTCCCCTTGAAGTAAGGTCACACATGCAATCACAGTTTTTCTTCCGTTGAAATTTAGTAGTTCCCAATGTCTTCACAAATACCTAAAGAAAAATAAAAATTTGATTTTAATCGATACGGAATAACGGGAAGAAAAAGGCATTAAATTTGCCTGTATAGTAATCACTGTAGTACACTTCTTTGGCTGCATTTGCAATGGATCTAAATGCATCATGTATAATCTTCAGCTCTATTGGCCCTGAAAAAATATGCATACAGTGTATTTGTAAAAGAGAAATTGTTTGATCCTTTAAAAACATTATGAGGACATACAATTTACTTCAAATGTGCACATGCCCTGTAATGTAGAAGTTCACATGTGCCCATGATGATCACAACCAAATATAATACTTTCCTGTTACTTTCATATTGCTGCTACAGTCCACAATGTAGAAACACGGATGTCAACTGAACTATCACTTTCAGTCAGATTATGAAATAAACTGATTGCTGAAGTGTAAACAGATACTCTGCTACTGGTACTTACATTTCATACTATTTTATTAAGTCTCAATCAGTTTAGATTCCAAAACTATAGCCAATTAAAAGAAAGTTGTAAACATAACCAAATATAAGTACTATTACCAGAGAACATTAAAAAAAATCACACAACAATTTATGGAAACACATTATCCCCTTGTAGACTGTATGCTATCACACACATTTTCTATAGATCCAATGCAGGCTTACATGTAGTCTGTAACAGGATTTCTGTGTGCAAGATGAGTAAAATAACATTAAAAATAATTTAAATAGAAGCCTACATAATTTGTAAGCACAATTGCCAAATCAAATACAGGTATGATCATGTGACTTGTGAAAATTATATATGTACATAGCTAAATTTATACAAAGTATATAAGTGAAAGATGTTGAAAAGTCCTGGGCATTGAGTTATTTGAAATTTTAAAGAGTTTTAAAGCCTGAATTTTGTTGAAGAAAAAAAAAGGTAAGATTTAACCAAACTTTATTACTAGACCTGCCAACCTTCTACAAAGAGAAAAGTATTCTTAGAAGGAAAATATTGGGGTTTTTTGACAAAAAAAAGTATTTAAAAAAATTTGTCTCAACGTAACAATCGCCAGCCTGTTGTAGTGAGATTGGTGAAAAACATGGGAAATGACTGTACTTGAAAAATTGATAATTCACCCTTTTAAACATGTGCTCGTAGGCAAGACTTTACTTGTTCTTTTCATGTAAGAAGTTACTAGTCTGACAGTGATTTTTACCAGTATGGGACTGTCGCGACTGCCGCTAGTGTCACGTGCTGTGTATAATACATACTCCATGATCAGAAATTTAAAAAAAAGTAACAAATCATACAAAAACAGTATTGGTGTATACATAGGAAAAAAGAGGAACATATATTCTAAAAAGGGAGCGGTTGGCATTTCTGTATTACCATATGACCAACTTTTTCTAAAATAAATTCCATGTACATGAATTAGGGGAATAGTATGGTTGCAAAATGTAAAATGTCATGGGGATAATCCACCTCAAACTACCTTTGCTTAGCACTGGAGAACCTGGCTATGGACAAGGGCACTCACACTAGTACAAGGTTAGTATATGTATACTAACCTCAACCGGACCGCGTTTGACCCTGGATTTCGAAGTAGTCAAACATCGCTTCATTGCAGAAGTAATATTTGCCGAAACTCCTTCTCGCTACTCACAGGGGCTCTTTCCGGTAAGTAGCAATACAATACTGATTCAAAATTTAATTTGGAAATAAAAATCGTACAAAAAAGCAAATTTGCTTACCTCGGCCTGGAAAGTGACTTCGCATGTCTCTTCTACGGAAATACAAGGAAGCCCATAGGTGGCGCTAATAAATTTCACAACCTTGATTCAGCTCCTCGGTAATTTTATAACTGTGTCTAAATTCTTTGAATGCGCAATTCTTATGATTACTTGACTAATTATGGGCACCAATAAATGAAATACCTTCAAAAACACAATTCAAGATTATTATTGGCGATGATAACACTTTTTTGCAAATAATTGAAAACAATGACTAATACAAAAATAGAAAAAAATCTATGTACATGTACCTGGAACGAAACCAGCAGTACAAGCTTTTAACGAACGTCAATAATATGGTCTACCAAAGTCTATACAATGAAAAGATTGGACACTTCACGGACTTCGCGTAATGCTTTGCGTCGATTTGCGTGTAAAATAGTTTAGGTGCCTAGTCTTTCCCTTGTCGTGTCTTTGATATGAATATAAATCGCGCGCCCTCTTTAGGCCAAAATTGAGGTTGCGGATCGGCAATAGGCAGCGACGTCAAGAGCAAGAAAAGATGAGGAACAGGGTGCTCAAATAAGTCACCAAATGGACTTCATATGGATCGCTAAGTGAAATGGAACAATTTTATAAGATTATTATACATGTAGAAATATCGATTCGTGCAATTGCATGGAAGTGGTTTATCTGGACTCCAGGAATCTCCAAATTCTGTGGAAGGATCAGCTCATAGAGAGAGTTGCATGCGCCGTCACGTCGTGCCTTGATTTTACCGTGCACGGCGGCAGCGATGCACCCATGGGTGGGACAAGGGTATTTACAGTGCAATATTGTGCCACTCAGAAGCATGAATAATCCAGCTCTGTGGTCGCGCTCCCATTAGCTTTCTTTTATTCAGCACAAGAGGGCGTTACGGCACTCTACATAGGATTATATGGACAGACAAGGATAATGAAGAATTTCCTGACAATTTTACACGATTTCGAAAACAATCATTGAAGAAAGGATAATATTTCTTGGATGTGAGTTACAACAGAGCTACAGTGGAACCAAAATCTTTGTTTGGTTCTTGACAATAATTGGTAAGTCCAACTTCAGTTTTAGTCTTTTCTTCATAAGTAAAAAATTTGCCTGGAAGCAGGCCTAGACACTGTACAGTCCCATCCCACCCCCTACCTTTCGCTGTATTGTATGGCGAATGGTCGGGGATGAGGAGTGTTATATTATAAGGGAGACATATTATTCACATAAGTATGAAATAATGAAACAAGGCAAACGCCAAGCGTTGTCTCGCCTGCATATTGCAGTCCTGAAGAGACTGCATGTCAAAACTATGCTATATGACTTCTGAGGCTGTCAGCAGTTTAGGGGGTGAATTGTGGTTTTGACAGTTTACATATGCATTAATGGTATAGGCCTACTTTATCCCTAGAAAATCAGATAACACTAAGAATGCTGTTAATACTATGAAGCTATAATTATTTCCATGCAAGTAAGGAAATGAATGTTAGTGAAAAAGAATGTAATTAATAATAATGTGAGTAAAATTGTAGAATTCAATTAATTATTAAGGTGTTATGGCAAACTTATTGTTTGAAAAAAAATGGAGGAAAGATTGTGCATGAAAGATAAATATAAAAACTTATTGTGTGTGATTTTTAGCCATCTTGCCTTCATTTTAGCAGTAGGGTTTTCTAAATTGATCTGTGTGCATATGATAAGTAAATGATGCAAGAGTGAAGTACTACAAGATAAAATAAGTAATAGGGTATGAGTAGGAAGTTTAAAAAGCATTTGAACTTGACCTGCACCTTCAAGAGATGGACCTCTGTTATGAATTTGGTGACCTCACCTCGAAGCTATAGAAAGTTATTGTGTGTACGACACAGCACAGTGCTAGTCATGGAAAGTTCATTGACCTTTGACCTTATTCAAATTTGACTCATATTCGAACTTGACCTGTGCCTTCAGGAGATGGACCTCTGTTATGAATTTGGCGATCTCACTTCAAAGCGTTAGAAAGTTATTGTGTGTACAACACAGCACAGTGCCAGTCATGGAAAGTTCATTGACCTTTGACCTTTGACCTTAATCAAATTCGACTCATATTCGAACTTGACCTGCACCTTCAAGAGATGGACCTCTGTTATGAATTTGGCGATCTCACCTCGAAGCTATAGAAAGTTATTAAGTGTACGACACAGCACAGTGCTAGTCATGGAAAGTTCATTGACCTTTGACCTTATTCAAATTCGACTCATATTTGAACTTGACCTGTGCCTTCAGGAGTTGGACCTCTGGTATGAATTTGGTGATCCCACCTCGAAGATATAGAAAGTTATTATGTGTACAACATAGCACAGTGCCCGTCATGGAAAGTTCATTGACCTTTGACCCTTGACCTTATTCAAATTCGACTCATATTCGAAACTTGACCTGTGCCTTCAGGAGATGGACCTCTCTTATGAATTTGGCGATCTCACTTCGAAGCGTTAGAAAGTTATTGTGTGTTCAACACAGCACAGTGCCAGTCATGGAAAGTTCATTGACCTTTGACCTTATTCAAATTCGACTCATATTCGAACTTAACCTGTGCCTTCAAGAGATGGACCTCTGGTATGAATTTGGTGATCCCACCTCGAAGATATAGAAAGTTATTATGTGTACAACATAGCACAGTGCCAGTAATGGAAAGTTCATTGACCTTTGACCTTAATCAAATTCGACTCATATTCGAACTTGACCTGTGCCTTCAGGAGATGGACCTCTGGTATGAATTTGGTGATCCTACCTCGAAGCTATAGAAAGTTATTGGGTGTACAACATAGCACAGTGCCAGTCATGGAAAGTTCATTGACCTTTGACCTTTGACCTTAATCAAATTCGACTCATATTCGAACTTGACCTGTGCCTTCAGGAGATGGACCTATGGTATGAATTTGGTGATCCTACCTCGAAGCTATAGAAAGTTATTGGGTGTACAACACAATTGTTGACGACGACGACGCCGACGGAAATAGTGATACCTATGTCTCGCTCCGCTACGCAGGCGAGACAAAAATTATGATTTTATGTAGGCATACTCGTGATATAGGCCCCGCTCGAGAAAAAAATTATAATCGATCATACCTCAATATCTAGGTTGCTAACTTCAGCTCACTATATATACTCGTGATATAGGCCCCGCTGCTGTGTTGAATGGCTGTCCGTTTGCGGGGCCTGTTTCACGAGTATAGTACTATAATCGTTATATAGGCCCCGCACTACGGCACTTCAGACACTCCAACACAGTAGCGGGGCCTATATCACGAGTATATATTAAGCTTGCATCCTAAGATAGTCGCGAAACTGGCCCCGTCTAATGCGCTTGTCCCAGCATTCGCACGTGTGTGGGGCTCGGATGACGGCTATAGTAGTATACTCGTTATCGATGCCCCTTACGCTGTTATATAATGGAAAATAACGTGGTCGTGGGGCTTGTTTCCCGCTACCGGTGAAAATTATCATGGGCGGCGGGGGGCCTTCAATTTATTTTCCTAGTAAACAAGGAAAGAATATCATGGGCGGCGCTGTAGGGGGCGGGGGAGGGGCTCCAATTTATTTTCCAAATAAACAAGGAAAAATATCATGGGCGGTGCTGTAGGGGGTGGGGAGGGGCTCCAATTTATTTTCCAAAAAAAACAAGGAGAGAGAATAATAATTTACTTCTTCGGAAATTTATTTGTCGATTTATTTTTGTATTAATACAGTTATTAACTTATTCATTTATTTATCAATCTATTTGTATTAATTAATTTATGTATTCATTAATCATTCAATTTATTGTTTTCAGTGTTTTTTTTCTTTTGTGATATAGAGAGTCAGAGGTATCATTCGTTTTTAATCATTTTTATGTGCGGAAGTTCATTTATTTCAATCTATTTTAATTGATCAATTTATATTGATTAATAAATGCATTTATATTTATTCATTAATCATTCAATTTATTTGTTTTCAGTTTTTTTTTTCTTTTGTGATGTAAAGAGTCAGAGGTATAACTATCATTGGTTTTTAATTACTTTCATGTGTGAAATTTCGTTTATTTATTTATCAATCTATTATTTTAATTGATTAATTAATATGTATTTATATTGATTAATGAATGTATTTATATTTATTCATTAATCATTAATTTATTGTTTTCAGTGTTTTTTTTCTTTTGTGATATACATGTAGAGAGTCAGAGGTATCATTCGTTTTTAATCATTTTTATGTGCGGAAGTTCATTTATTTCAATCTATTTTAATTGATTAATTTATATTGATTAATAAATGCATTTATATTTATTCATTAATCATTCAATTTATTTGTTTTCAGTTTTTTTATTTTGTGATGTAGAGAGTCAGAGGTAGGCCTATCATTCGTTTTTAATTATTTTATGTGTGAAATTTTGTTTATTTATTTATCCATCTATTTTAATTGATTGATTAATGTATTTTATATTTATTCATTAATCATTAATTTATTTGTTTTCAGTTTTTTTTCTTTTGTGATATAGAGAGTCAGATCGAGTTATTATTCGTTTTTAATTATTTTCATGTGTGGAAGTTCATTATTATTCCCCGTGTTTTTGGAAAATAAATTGGAGCCCCCCCCCAGCATTTCATTTTAATTATTTTTTTGCGGGGAGGGAGGTGTCATCAATAATCAAATTACATAGTTCTTGTATGATTTTCTCCCAATCTTTCACTTGACATAATGCTGCGAATGAATCCATTTATTCATTCATGTATCATAAATCTATTTATAATCACCTGGATGTAAGTAGTCAATATTTTTTTTTCAAATCGGCTTTCTTCTCTTAATAAATTCAATATTGAATCACTCATCTGGCTTCCTGTGTGTTATCAATTTGGTTTTTTTTCATTCCTTTCATAAATGCCTTCCCCCGGCTCCCCACTTTTCATCCATTTAAGATAAAAAAACAAAACGAATAGGTATATTCATTCGGGGAAGATTTATTAATTTTCTTTGGGTCAATTTCATTATTGCTTGAGGGATATTTAAATTAATCTATATTTTACTGAGACTTACCCCCCCCCCCGGTCCCCACAATTTGAGATTATATGTATATTATTCATTTTGCGTATAAAAGTAGGCCCTACTTTTAAAGTACGTTTTGGTTTTTTTTTACCTTAACACAATTTATTAATCTTTTGTTTTTTAAAAAGCTTACAATACCGTTTATTGATATGCCAGTATTTCTTCAGCTAACCTATTTTCTCATCCTGTATTCATTTTAAAACTGAAAGGGATGGTCCGGGTTGAAAGTATTTATAGCTTAATAAATAGAGTAGAATTCGCTGAGCATAATGCCGAAAATATCATCAAAAATAATATTGATCGATCGTCATTTCATTAATTCACCATCCAAATATTGCATTTTTTTTCGCCTATATGGTATTCATTTATTTACTAATTCATACACCCTCGCCCCCCCCCCCCATTTCCCGTTTTTATCAAAAGATTTAATAATTTCGGAAAAAGTGTCTCAATGTATTCTTATAATTTATTTTTATGTACGAATTATTCTACTATTTCCCTTTCTGTGATATAGTATTTCAGGAGTTTAATGTGTCCCCCAGATCCGAGATTTCGTAGCGGGGGGGGGGGGGGGGGGAGCGCAAATTTGAGAAGACAGTTGGTGGTACAGAGGTCTGTCTGGTTGAATGCGTCAGGAAAAAAATATACACACAGGTACGGGTTCAGTATTTTTAAAGGGGCGTGGATACAGGCTGGTCGGACACATTGCCATTCATGAAATTCAGAGTCGGCCAGTCAAAGAGGAAGAGGTAAAAGAGTTTTTTTTTTTTTTGGGGGGGGGGGTTGTGCTATGGAAGTTAATGTACATTTTACTTTAATTTTTACCAACAAGATATGCCTACCATGATTATACGGCCGAACTAAACGAGATAACTGTGAACATTTAAAAAAAAATTATAATCCATGTGTTAAAAGCTATGAATGGAGCACACTAAGCTCTCTTTAACCCTAAACAGCAAACATTTATTTAATATTTAATTACTAAACGGAAAATGGGAAAAGGACTTTACAGTGACGCATGAACAGGATATGAAAGAGGAGCGCGAGCTGAATTTTTTTCACACTTGAAAATAGGATGCGAATGCGATCGAAGTTCGAGATGAAGTTTGTTGATATATATCGACACGAAAAGGGTATGTTTTTAAGCACTGCTGACATGTAGGAGTGAGAGAGGGGGGGGGGGGGCATCTTGTTCAACACTTTACTTCATCTGTAAATATCATTATTTTACATTGATTTACATGTAGTTTAATTACCACTTACATAGCACCCTGTTGCTAGGCGACATCCAACAATTCTATAGGCGCTGTTTGTCATGCAGTTGCATCGTACATTCTTAGTTGACAGTGAGGTCATGAATCGTGGCATGTTCTGATATTGTTTTTTTTTATATATATAAACACAAATTTAGAATGAGAAACCAGATAAAGCACAAAAGTATTTCTAATTTCATTGTTTTTTTATATACAAATGCCAAATCACAACACGTTTTTCTCGTTGTGATTTCGTTTTTGTGTTTTCAAAAACCAAACTAAGGGGCTGATTTCCGTTTCCGCTTCTACATGATTGGAACAGAAAAACAAATTATCCATTAGTACCTTGATTGTGCAGGTTACTGGGCAAGTGAAAGTGACATTCACAATTGATCTTAGCAAGACATTCATTACATAAATGAGTAGAGTACTATTTCATATGATAAAAACTAATTTAAGTATGAGAATGACAATATTTGATTAGAGAATATCGAACTTCTTAACCGAAGTGCGTGACAATCAACAAAATATATATTTTCATCAAACGTTTAGTTTAAGAATATTTTTCTATGTTTCTGCTTTAATTATCATCAACTTTGCGTCAGGGTAAACTGCCCCCTTTAAGGGTAGGCCATTCGTGTCAATTAATAGACAACATTTTTTCCCCAAACAGTGCAAACGTGAACGAATAAATGAATATATGAATAAACCAGGAAATGAATAAGTTAAACAATACGAAGGAGAACTTGAAATAGTGATGCATTAAGCCTCTCTCTCCCACTCTCTCTCTCTCTAACGTTTCACGTATTGGCTTCAGTGAGGTAACAAAATATATTTGTTTATATATATAATAATATATGGTATACAGAGAGATCAAATCCATAAGTAAAAAGAGAAATTAACGATAATGGTTGGTCTTACATCAAATAAAACAAAAAGTTTAATACAAACAAATACATCAATTGTTTAATTTAAAGGACAAGTCCACCCCAACAAAAAAGTTGATTTGAATAAAAAGAGGAAAATCAAACGATCATAACGCTGAAAATTTCATCAAAATCAGATAAAATAAGAAAGTTATCACATTTTGAAGTTTAGTTTAATTTGAAATAATAGTTACATATGCACATCCAGGTCGGTATGCAAATGAGGAAACTGATGACGCCATCCACTCACTATTTCTTTAGTATTGTATTATATGAAATATGATATTCTCCCATTTTCTTCTCATTGTCAAGTGCAACAATTTCTCCCTGAACATATGGTTCATTCACGTTGGCCCTTATTGTAAAAAATGTGAAAAATGAAATATTGTATAATTAAAAAAAAAAAAATAGCGAGGCCGGAACTGTATCATTTGCATGCAAATGAGTTGTGCATATAGGGCCTATATCACTTTTTTGTGAAAAATAAGCGAAACTTTAAAAATATCACAACTTTCTTATTTTACATCCGATTTAGATGAAATTTCCAGCGTTATGCTAGTTTGATATATCTCTATTTATTCAAATCAACATTTTTTCTGGGGTGAACTTGACCTTTAAACAAAATATAAATTCCTTTTATGTAACGAAAAATAAGGTTATAACACCCTTCAACTACGACTAATTCAAAGAAGGTAAACGATAATTTTTAAATTCAGATTATACTTTCTTCAAATTTTCAAAGTCATTCATGCCTGAATGATCGAGGAATCTTCTAAGGATACCAGGTGAAAGAGAAGATATTCTAAGCTTTACAATGAGTGCCGTCTTCATTTTGTATAGCCATTATAACTTACAGAATGAATAGAAATAAATGAAAAATAAATGAAATGTATGGCCCTGTATCAACATAAGACCTCAGATAACAAAAAGATGAAAATATAACAAATAAATTAAATGATTAATGAATAAATATAAATACATTAATCAAACAATTAAAATAGATTGATAAATAAATTAAATGAACTTCCACACATAAAAAGAATTAAAAGCGAATGATACCTAACTCTGACTCTCTATATCACAATGATTAATGAATAAATATAAATACATTAATTAAACAATTAAAATAGATTGATAAATAAATTAAATGAACTTCCACACATAAAAAGAATTAAAAACGAATGATACCTAACTCTGACTCTCTATATCACAAAAGAAAAAAATAACTGAAAACAAATGAATTAAATGATTAATGAATAAATATAAATAAATCGACAAATAAATTTCTGAAGAAGTAAATTATTATATCTCCTTAATTGTTTATTTGGAAAATAAATTGGAGCCCCCCCCCCGCCTCCTGCAGCGCCGCCCATGATATTCTTTCCTTGTTTATTTGGAAAATAAATTGAAGGGCCCCCCTCCCCCCTACAGCGCCGCCCATGATAATTCTCACCGGCAGGGGAAACAAGCCCCACGACCACGTTATTTTCCATTATATAACAGCGTAAGGGGCCTCGATAACGAGTATACTACTATAGCCGTCATCCGAGCCCCACACACGTGCGAATGCTGGGACAAGCGCATTGGACGGGGCCAGTTTCGCGACTATCTTAGGATGCAAGCTTATTATATACTCGTGATATATAGGCCCCGCTACTGTGTTGGAGTGTCTGAAGTGCCGTAGTGCGGGGCCTATATAACGGTTATAGTACTATACTCGTGAAACAGGCCCCGCAAACTGACATTCTAAGCTATTCAACACAGCAGCGGGGCCTATATCACGAGTATATATAGTGAGCTGAAGTTAGCAACCTAGATATTGAGGTAGTATAATCGATTACAAGTTTTTCTCGAGCGGGGCCTATATCACGATTTTGCCTTTATGTAATAACGTAAGAAAACGGAAAATGGGGATGTGACATCATCAGCCCACCTAATATTATTAATAAATATTCATGACGACTGTTTTCACAAAATTATTATTTTATATTGCTAAACTTTATTTAAACTTCAATAACTTATTATTTGTTGTCCGATTTTGATGAAATTTCCGGCATTTTTCTCAGTGAATTATATTCTATGTATTAAGATATAAATATTTCCAGCCCGGACCATCCCTTTAATAATTAATTTGAATACATCGATGGAGCCCGAGTCAATAACTTCCCCTCAGGAGTCCGTCTTTATTTACAGCGTGTGCAATTCCTTTCGCACGCAGGTGAGTGTGTATAACCACGATTCCGTGACACATATACTTACGTATCACATGAGCGAAATCACGGTCGGAGTATATTCTATATACGGTACCGGTACTTGATTGTTGAGTGAGAGTAGATCACTGCCGACACTGGTACCTCAATCATTTACGGTAGTTTCAGTGTGGTATTTGTTTACCTTTCTTATTAATTCCTTCTCCTCAATTATCACCAACAATTACCCTAGCTGGAACTTCGAAGTTAGATAAATCAAACAGCAAATGTTAGACAATCATTGGCTTCGGATGTGGAGAGACAGTCTTCTCGTGCATGCACCGCCCGTATGCGTACGGTACTTCCGCCTAGCCTAAAAACTAGGGGCCGATTGCACGAAAGGGTCTTTCCAAGGACCGTCTTTCGTGTCGCCCATCTTTTATGATACGCCATGTGAAACGCATTTCAAATAAATTATCTGCAAATATATTTTATTTGTCCGTTAAATTAAACAATATATTTGTTTATAAAATGATGTGATATCTCATGAAATTGTATAAAATTTGATTTAAAAGCAAGCTTACGAATTTTATTTGTTTATCATAAATTTCAGAAACACCCCGCTTATAGCGCATCATAAAAGATGGGCGACACGAAAGACGGTCCTTGGAAAGACCCTTTCGTGCAATCGGCCCTAGGAAGCAATATGCGCAGAGCAGGGGGCGATTGCACGAAAGGGTCTTTCCAAGGACCGTCTTTCGTGTCGCCCATCTTTTATGATGCGCTATAAGCGGGGCGATTCGGAAATTTATGATAAACAAATAAAATTCGTAAGCTTGCTTTTAAATCAAATTTTATACAATTTCATGGGATATCACATCATTTTATATACAAATATTTTGTTTATTTTGACGGACAAATAAAATATATTTGCAGATAATTTATTTGAAATGCGTTTCACATGGCGTATCATAAAATATGGGCGACACGAAAGACGGTCCTTGGAAAGACCCTTTCGTGCAATCGGCCCCATATAGCCAGCCAAATCAGCACTAGCGCTAGCCAGAGCCTCGTACCGTACTATATACTCGGTACCGTGGCGCGCCATTTGATTGTGAGCGCGGCCGAGGTCGATCGAGAGCTAGAGCTAGAGCGGCACACACATTATATTACGGTAATACGGTATACCGGGGGAGCGTTTCATCAATATTTTCATCCGACAAGTTGTCAGATCTGACATCTTTCCATCATCATCATCATCATCTGTACGGGAGGGTAGGTAATATACTATATAGTCCTGTAGATCTCCCGGTCGTAAACACTTGATGCATAATTAAAGTCTACTCTAAGTCTAACCTAGACAGCTGGCAGCCGTCTGTTTCGAGGAGTTTTTTAACATTTTTTTATTTTTTTAATTTCTCCTCATACACAGACGGCTCGCTATCGTGCAGCCACCATTAGGGGACTTGCAATGCAAAATCCCCCCGTCGGGGCTCTTCAATTTTTGTCTTTAATAAATAAAATTTTTGAAAATTAACGCGACCAAAATGCAAATTAATATTCCCTCTTGGCATTAATTGCCAAAAAACAGAGAAAAATCAAGTTAAAAGAAACAAAAACAGTGACTTATCTCGGCTGTCGCGCAAATTCACTTCCCCGTTTTATCCGCTCTTAAGTACATAAACATATGGCCATTGAGTCCCCTGTACAGATCGCGCTAGAACTTCGGTCTCTGTATTTGGTGAGTGAAGCCAACGGAGTTCAGCTGAACAACCAACATAACAGAGACTGAAGCTTTTGGTCTAAGTCTAACCCAGAGAGCTCCCGCCCGCTGCGCGGGCGGGAGCCCAGAAGCTTACCGTGTATTTGACCATATTCAGCGGACTAGGGTGATTTATGGTCTAAATATTTCTCCAAATGAATTGTGAAAACAGAAAGTATACAATTACCACGATTATATGGATGAAGGTCTAACGAGTGGCAGTTTCCTGACATCTGGGCACAGACTGGAACCTAAAAAAACCGAAAAGTTCTGTCCTCTACCCCAGTCTCGATCGGCCATTTTGTTACGATTTTTAACAAAAATGGCCGATCGAAACGGGGGTAGAAGGAGAGAACTTTTCGTTTTTTTGAGGTTCCAGTCTGTGCCCAGATGTCAGGAAACTGCCACTCGTTAGACCTTCATCCATATAATCGTGGTAATTGTATACTTTCTGTTTCCACAATTCATTTGGAGAAATATTTAGACCATAAATCACCCTAGTCCGGTGAATATGGTCAAATACACGGTAAGCTTCTGGGCTCCCGCCCGCTGCGCGGGCGGGAGCTCTCTGGGTTACTCTAAGTCTAACTCTAAGTTCAGTGCGCGCGGGCGTGGATGTCAGACAATTTCAAAATGTTTGCTTGACCAAAAAGAATCTAATCCGTGTTTAAAATAATAATGAGTTGATGCTGGAGGACATTATAATACTAGTGTTGCAGGCAAACTATTCCAGGATTGAATCACTCTTTTACTGAAAAAGCTGCTGCGGGCATTCAACCGACAGTGAGTTGTGAACAGTTTGAAGGGATGACCTCTTGTTCCCTGATACTAGTATGAGACCTCATGAAGAGGGATTCTGTGTCGACTCTATCTCCTATACCATGTAATATTTTAAATACTTGTTGTAATTTTGTATCATGTCCCCTCATTCTCTGCGGTAATGTAAGGAGTACAGATTCAGTCTAACAAGTCTTTCAGTCACTCATAAGATAAGGAGTTAAATCCTGGAAATAGTCTTGTTGCTCTACGTTGTACAGATTCAATTCTTCTGTCATCGGTGATGAATCTAGGGCTCCACACAACACTACAATACTCCAAATGTGGTCGAACAAGAGCCTTGTACAGCCTACAGGGGCAGAAATATATCCGGTTTAATGTTCACAAATGCACGTTTGATGATGCCCAACATTTGGTTAGCTTTTTGGATAGATGCAGATACATGTTGATGAAATGTGAGTTCACTATCATCAATAAGAACACCAAGATCCCTTTCACAGTTGACATCAACCAGTGAACGATTATCCATAAAACGTTAGAGTATGAACGATGGATATTGTTATTTCCTATATAAAGAGTCTTACATTTATCAGAGTTCAGAGGAAGCTGCCATGAGAGTGACCATTTCTCAATGCCATTCAAATCATCTTGCAGTGATTGACTACAGTCAGGGTTTGGTACTCTGGCATAAATCTTAGCGTCATCAGCATATAATAGCGTAGAGCTTGAAGTAACGTCTGGCAGATCGTTTACATACATAACAAAGAGGGTTGGCCCGAGCACACTACCCTGCGGTTAGACCAAAAGCTTCAGTCTCTGTATTTTGGTTGTTCCGCTGAACTACGTTGGCTCCACTCACCATACATAGACTGAAGGGGATGGGGCCCCGTACCTACAGCCAACGTATAGTGAACTAGCGTTTTATAGATCGAGATTTTAAACTGTTTTTTAAGCAAAATTGAAAGTTTCATGGTTTCCATTATCAGGGAAATATAAATAACTTAAGTAATTGCATACCTTGGGCCGGAGTTATTGAAAAAAATCCTCTGGATGATTGAGAAATCTGTCATCTAAGACATTTTCACCTGACCTGACGGTTTTTCTTGCAAGTTGCCATCTTGAATGACGTCATTATCGTTATTAACTTAATGTCTCGAATCGATATATCGCGATTATAACTAGTACTAGTACTAGTATAACTAGTATCGTTTATCTTCGATTTCGTTCGCATATGGAGCAGATCGTATAATATCGAAAGCAATATCGATATCACATTCGTGATTGTTGACGTTCGTTTGTAATATTTTATAGTTTGGCTGCCATTTTGACCATTTTTATCGTGTTCAACCCAATTAAACATCGGTAAAGTATATTTTTCATGCCTTTTTCATCTATATCGTTTAAAGTATTTTGATAATTAAATATCAAGTTTTAAAAGTTTGTTGGTTATACATCCTTAGATTGTAAATTCGATGTGTAAAATTACATCAAACTTTGGACTGTGAATTGACAAAAGGGAGGGAATGAGAACACATGCGAGCCCACACGTACACCCTACCGTCGGTAAATGGGGATTACAGTAAAATGTCAGAAATCGTTGAATAAATCCCCAGAAACGACGGTTATTCCTGTCTACCCTGCGGTATGCCACTAAGTACTTCACTACTTGTGTCCAATCTGATTTACAATCATCAACAACAACACGCTGTAAACGTTCAGAAAGAAAGGCCTTGACCCATGTTAAAAGCGGATCACGTATTCCAAATGATTCAACTTTTCTTATAAGTCTGGTGTGTGGAACAGAGTCAAAGGCTTTTCTGAAGTCCAAGTATATCACGTCAACAGGATCACTACAATCAATACTTTTGGTCCAATCTTCAAGCTGGCAAAGCAACTGTGTTGTACATGAACGACCAGGTACAAATCCATGTTGTGCTTCACAAAACAGCTGTTGACGACTCATGTGCTTAACATTGGCGTCTCTCAGAATGGATTCCATAACTTTCACCACCACCGATGTGAGACTTATGGGCCGGTAGTTACTGGCATCCTTCCTGCTACCTTTCTTGAAGATGGCGGTAATATTTGCTGCCTTCCATTCTAAAGGGAGGACACCTTCCATTAGTGACATGTTGAAAATCATGGCAAGTGGTTCACTGATCTGGTCTACCAGTTCCTTTAATACACGTGGATGCAATTTGTCCGGGCCAGCTGATTTACTGTTCTTTAACAATGATAGCTTCTTTTTCACAGAAGCAGGTGTAAAAGTTACAGTGTCAAGGAAAATGCCATGTGAATACTCAATGGGAGCTGGTATACATGATGTATCTTCAACAGTAAAAACACTACTAAATTGTAGATTTAGTTCATCAGCTTTCTCCTGACTAACAGTAGCTGTTGATCCATCACTTTTAGATAGGTTGCCTATTTTGCTTCTACTCTTCGTCTTGCTGTTAACATATCTCCAGAAAGATTTAGGATTTGATTTGACTTCCGATGCAAGCTGAAATTCAAAGTTATTGCACAGATCCCGAGTCATATCTCGCAGAGAGTTTCGTGCACGAGCATAAACATCATAATCAACAGAACTCCTAGAATCTAAGTATCTTTTCCACAATCTCTGCTTCTTCTTGGAGAGTGTCAAAGCCTCATGAGAGATAAAAATGTTTCTTTTTTTACATTTACCCTTCACCTTCACACGTTTAGGAATATTTGCTTCCATGCATTGATGAAGTTTGGCAGAGAATTTGTCCCATGACTCATTACAATTTAGATTGGCAAGAAAATCATTCCAATTTACATCACATAATGATTTCCTCATTTCAATATAGTTGCCCTTGTTGAAATCATAAACAGAGTCCTTTCTCTCAATTTGCTGTTCATATCCTAGCATTGTGTTAATCAGCAGGCAGCAGTGATCACTCTTCCCCAAGGGATGTAGGTATTCAATGTCATGGATAAAATCCCGATCATCAGAGAGTACAAGATCAAGTACATTAGCTTGTTGCCCTTCCCTGAACCTAGTAGGTTTCGTTATGTGTTGGAAAAGGAAACCATCTTGCACTGTACATAGAAATTGATGCGCTGGTTGACCTTCACCACAACGTGGATGCCAATTAATCCAGTCAATATCTGGGAAGCACTGTTCCTATGGTAAATGTCGGATAAAATGGGACTTGTCGGATAAAACGTCCGACAAGTCCTTTCATGAAATGCTCCCCGGTACGTGCCCAAATCTTTCACGGACGTGGACATACCGGTAATTAAAAAGGTGATGGCTTCCAAAATGTTGGTTAAGGTTCAGTCTTTGTTGGTTGTGTTAACTGCCGTCTGCGTTGGCTCCACTGTGTGTCCGGACAGGTTGTGTGTCCGGCATGTCCGGACGATGAATTTTATATAGAAAGTCATTTGGAAAAATTTACAAGCGAAGTTTCCCAAGTTTCATCAATTTTTAGTCCAAAATGTTAGGAAATATTAATTATTGAGAACAAAATAGTGAATTGCAATCATTTTGATCCCTTACATACTTGAACAACTTGGTATCATCAGCAAAAAGATAAACATTACTTCCAGTCAGTAGAGGCGCACGGCCAATATTGGAGACTGTCTCCAATGTGGGAGATTATCTCCAATATCAGAGACTTTTGTAAAGAATTTGGGTATCCAATTTCAGAGACAGTCTCCAGTTTTAGAGACCAATTTCCTTTGTTTACATTTGCTGCAAAAGGATTACCTTGGCGGCAAATAAAAATGTGATAAGGAGATTCCTCATGAAAAATTACCCCTTTTCACCTTCTACTTTAAAAATTCACCATCTACTTTTGTTTTGATAAGGATTTTTGTTGTCAATCACACACAAAACAAATGGGCTTCTGACCTTAGTGAGACAAAATTTTGGGTGGAAAAAATCATGCTTTTGTTGGTGTTGTTTCTTTAATCCTTTTGCAAAGCAAGTCTCCAATGTGGGAGATTGTCTCCCCTATTGGAGAGTCTCCCATATTGGCCGTGCGCCTCTACTGCCAGTAACAACATCTGGGAGATCATAAGTTCATAACAAAAATAACACAGGTCCAACTCCAAGCATGCCGAGGACACTCCCTTGGCCTTGCGGAATTCCGCCATCTAACGTTACATCTCTATTGGCCTGACATGCACCAAAACAGGAAAAAATAAACTTAAAATAAAAGGGGAAAAAACAGTGACTTCGGCTGTCGCGCAACTACATGTACTTCCTAGTCATGCTAAAAATTGCTAGTTTATCTGAACTTAATACAAAAGCATACCGGTATGGCCATTGTCTTTGAGTCCCTGTACACTACAGTCTACAGATCGAGCCCGGGGGGCCACTAGTTACATTGACGAGTGGATACCATTCACGACTAAAAAAACATGTAAAAAGGGTGTTTTTTTCAAGGTAGGGCACGTTATGTACGTAACGTAATAATACGGGTGCAGGTGTCAAAAGCACTAAAATAATGGAAAAAGGGTATGGGTAGGCCTACTAAAAAAGTACTAGGAAATTTTGTGTTTAGGGTCGAATTTAATTTATAAAGGATTTTTGCCCCAAGAAGAGTCAACACTACGTGTTATGGTTGGCGCAAGATTTTGGAGGTGGGGCTGTAGGATGGGGGGTCGGGTGTCCGGACACTATGTTTTTGAAGCCTTCTTTTTTGTCTTTGGATTACACTAAAAATGTGAATTCAATTGTTGTAATCATCTACTATTTTGTTCTCTATAATATTACCTAACATTTTGTACTAAAAATTGATGAAACTTCGTTTGTAATTTTTTCCGAATGACTTTCTAAAATTGATCGTCCGGACGCACAACCTGTCCGGACACACAACAACTGGGTATACTAAACAAAACCCAATGATGTGTAGGTAACGCCGACGTCTGTGACATATATATCGCTGTACTTGTTTAGGGGGTAAATTCAGGGAATTTTGGCAAGAGTATCGTTTTGTTAATTGTTTCCATTTCAGAGAGTAGAGTAAACATGTAGATCTCTACCTCAAATATGCATGTAAATTATGTGATCTACCGGTAGATCAATGTGAGAATGATTTAGAAGGAGAGTGATATGATGACTTTTTTGTGTGTGTGATTAGAGATCTAGGCCTAGTCCATAGTTGGGGGTGTGGTCAATCCACGGGTGCGGTTTATAGTCAGTTACCTACGGTATAAATAGATACATGTTGAAAAAGAGAATCTTACGCTGAATTACATAATGATTGACAACTGGGGGGGGGGGGTGATCACAAAGATTCAAGTACGGTATGACTAAGAGTCTCATTTAGATCTAAATGCCAACACGTACATGATATATATGTATATTAATCAATACGCAGTAGTGCGCGTCCTCTTGGCATGATCTAGCTGACCCCGGGGGGGGGGGCACTCGACCAAAAAAGTGGTAGGGGTGTGCCGCGGGCGAGACAAAAAACGTGGGCCTTGGAGGGCTTATTATATTCACTCGCGTTCGTAATCACTCGCGTCGCGTTGGTAATCACACGCGATTTTGATTTTTGGCGATTTTTTTTTCATTTCGGTGCGATTTTTTTTCTAACGGTGTCTTCAATGGGACAAACACGCTGGGAAAATAAAATGAAATTGAAATTCGAGTTTCGTTTTAAGCCGGCAAGTGCCTTAAATAAGATGTACTCGACTACTGTTTTAACATAACAAACAAGCAAATCAGCCATGTGGCTCAACTAACTTAGAATAGATCCGGACTTCTACTGTGTCTTATACGAGGACTCCGAGTCGGAACTTGCCATATCTGCCACATCGATATTACATCGTATCATTCCCATATGCGGACATGCCTGCATGCAATGGTCCCAAGGCGGCCGGACCCGGCCGCGGTCGGACACGACGTGCATCGGTAGCATGGATCAAGCTAACGTGAGTCGAGCTGAGTTAGATCCCACGTTACATATGAGGCGCCGATTGTACCAATATTATATAGAACAATTATTTGTCACATAATCATTATTTATTAAATAATTACTATTATTTATATATAATTTACATTCTATTTGTAAATAATTACTATTATATAAAATAACATTTCTAATTATTTATATATAATTCCAAGTAATTCTTCATTATTTGTAAATAATAATAGTTCGACATTCTATTATTCATAAATAATGATTATTTGTTTTTCATTATTTATAAATACTGATTATTTGTTTTTCATTATTTATAAATAATGATAATTTGTTTTTCATTATTTATGAATAATGATAATTTGTTTTTCATTATTTATAAATAATGATTATTTGTTTTTCATTATCTATAAATAATGATTATTTGTTTTTCATTATTTATAAATAATGGTTATTTGTATATAAATAACGATTATTTGTATATAATGGCAAACTGTAAAAATCGTTTATAAATAATGATTATTTATAAATAATGGGATATTCAAACAAAAATGTTATTTATAAATAATGAAACACGATGAATTTTCATTATTTATAAATAATGGGAAACTCAACAAATTATTTATAAATAAAGAAATGTGCAATGGCATTGTTAATAGATAATTATCATTTACAAATAATAGAAAACTCGACAAACTTATTTATAAATAATAAAAAAACGAATTGCAATTATTCATAAATAATGAAGTATGCAGTGTCATTTTTTTATAAATAATGAAACACAAAAATTATTATTTATAGATAATGAAAAACAAATAATCATTATTTATAAATAATGGAATGTCGAACTATTATTATTTACAAGTAATGAAGTATTACTTGGAATTATATATAAATAATTAGAAATGTTATTTTATATAATGGTAATTATTTACAAATAGAATGTAAATTATATATAAATAATAGTAATTATTTAATAAATAATGATTATGTGACAAATAATTGTTCTATATGATATTGGTACAATCGGCGCCTTATATGTAACGTGGGATCTAACTCAGCTCGACTCACGTTAGCTTGCTCCATGCTACCGATGCACGTCGTGTCCGACCGCGGCCGGGTCCGGCCGCCTTGGGGCCATTGCATGCATGCAGGCATGTCCGCATATGGGAATGATACGATGTAATATCGATGTGGCAGATATGGCAAGTTCCGACTCGGAGTCCTCGTATAAGACACAGTCGAAGTCCGGATCTATTCTAAGTTAGTTGAGCCACATGGCTGATTTGCTTGTTTGTTATGTTAAAACAGTAGTCGAGTACATTTTATTTTAAGGCACTTAATTGCCGGCTTAAAACGAAACTCGAATTTCAATTTCATTTTATTTTCCCTGCATGTCTGTCCCATTGAAGACACCGTTAAAAAAAAAAATCGCCAAAAATTCAAAACGCGAGTGATTACGAACCCGCACGCGACGCGAGTGATTATAAACTGCCCCTTGGAGCGGGCTAATTGTAAAAAGGAGGGTCCTCGGAACATGCTTCGGAACTACAAATGTTTGTGAAAGCGGGGGTCCTTGGAATGGATCGCCAGCGTGTGATGAGTGCGTATGCATCCCTATGGAACGGGCATTCGTGCATGATGCAGCTAGCGCGGCCTCCGCCGGGTGCGCTCGCGCAGAGGCGATGGTCAGACAGCGCTCTGCGGCCGCTTTTCACCAAAATTGCAGCTCCTTGTAGCAGATCAATGCGACCGGAACGGCGTAACGAAAAATATGCGAAGCTTTGGAGCGGATTTCTTTCTTCTTTTTTCTCGATAAGAAGAAAATGCTATGCTTTGGAGCGGCTTTCTTTGTTCTTTTTCTCAATAAGACAAAAATGCTATGCCTTGGAACGGAAATTTGAGTGTAAAAATGGGGGTCCCCTCCGCGGCACATATGGTAGTGGATCGTATTACCGAACACTTTTCATGAATTCAATCATATCAAACACACTATTCTCATAAAATTCACCAAACTTTCACCATGAATACACAATTACCTACAAAATATAAATATGTAAAAATTTGGCCGAAATCGTTTTTCCTATTTACGATATTAGCTTCCAATCGGACCCCTCTTTGCATGTGAAATATTTTGGTCACTTGAAAAAGGTATCGTATTACCAAATGTGTGTTTTCTATGGGAAAAGTTGAGAAAACAACAAAGTCACTGATGCGCTATTTTGACCATATCTTATTGTTTTTCGAATATTAAGACTTTGAAATTGTGTTTTTGACAATTTTTCATCATCTTTCTATTCAAGTTCTCTTTGAAAGGATGTTGCAAAATTTTGAGCGTATGGAATTATTTTCTGATGCGTATGATGCGCACGTTCGGTAATACAAGGCCGGTCGGTAATACAATCACTCACTATACCCACTATGCATTATATACTGAGTGCCCCCCCCCCCCCCCGGGATCTGACCAATGCGGTCACGCCTTCTACATGTTCTATAACTCAAAGGCATTTAAGTACGACTCTTAAGTCATACTTAAATGTTTGTGAAACACCTGATTGCATTTTCTCCCAGCATAGATGTCAGTGCAGACAGCAATTAAAAATTTTTGTCTATTTTCTTTTGTCCACATTTTTATTTCTTTTTTCTTGTTTTAATATGTAGGAGTGATGGCAGCAAAGGGGAAATCAAGATTTATTGATGTGAAAGCTCTTGCAAATGAGCTGGAAGAGGAATTGCCATGCAGAGGGAGACAGATTGCATTGTTGTTATCACTAGCAGGCCAGGTAAAAAGCTGCTTTGAAGTTTAAAACATTTATTATTTTGTAAAACTGTAATTAAGTATGTATTTGTCATTTCTTTTTAAGTCCTGAGGAAGTTGGGGTGAGCTTAAGGCTTGTTCCCACTGCACTTACGGATGCAGAGAGGATTGGGGAGGCAGTGTAGCTGGGGAGGCAGTGTAGCTCAGTCGGTTAGAGCGCCTGTTCCGGATAAGATCGTAGATCTCAACGTGCGTGGGTTCGAGTCCCGCAGCATGCCGGAAGACGTCTAACAAAAAAACTGATGCTAGCGTTGTGTGTTAACGTGCCTCACCGCTGTGTTCAGTGCGGGTGTGAATGCAGTTGGAAAACACTCCGTCCATCGGAAAGGACGCAAATGTTGGTCCCGTGTATAGGAGAGTCACAACCTATGCACGTTAAAACCAATACACTATTCGTCAAAGAGTAGGGTGTTCACCTGGTGTATTGCACCTGCCGGTCCCCGGTACTACAATACTGCAAAAATCTTCAGGATTGAAGGAGGCAGTGTAGCTTGAAGAAGAAGAAGAAGAAGATGTAAAACGGAAAAGAATCTTGCCATCCATTGGAAAATGTTATGTATCTGTTGTGTACATGGTTCATATGCTCTATATCCAATGAGCATCCGTCCACTGTGATTTCATTGTTCGCCCATTTTGTCCCATTGTCTGGAGAGGATGAAAACGGATGGAGCCAACCCGAAATTGCTTGGCTGCTGTATCCGTTATGAATACGTTTTGTGTCCGTCGGCCAGTGGGACCAGAGGCGGTATTCTGCAGTCATTTTATCTTTGAAATATTTTATTTTATCTCTTAAAATGAAATTGGTATTCTGAGATGACATTTTATCTCTCAGATAAAATTTACAATTTTATCTTGCGTATCTATAGATGATATGCAACAGAACAGTGCCTGCGTAGACATCCACATCGCGTATCTGGCCATTGCAACGCGGATGATGTGCTTGCGCCCATGTTACTTTGAAGAAAAATAAAATAGACTTAAAAAGGGTAGGGGATATTTTATCTCCGCGACCTTGATTTCACCAATATTTCTAGGTGAATCAACCCCAAATGTTGACAAGAAAATGAAGAAAAATGATATATTTATTGAGAATAACATCTTAACGTTATTCCTGTACAATCAGGAAGTATTTCTAAAACTTTTCTTGACTAATATTGTCTTTGAAATGATGCTTGAAAAGATGCGATATAGACTTCGAAAAAAGTTGAGAGTATTGTCATTTTTGTTTAAAATAAATCTCTGTAAAGACGCGCAAGCGTATATAGTGCAAGTGTAAGTGAAGTCAATGAATTGATGCAATCTCACCCCTTTGCCACACTGCCTGGCGGAATGAATTTGCATTGGTTGAGTGACATGAGAGAGCTATAAAAGCACGTTTCTAATTGGATATTGATTAAAAAGCAGGTGTGTCTTACAGAGATAAAATGAAGATCAAATTGTTCACAGAATACCAATTGGGAGATATTTAAGGTTATTTTATCTCACTGATTTTAACGAAGATAAAATATTTATTTTATCTGAGATAAAATGGATCTCAGAACACCACCCCAGGCCTTTGACCTACAGTTTGAAATGATCAAGATTTAACATAGTCACACCTGCTGCTGTATGTGTTGGTGTACAACATTTTATTCTAAAACCCCATGAATGATGTTTAAATTAAAGCTATCATCAAAATGATATTTCTTACTTCTGGTCTAATTTTATTCAAACTTTTCTGTATGCTGGTCAGATATTGTTTTCTCTTAGCAGTGAAAGGTTTTTGTTTTGTTAAAATTAATACTACTTTCATGTAATTGGAAACCTAGAAACTAACCTGGAGCTCTGCATTGAAGTCTATTTCTATTCATGACAAGTTTGATTTTTATTTCAGCCGAACCATACTACCTGTCCAGCCGTCTTTGGCTATGGCCACTCTGCAACGGGAAAGTCTGCTGTTGTGCAGTCTGTGCTGGAATCCATCTCTGCCCCAAGAGCCATTGTGAACTGTGTAGAATGGCAAGGTCAGAAGCAGCTTTTTGAAGAGATTCTCAACCAGGTAGCAGAGGCTGGGCCTAGCCCTGAGAATGGTTTCACACAGTATGCTCGGTGTGACAATGCCAATGACTTTGTCAGGTTGCTCAAAGGAGTGGTCCAGGAGAAAGAGATTGAGGAGACTGTGTATATTGTAAGTCATGCCAATGTATATTTAACTGTAACTTCAATTCCATAAGTTATCACAGGGGAAGTTCACCCTGACAAAAAGTTTTTTGTAAACATAAAGAAAAAAGCCCGGGGGGGGGGGGGCCCACTTACATTGACGAGTGGATACCATGCGCAACCAAAAAAAAAACGTAAAAAGGATGTCTTTTTCAAGGGCACGTTACGTATGTAATGTAATAAGGGTGTCAAAACACTAAAATAATGAAAAAAGGATATCTATTTCACTAGGAAAGCTACGTATTTAGGGTAAAAAAGACTAAAATAAGGATGTACTTTTTTGCCCCAACAGTCTTATACTACGTGCTTAGAGTCCGATTTGCGCGAGTGTGGGAGGTGGGGCTGTACTAAACCCAATGATATAGGTAAAGATAAAACCGACGACCGACGTCTGTGACATAATCAAAATATCACTGTACTTGTTTAGGGGTTCAATTCAGGGAATACTTAATTGCCGAGGGTATCGTTTTGTTTCCAATTCTTGTTAAGGGTAGGATTTTACACGCCAATACTTGTTAAGAGTTGCATTTTCAGAATATGGAAAATACTTGTTTAGGGTGCTTTTCGAGACCCCATGGTCAGGCATGGTATCCACTCGTCAATGGAAGTGGCCTTCCGGGGGGAAAAAGATATTGGTGAAGATTCAAGGAATATCCATCAAAGAATAAAATCAATTATTAGAATTTTAATTTCTTAATTTCATTTGTGAATAAAATAGAATTAAAATATGCACAAGCCAAATTAAACGATTTGTTTATTCATTTACATTTATTAATTATTACAGATAAACATGCATGCCTAAGTCAACCTTCCATACTGATATGTCAAATATTTGTCCATGAAAAAGCATTTTTAGAAAATGCAAAACATGATGGTTGACTCTTATTGAAGTCAAATTTCTCCTAGGTTAAACAGATTTCAATGGTCCTAAAATATTTGACTCGGGCAAAGTTACCTCTGAGATTTGTGTTTATTATCTAGTGTGTGATAATGGATAGTAATCTGTGTTGTTAAGTCTGGTTGTTGTTAACACTGTAAGGATGATATTCCAAAAATACAATAAATGATCTGTCAAAACAGAATATGCATACTTGAAAGGTTTTGATATTTTGGTTTGAAATTATATTTTGTTGATATGTTATTTTTATACCGCTTTCACCTAGGTCTTAGATAAGGCCGAAAGGTTAAGATTCATGGAGGGACACATCCTACCAGCCTTTCTACGACTGTCAGAGCTATCTCAGTGTAATGTGTGTGTCATCATGCTAAGTCAGATAGTGTGGGAGAAGTTTAGATGTGGCACAGGCTACTGTGAACCTGTCATTGTTCATTTTCCTGACTATACCAAGAGTGAGTAATTGTAGTATTTTACAAGTGTTTTATGTATTAGATGACATTGTTATTTCAGATTCCATGTCTTGGAAGTTTGCAAGTTTAGCATAGCAATGTATGTGGCGATAGCTGTTATATGCTGCATATGTAAAACCAAGGCAATGAATATGCTGAATATTAAGAAAACCTTGTACAAAGTGATTTTGGCAGTCAGTTTGGTGAAGGCCAGGTGACAAATTATTATATTCAGGTAAATTTGGATGTAGCCATCTTTCTTAATGCCAAGCTGAGGAAAGATAACCTTTTTTGTCATATTGTCAATGAATTGATAGTAAGACTACATTGTAGTATATAAAACAATTAAATTGCCCCCAAAAACAACAACAAGAGAAATATCAGATATTTTAGTGCATTTATTGATATGTAAATGTATTTGCTGTTTCAGATGAAATCTTGGAAATCATTGCATCACACCCTCCAGCTGGCTATAGGTGTACCTTCTATGCTTCCTATGTGAATCTTCTTCTAAGCATCTTCTATATGGCCTGTAGGGACCTCAATGAAATCAGGCATTTGGTAAGTGATCTTCTTATGGGAAATAAAGAGCGCTGTTTGGAAGGGAGATAAGTATTATGCTGTTCTTTCTAAATTACCTTTCATATTCAACTCAGTGGCAATATACTGGGGGCTCTTTTGCAACTTTCAGAATATGCCACATTTATCCTCTTCATATATGCATATTTCTCAGCTATTTTGCTCATAGTTCCCAAATCAAAATAGTGAAGTATTACCAATTTGCTGTAAGCAAACTCCTACCTTGTTCATACATGTCATACCGCAAATGTCTTTGCATCGACGTGGATAACAATAAATGCTCACTTTATTTGTGAAATTATCTAATTCTTACAATATATCTTGGATGAAGAACTTTCAAGTACCATCTTGAGAATGAGCAAAAGGATATATTTTTTGGTATATTAACTATTAACAGTGTTCAAAACTTAAAGTTTTACATACTGTTTAAAATCATGCATCTCAGTAACATGACCAATATAAGGATCTTCATAGTATTCTCTACATTTTTTTGCCCATAACTTCTTATTTGTCCAATTTTTATCAAAATGTCATTGATCGTAATATTTGATTTTTCTGTTTTCACACAAGCTCACCTAGTCCAAGGGTTTCATTCATCTATGTCCTTCATTGACAAATTACATTTAAACCAAGGGATGATTGATGTTTCCAACCACATGTTTTTTTGTTGTTTCTCCCCTCTTTTTTATCACCATTACTGGTACTACTTGTCAGATAATAGGGAAAATCAAGTCATGGAAACTTAAAATATAAGTTAAGATGAGTAGTTTGTGACACAAATAGTCAGTGATTTTCTATGACCACTGTTATAAGCTACTGATATCCTTGTATCTGATTGGCTTAGAACTAGTAAGTTAATGAAGATTACTGACAAGATGCTTCATGAACACTCTCTAAATGTACAGGTAGTCATGAAAAGCTGTAAAATAACAGCTATACAAAAGCTAGTAGAATAGTATTTGTCTCCCTTTTCAAAGAAATCTCTAATAATTAAACTTGCACATGTACACAAGGGAGATCATGAATTAAGTTCTATACTTTCAATAGGAACTTTCGGTAGTGCAAGAACAATGAACTTCCTGTTCTTTCATCTATTCACACCTTTACCTTATCAATGAACAGTGCTCACAGTATCTTATGTCTAGTAAAGACCTATTATGCATGAGTGTACTTGTTTACAGTTCATTGTGTATGAGGGCAAGGGGATGGGGTCTAAGAAATTACTTATTTTTCAAAATGATAGCCATCCCCAATTAAAATCATGCACTCTTATTTTGTGTGTGTGTGTGTTCATGCATAAATGTCTTTGAATAATAATAAGCATTAATTTATATAGCGCAGCTTTTATATGGATATATTCAGCTGCGCTTGTTCAGAGCTCTTTTTACTTATGTCTACACAGCATATTTTCTTAACTAAAGAGATATGTTTTTAATTTTGATTTGAAGAGAGCCAAGGATGGAGAGCTTCTTATATCAATTGGCAGGCTATTCCATAGTTTGGGGGCAGCAAGTGCAAATGCACGATCACCAAGTGTGACTTTTGTTTTGTGAAATGGGATCTGAAACAATAATTTATCTGTGGAACTTCGCAGGCTTCGACTGTGTGATTGGGTTTTAAGTTTGAGTAATTCTGTAATGTAATGTGGGGCTTGACCGATTAATGATTTATATACAATTAACAGAATTTTGAATGAAATTCTTTGACGTACAGGCAACCAGTGGAGTTCTCTCAGAAGAGGTGTAGTGGAACTGAACTTTGGGACACGGTAGATAAGTCTTGCACATGAATTTTGGACTCTTTGTAGCTTAGAAATGAGACTATCAGGCATTCCAAACAACAAACCATTACAGTAATCAAGCTTACTTGTAATCAGAGCATGCGCCACCAGTTTGATACTTTCTTGATCAAAGTATTTGCGAATGCGCCGAAGGTTATAGAGGAGATAATATGTTGATTTGCATACATTCGTGACCTGGGTTTCCATATTGAGGTTTGTATCAAAATAAACTCCTAAATTCCTTGCAGTATCAGATGATTTGACATTGGATACTCCAATTTTTATACAGTTGATATTAATTTTAGAGATCTGCTGTGAGGTGCCGATGAGCAAAAATTCACTTTTGCTATCATTTAATTTCAGATTATTGTTGAGCATCCAGCTACGAATGAAACAGATACATTGTTCCAGCCTTGAAACACTTGTGTCTGCAGAGGTAGAAGATGGCCTAAAAGATATATACAATTGTGTGTCGTCAGCATAACAATGACAGGAAACTTCAGGAAAATTATTCTGAGTGCTATTAATAAGGCTACTTGTGTATAAAGCAAAAAGCAATGGACCGAGTCGTGAGCCCTGGGGCACGCCAAAAGGTACTGGGAAAGAATCTGAGACAGTACCATCAATAACAACTTTTTGATGCCGATCAGACAAGTATGACTTGATCCAGTTGAGAGCAAAACCATTGATACCGAAACAGTTATGCAAAATTTCCATAAGTCTGGTGTGGTCTATAGTATCAAATGCGCTACTTAAGTCTAGTAATACTAGAAGAGTGACTTTCTGATTGTCCATTGCCATCAGAATATCACTCTTAATCCTAAGTAGCGCAGTTTCTGTACTATGATATTGTCTATATGCGGATTGGTTGGATGGAAGAAGTGAATTGCTATTGAGGAACTGTAAGATTTGTTGAGTGGCTGCACCTTCAACCAATTTTGAAATATATTGTAAGTTGCTTACAGGTCTTAGATTACAGAATTCAGGATCTAGACCTGGCTTTTTCAAAAGAGGTGAAACTAGGGCTACTTTCCATTCATTAGGAAAATGACCTGTAGACAGTGAGACATTGATCATAGACGTAAAAACAGGAAGTATAACATCAATATGTTGCATAATAATATTTGTTGGAAGTGGATCAGCAGAGCAAGACTTCTTAGTGAGCTTCATTACAAGTTGCCTTACTTCTCGTTCTGATAAAAGTTTAAATTTATCAAACCTAATATTTTCGGGTGCTGGAGATAGACCAGATGAATCAGTATCAATACCATCAATCAAATTTATATTGGATTGAATATCACTGTGAATACTAAGAACTTTATCATGAAAGAATTTTCCTATGTCATTCACAAATGTCATCCTATCAATGTTGCATGGCACTACTGGATGTTTGTTTGAGACATTCAGCAGAGATTTAACAACGGTGAACAAGCCTTTGACGTCATCCTTGTTACGTGCTATCAAGTCTTTGTGATAGGTTTTGTGAGCAGCATTTAAAACATATAATGCTGTGTTACGAGTTTTCTTATACTCGTTCAGACATTGATCGGTTCTTGTTCTGTGCCATTTCTTCTCTGCTTTACGTCTCTGCCTTTTTGCTTCTCGGACCTCGTCTGTATACCATGGCACATGAGGGCGAGCAACTACTCGCTTCATAACCAAGGGAGCATGCTTATCTAAGAGGTTCCTGAGTGTGATATCATACAAGTTTGCTAATTCCGAAATATCTTGTGATACATGTAAATTTCTGCATAGCATACTATCTGCAAGCTCTTTGTTAAACACTGTAGTGTTAATACGGGAGTATTTACGATACGACACAATCTTGTCAGTCAAAAATGGTTTACATGTGTTGAGATGGCACATGACTGGAATATGATCTGAAATAAGATATTTACATGGCCATGGCTGACCAACAATTACATTGTCAGATTGGCGACAAATAAGGAGGTCAAGCGTGTGACCTTGAGAATGAGTACTAAAATTTACAAACTGAGCACAACAGAGTGATTCAAAAAGATTTTTGAATGACTTTGATTCTGTTGAGTTTACATCAACTTGGATGTTAAAATCACCAGTTATTAAGAGTGGAACATTGGATAGTAGGTGATCTTGGATGTATTCGTTAAATTGACAAAGAAACGATGCAACAGACACCGGATGAGACTCTGAATATGGGGGTCTGTACACATTAATCAATTTAAGATGAAATAATTTGCATACAATATCATACTCGGCAAACTCAAATGATTCCTTCTGACCAGCGGCAACCTGACGAGCATCGATAGGATTTTTGAAGAGAAGACCTGTACCCCCGCCACGGCGACCAGTCCTTGGTTGATGGAGAAACCGATATCCAGCGGGAACAAACTCTTGCAGTACTGCAGAGTCGTTCTCAGTCAACCAAGTCTCCGTGAGCGTAACTAAATCAGCTTTACTTTCGTTGACAAAGTCATTGATCGCAATTGTTTTGTTACGAACAGAGCGCACATTGATGGAGCAAAGTTGAAGACAGTCTAATTGTGATGAAGTTCTGCTTGATGTTTGCTTTGCATGTTGAAGACTATTCCTTTTCCTTCCTCCTCGAGTTCCCCGCCTGATTTTCCTGTGCAACGTCTTCTGAATTCCATATGATGTGATTGCTTGGCATACATGATGTGGAAGAGGTGCGACAAAGTCTCTCCATAGACAGAGTTCAGTTGGAGTGTACTTGAAGACAGCATCGGGATGATCATGAAGACGTCTTGTAGCATGTAGAGTGTCATCGTGTAGCTTGTCTGGGCCGGGGTTAGGCTGGACATCGCCGGCATGAAGCAGTTCCAACTGAAAGGAGGCATTGCTGTTTACACTATATGGGATCCTCCTTTTAAGAAAATGTTTTCTAGTGAAAAGTTCACAACCCAAAGGATGTACAATGGTATGTCCACTGCAGTCCACAAAGTCAATAGCACTAGCAGAGTGGCACAGAAGGATGAATAGTCCCAGATGAACAGCCTGCATTGTGGTTTATTTCAGTCTAGGCATTCAAGTTCATTGAAGTAAACAATGCACAATAGCTACACAGTAAAGGTATAGTGATGCATAGAGGTGCATACATACAACATGGATGTTTACATACTATGTAAAGCATAGACAACCACCAAAAAAGTAACTTCGAAAATACACATGAAATCATCAAATAATAAACTTGCAAATTACCCAGCTGATGCCATGCAACTTACATATTCACTTAGTAACAATATAAAAGATCATATGCAACAGAATAAAGTAATTAAGAGCTCCTAACTGGAGAGCCGCAAAAGCATGTGCACATGCTCATGCGCTCATCCACATCAAAGCCAATCAAAAATAACTGAGAAGCTTCCTGTGGAAATTACAACAGGAGTATTTTGGAAGATCAACTACTAATTACCAAGTACCAAGCCAAGAAACTCTTTTGCAATATAGTTGCCCTTCTACCACTTAGAACTGACAAGCTCCATAAGCAACCTGGAGTTAGAGTCATGACTGCCTATCGAAAGTCTTCAAATTTATTACGTTCCTTACTACAATCTTCATGTATTTTGCGCATCGAGATATAAACTTTCAACGGGTCTGGATAAGTAGGCATTTAAAATTTTCTACAGTATGCATGGCTAGAATATAGAAAAGAGTGACAAATTTACTTTTCACCCTAGGCCGAACTCAACTTTCCAAAGTACATTGAACCCATTACCAAAGGGGAAGCCACAGTTGATGATGCACATAAACTGTGGAGGAATATTGAACCTCATCTCAAGAAAGCTCTTCAGACCATCTACCTCAGAGAAGTCTCCAGGTAAAATTTAAAATAAAACTGCAAAAATATATGTTTTTTATGTTTCTTAATTGTTAACCAGAGTTTACCTCTTAAAGAGGATTACATATTGTTAGAATTGGTAGATTTTTGACATTATGTTGATAGTGATAAAATTCTCCCTGTAAATAACTCAAAGGCTATAAAGCAGAGATGGGGTTTACAGCTTCCCATATTTTTTTGTCTAAATTCTTGTATTTATTTTGATATTATTTATTAACCTCAACCTCCTCGATGCACAGTGGGAGAAATAACCGCATAGAGATGAATTCTTAAATCTTGGGCACCATTGCATGAAAGTTGTCACCCTATTACAATTTCAGTAAAAAAGCTTGGTTCTGATTTGATAAAAAGCATAGGTTACAGATAACAATGACAATTTGCCCATATCAACAATTTTTGGTACAAATATAAAATTATCTCTTAGCTTATCAATTACTCTAAAAACATGATCGCAAAATGAATTCTTGAAAATATGTAATATAAGATATTGGTATTACAATGGATGTCATGGGTAGGGTATTTGCAAAGCTTAAGTCTTTGCATGTTATACTCAATACTCGGATCATGTAGTTATTTTGTAAGTAAATAAATCTTTGTGCTAAATTGATTTATTTGTGAATCTTCTCAGTGCACAGTGGGAGAAATATCAGCAGGAAGTATCTGGTCAGGCTTGCCTTCCCAACATGCTCTCTGCCCGAGCCCATGTCGAGCTACCATTCTACTCTAAGTTTCTTTTAATAGCAGCATACCTTGCCTCCTATAATCCTGCCAGGACGGATAGGCGTTTCTTTGCAAAGCATCATGGGAAAATCAAGAAGACTGCAAGGATATCCAAGAAGAAGGAGGTGATTTCAGCTATCATTTCCTTTTATTGGTTACTTTTTGGAAATTACTGGCAAGTCATAACAGATTAGGCTTGCATAATCTGTAGGCATATAGCTTAACTTCCAAATGAGAAATAAGAAACATTGTATGACCATGTACAATCTGTCGTACAAGAACTTAAAACAATTAATATGTCTGTAGGAATTCATCGAGTTGTTAATCTACTGGCACACTTTCATAAATTTACCCTTTAAGAAATGAATAGGTGCATATTTGAATTATTTCATCAAAGAACTCTTTATATTTATATAATGATTACGTTGATTACATACAGACCAGCAACCAGTTACTGGGTCCCAAGGCATTCCCTCTAGACAGACTAATGGCTATCTTCTATAGTGTTGTAGATGCAAGGGTCGCACCATCTGCAAATATCTTCTCTCAGGTAAATATATAGATTTTACTTTGTGTCTCTGTAATGTCAATGGCAGTTCCTTAACATGAAAGATTTTGTGAAATTAAAAATCCACCCAACAAGAAGTTGATCTGGAAATAACCAAACAAGCATAATGCTGAAAATTTTCATCAAAATCAGGTTTAAAATATAACAATATAAATGTCGCTTAATTTTCACATAATTGTGTATGCACAAAACTGTGACATGCAAATGAGCCAATAACGTCACGCTCTCACTGTTTCTTTTGCATGAAATGTGAATTATTGAATGAATTATACAATATTTCATTTTTTTTCAGATTTGACAACAAGCAACTCTTCATTAATTCACAATAAATTACAACAATCACAATTCTACGGAGGAATCAAAATTTTGTTTCAGATTGCTTCGAAGAATTTTGAAAAGAATATCTAACAAATTATTCAATAAAATACTAAAGAAATAGTGGGTGGGTGCTATTTCTTATACTTGCATGCTGACCAGGATGTGCATATAACTGTTTTGTGAAATGAAGCAAAACTTCAAAATATCTTAACTTTCTTTTCTTATTTTGTTTTTATTAATTTTTCAGCATTAAGCTTTTTGGATATTTTCCCTTTTATTCAAACCAAGTTTCTGTGTGTGTGGACATATGATTTCAGGAATCTTCCCCAAACTTGGTTTATGTATGGTATGCATATTTTAGGGATGATCTAAATAGATTTTTGAGTCACAAACTCAAAGGTCACATAGGTTGGTAGAAGCTAAAAATATGTTGTTCTCATGACAAAGAACCGTCTGATGGTTCAACTTCAAACATGGCTCATATATGCATACGTGCTAATTTAGTGATTAGTATTTTGGATCATGAGGTTAAAGGTCATGGGGGTCATTATATACACTAAAATATCTCATTCTTGCAATAACTAGAACAGTAGTTGGAGTTTGAAAGATCATCATCAATATTGGTTCATATATACAGATATGCAAGTGAGGGTCATCTGATTAGATTTTGGGGTCACAAGGTCAAAGCTCACAGGTCATTATTGACATTATTGGACAATTTTAGAAGTTTGTGCTTATTTATTTTTGGTCTGGCAATAGCATTGGCATAAATTTGACTGCATGCAGTGGAAAATTCATGTATTTACACTTGAAAATTTTCCTTGCTTTTCCTTACCAAAATACATTTCATATTGTTTTGGGAAGTGAATTTAAATGAATGAGAGAAATATAAGTAATAAAAGACTGATACATGCATAATGCTATGATTGAGGAGTAATGAGCAAAAAAAAAAATATTTGTTCAAGAATTTCATCCCTTGAAGAATGTCCCCATTCCTTTAGATATTTCTCCCAAAGTCTCAACCCTTTTTTCATTTTTATTTTACTGTAGATCTCTTCTTTAGTGACCTTGCAACTTCTATCCCATGTTGGACATGATGATCAGCTAGATGTTCCAAAGTATAAATGCACAGTCTCTCTGGACTTCATCAGGTCTATAGCAAGGTATGTATGTCTCTTTTTTAGATAAAAAGATTTTTGTAAATTCTCTGATAATTTTAAGATAAAGCCACTTTGTGAAAATATTCATATGATCAAGAAAATATGATTGTCTATTTTTACTGTCAGGCAGTGGCTTTCCTGGAAAATCTTATCAGGAGAGGTAAAAATTTTCTTACTAAAAAAAGGTCAAATATTACCACCACTACAGGTGCAATTTTCTTTAATTTTTTTTTTAAGGTTATCAATTTTTTGGGGGGAGGGGGGGGGGGGCGCTCCACACCCTCTAAACACTTCCTTACAGTAATCTATTGCTGTCTGGTTCTAAAGAGAAGAGAAAATGAATAGTGGTTGTCACTGAATTCATGATATTTACATAGTGAAATGATCATAAATTAGCCTTAAGAACAGACATAATGAAGCTTTTTGACGTACACTCAAGTGGCCAACAAACTTTCGCCATGCACTCAAGTGCATGTCAGAGTAAAATGATGATTTGGATTTTTGTTTTAAAGGAAAATGAGCATGTGCTTCATGAACTTGTGAGCTGGAACTTCATTAATATGCATATGCAACAGAAAAAAAAACAAATGTTGATACACTATCCTTCTTGTGGTACTAGTTTACCTTATCACTCATTTATTTTTCAGAACCATTTAAAGATAATGAATACCCTAGTAACATACCTGGCAAATGTCTAATTTTCATGGCAGACCTCATTTTCAGTTGAATATCCTCTTTGTATTTCTACAGGACAGTGAATTTTGACATCATAAGATACCTGTACGACTTTGTATGAAGAAGTCTACTTGACCCTCCTGGTATACGTGAGTCTATGAAGAAATGTTGGAAGTGTGTGTTGGTGTTGGATGGATGACTGTCTGACTTGGGTACATTGCTAAAGATCATGTTATGGAAAAGAAGTAACTACCTTAGATTGCCTAAACCCATTCTTAAACAGTTCACCTTGATATTTTGCTATAATTTGTTTGTTTTGAAGGTAATAAAATTGCCAGAAAGGCAAACATTTTGTGTATTTTAGGTGCCTTATTCACTGGTTAATAATGAAGTTGATGATTTGATAATCAAGACTTGTAAGTAAAGTGTGTAATCGTCAAAAGCAATGTAATTGATACATTTTTAGTTTTGAAAGAATATTTGATAAATATTTTCTTGTCTTTTCAATTTTCCGATTAGTTGGCAATTAGTTTGGTTTTCTAATAATTAGTCCATGAAAGTTAATGGGAGGATATTATTAAAAAAGACATTCTTCATACAGAGAGTAAAATGTATTAACTGATCAAATGTTTGTCCATTTGGTTTCAACTCTTGTGGGATTTCAAAGGGGCTTTCTAACCTCCCGTTGTTTGTGTCTTTGTTGAAAATGGTGAATTTAAATGGATACATGCTAGGCCTAATCAGAATTACTGTTAAAAGCTGCTTGAAGTTGTTTAAAATTTCATAATAAAGAAATGGATGACTTTTAAAATGCAATGGACAAGATGCCTTTTGAAGGCTAATGGACTATAGCAGCAAGATAAGCTCATGCAATCTTCATTTTATCTGTCTAATATTGAATAGTTGTCTAATAGTTGTCACAAAGGTAGTTTGCATATTACACAATCATTACAACACCTATGGTACAACTTTATTTTACATATTTTTTAGTGTGACTTGGGCATTATTTTACCTGATCAGGGTCAACAAGGCTTTAAATTTTCATTTTCACACTTCATAGTTTGGTTTTGAACAGTGGTATTTTTAGAATATCTCTGATTGTCATGTATGTATATTAGGTCAAAATATTTTTTGATACATGAGGCTTACTATCTTATTATGATATTGTATATGGAGAATAAAAGAAATGAATTTTTGATAATGAAAATGTCTTCCATTTCCAAAGCATCTTCCCACTCTTTCTATTGGAATATGGAGCTGTTTCAGCTTTACTTAAATTATCAAAGGTTGAAGTGCTAACATTATATATCTATTGTCAATATATTTAGTGCAAAGTGTCTCCTATTCCTCATTCTGAATGAGATTATGAGAAGATCTTTCACACTTTTAAGCCATGAAAAACTTTTAGCTAGCATTTTGGCTCCTCATATTTCAGTATTATATAAAGTTTAGTTGTGCAAAGCTTGTTAAAAAGCTCTCAATTTTTTTCTATGTTGATTTTTGATTGACTATCTTTCTGGTATCTCGCCAAGTGTTGTACCACCATATCCATTGTAGAGTGAACATTCACCTTATCATTCTCTGAAAATGAGTGAACTTTCAACGTACCCTAAGAAATTATCTAAAAAAACAAAATGTTCAAGTTTCAAATTATTAATGATCCTTCCAAAACCTCAAAAGGGCGTACAAGGGTGCAATACAATGGTTTATTTACAATTTGTCTAATTGCCAATTCGTCCACACTCCATTATGTCTAATAATCAGTTGGTCCAATAGCCATTTAGTTGGTCTAATTCGATAAGTGTTAATTGGGCGAAATTAATGAAAAGAAAATGGGTATGAGACCAACTTGTTATTAGATGAAATGGTCATAGATGAACTGGTGATTAGACGAAGTGATGATTGGACCAAATGGTTATTGACCAAATGGTTGTTAGACGAAATGTTGATTGACAGAATGACATGAGACTGAATGAAAGTAGACCATGTGGTGAGTGGACGAGTAGGCAGTAGATGAATTGGCAATTTACCAATACAATGAATACATAAAACTAAGATGTCGACCTTAGGTTCGCGAAAGAGCCTCCTGTGATGATCTAGAGACACTTGCACAACTTGTAGCTCCTGTCTGACATTTTTTGATTGGGTCAAGTTTTTTCATCAAGTTTTGTGAGCACTTTGTCAAAAGCAGATTCAACCAGCTTGATTAGGATAAATACCATGATTTCAAGCGTAATTTTCACAATGCTCTAGACAAGGCTGAGATTCGAAGATCGCTGCAACTGAGCTTGAGCCTGAGGCAAAGCTGTAGTAGCTTTATCATTATCCAACAATGAGCTTGCAATGGATAGCTTTTTTTGAAGAGTGGACTTATTAGTTAAAAACAGTTGACTCATGAATAAAATAACATACTTAATCATGGCAACAGGTGTCAATTTGGAGCACTGTGACAAAATCGTGCATCAGAATTTGACATTTTTTAATATACTCGGTAAATAAGCATAATTCATACAGGAAATCTGCATAAAACATGGGTTCAACCGATGGTTTTAAAAACCACCTTTGTGGGTGAATTCCCACTGTTCACACTCCCTAGATTCAGAGAATTTGAATTGGCGCTCATTGTCAGTCATAAGGAAATCGGGAATACCAAATTCCTGAAATGAATGACTGTGTGGGCACGCCCCTGGGAACGATTTCTTTTACTGAGGGTGCTGATGTAAATTTGAAAAAAAAAGCTTTTCACTCCGAATTGGAGGTCAAATAATCGGTCTCGAGAAATTTGAAAAGCAAAAAAAAATATTTCACTACAAAATGAAGCCCAGTTTGGTTACATTTTTTTATATTTACACATCTTCCAGAATACTTGGGGGTGCTGCCTATGGAGAATAATAGACTCAGCACCCCCAAGGAAATTTTTGTGCCATTTCAGGCCCAAGGCCATGTGTCTGTGCTGTTGAGTCTGGAATTGTTTGTCCCTCTGCAAACTTTTAGAAACCAGTAGTAGAGTACTACAGTAGGAAATTTTTTTCAGCTCATCCGGCCCGATTGGCGAGATGAGCTTAACCCATGGTGTGGCGTCCGTCGTCTGTCATCTGTCGTCCGTCCACAATTTCAAAATGATTCTTCTTCGCTATTTCAAGTCCGATTTAAATTCTGTTTGCTTTATATGATAGCACTAGGTGGGGGATTCAAAATTTCTACACAGAATTTTGAAACTCATTAAATATGCTAATTTAAGCGCATTTTTCAAAATTCACAAAAAATGCTTCGTCTTTATTTGTCGACCGATTTTGATTTTTTTGCTTCCATCTGGTAGAGCTTCATGAGGTTCACCAAACTTCTACACAGAATTTTGAAATTTTGACTAGAAAATTATTTATGCTAATTTATACAAAATTAATTCATAAATCACAAAAATTCCTTTCCCCCTTGTTGATCAATTACAATTTAAACATATAATTTTGAAACTCATTAAATATGCTAATTTATGCATATTTTTCAAAACTCGCAAAAAATACTTATTTATTTGTTGACTGATTTTGATTTTTTTCGTTCCAACTGAGAGCTACATGAGGTTTACTAAGGTTTTACACAGAATTTAGAAATAATTACCAAAATACCAACCCATCGATGTTTGTGTCTTGAAACTGATTATTACATGTATTTACAATGATAACCTCAGAGGGAAAAAATGAAATAAAGAGAATAAAATTAAGTGAAAATCTAATTTCGATTAAACTCAAGCACATATCTCGATGAATGGGCATCCCTGGGCACTTCAAATGAGTTGGGTTTTGGTGGAAAAAACATGCTCATTCAAATCAAGATTAATCTCTGCTAATGATCCAAAAATATGAAATTAATACTAAAAGTTAATGAGAATTTATAAAAAAAGGGACATAAATAACCTATATTTTAGTGAGTCTTGGCGAAACATATATGGTTTCAATTGTTAAAATAAAGATAATTCAGTTTTAACAACTGCACAGGCTCATGATAATTAGCTTTATAATGTGCAATCCCAGTTCATTTGCTTGTTTGCAAATAGTTACTCCACTGAATGAGGATTGCTTTGGACAGCCAAGGACAGCAGCTTTGAAGCCTGTACATTACATAGTGACATGTCTGTCGCTTCCAGTTAAATTGCAATAAGCGACACTGTCGGTTCTTAAACTACTGTGTTGAGCTGAGTAACACAAAGATTAGCGATCAATTGCTGAATAGACTGACAAATCAAGATCAATGTTACACACGCATTTAGTTGAAAATTCTGACCTGGAACCAATCAGAAGTGTCCTTTTATATTTGCTATTCATCGCTAAGCTTTGTGTTACTGGGTCCTGATCGTAAAAACATTGGCTGAATATCTAGTGCTGGTAACTCCTAGGTTTGACTGGCATCAATAAAAAATGATGCATAATTCCTAGGGGTCAGTAGGGGTGTCTAACAAGTGGCTGCTGCATTATACACACTTTGTTTATCATAAAGTTTAGATGGTAGTGGTAGTCTGTATGTCGATCTCCAAAATCAAAAGCTTCATGTTTAAATTTTAATACAACTGGCATTAACTGACCATGGCATGATAATATAAAAGTCATATTCAATATCAATGTCATCAACAGCTATATATTACCTTTCCTTTGACATTCAGAAAAGTGCAAATAGTATCTTTAATCAAGTATTTTTTTGCAGGACTCAAAGATCTTGTGTTTGACTATCAAATGCAGTTTTGCGATTTCTGTATGGACAGAATTACACTTCTGTAAAAGAAATTGTTAGCTTATCATTGTGTCAAAGTTTTTTTAAATATTAATCTGAGAAAATATTATTGGTTTTAATTACTGATTGTGCTTCATTTACAAATTAGAAATAAAGGGAAGGTATTTTTTCAAGAAATATAAACTGTGGTTGTCTGTATTTGTTTCTCAAACATATTAGTAGTTGAATGCTGATCAATGAGTTCTATTCAGATTATTTTACTTGATATGAAAAGTTGTCGACAGAATTGTCTTGACGAGCAAGCAAGCAACGCACAAATTTTTCTCACTTTCCAAAATGTCACGATAGCGTCAAGTAAAGGAACCAAATGCCTCCCAGAAATCTGCCAAAACAAAAAATAGAAAATAGATGCCCCCTCTTCTGGTGACCCCTCCCCAATGAGCGATGACCCCTCTACGGTCTCCACCCTCTGCACCATAACCTTATACCATTTGGCTCACTGTTTAATGAACCCTATAAAATGAGCAAAACAATAGGTTCACTGAACTACATCTTAATCTATTGTTCTGAGATTTGAGATTGTTAGAGTGTGTCATCATGTAATTTCTGAAGTGTGTCATGTATTATGTGAGTTATTGTAGTCCTTCCTGCTCCTTTAGATTAAGGGTGTGTTCAATGTCGATTTTCAAATTTAATCAGCAACATGAATCATGATTGAAAACTCAATTCCAAAACACCAAACACAAACACGATCAGCGGTGCACCGTTCAGTGTCGAAAATATAAAGCCGTTTATATGTTGATGGTCTTTAAATTTCCTGCTTTCGTTAGCGCAGCTTTAGTGCTCAGTTTGACCCATCACAAGAAACGCCACTTCTGACACCTGTTTGTGTAGGCTTTCACTGCGAGAGCAAATTTAAAGACGTTTCAAAATGCAATTGTGTTCAATGTCGCAAATTTGAGCTGATCGCGTTTACAAACGCATCTTTTTTGACGTTTAAATTTTCCTCCGAATCGTGATTTGAAAGACGTTTACTTTTACGACCGGGAATAGTGGACATTGAACATGTACACCCTTTGTTTCTCATTAAAACTGCGTTTTGTAATCACGTTTTCAATCATGATCCATGTTGCCGTTTAAATTTTGAAACCGACATTAAACATGACACCCTTAGACACAAAATGTCAAAGCCAAGGTTGTATCTTTAAAGAGGAAGTTCACCCTGATGATAAGTTAGTTTTAATAAAAGCAGAAAAACAGTGAAGAATGAGATTTGATGAGAATCCATCACAGCATATGAGAAAATTATCTAATCTTAATTTATTTTTGTGACGTCATGTGCTACCAGCTCCTTCATTCATTATGTAATATAAATTCCATAACTTCAATTTTTTTAATGAAACATGATACAGAGGATATGGAATGTCTGATGATATATTTTGTACTGCACAAATAAAATCACTTCCAAATTCTAGAGGAAACAGCATTTTAGGGAATTTATATCACACAACATATACAGTGCGTCCCAGAAAAAACGAAACCGAGATTTATCGATGATTTTTCATAATTTAATCACAAATACTATAGACAAGTGACCTACCATTGTAAAGCTTAGAATCTCCTCTTTCATCTGAAATTACTTAGATTATTTCTCATTCACGCGTGAGTGAGCAAAAAACAATTTGAAGAGGGGATACCAAAAAGTCACTTGGCGGGCTGTATCTGGGTTTCAAATAGAAAACCACATTTTAAAAAAGTTCAATATCTGCTCTTTAATTTGATACCTCAATTACAGAAAATGGTCAAAAAATAACAAAGTTCTGGTTATTTGAAATAAAGCTTGAATTCCAATAATTTCATAAAATGAAGAGGTTTTACAGGCTAGCGTTCCGAGTCACTTGACACTCCGTTTTGTTGACGATCAGCCATGCATTAAGTCTTTTGTTAACCGTGCGATAGCTTCTGTCGGAAACCGGTGAAAACTCGTTTATTTAATGAAATTATGGAAATACAAGCATTGTTTCGAGGGAACAGAACTTTTTTACTTCTTGACCATTTTCTGTGATTAAGGTATCAAATAAAAGAGCAGATATTGAACTTTTTAGGCATGAGATTTTTTTTAGAATTTCAGATACCCCCGCCAAATGAGTTTTTGGTATCCTTTCTTCAAATTGTTTTTGCTCACTCGTGCGTGAATGAGGATTAATCTAAGTAATTTCAGATGAAAGAGGAGATTCTAAGCTTTACAATGGTAGGTCACTTGTCTATTGTATTTGTGATTAAGTTATGATAAATCATCGATAAATCTCGGTTTCGTTTTTTCTGGGACGCACTGTACAGTTGAGACACATGACAAACCACATACAAAATTATGTTCCTATTCATCCCATCACTATTTTTATTCATCCAATTTTGTGGTAAATTGACAATCTGCTTTCTCTTAAATTCGTTATTTACCATGTTTAAAATAATTTCATTGGAATAACATTTATTTATTTCATATATTGGCATTTTGAATTTCTCTTTCTGTCAAAGATTTGTTGAAATTTGTAAAGAATATTGTTCAGGTCTTTTCTCCCTTAATCCAATCAGTCGTGTTATCATGGAGAAAGTTGGTTATTTTTTTAATGTAGACTGGTGTTTAAATGAACCATTGTACTGACCCATTGAAGAAAGGGCATTTCATTACCCCTTGGGTTTCAAATGTCTTTTCATAAAAAAATATATCCCCCTTTCTTTCCTAAAACCATGTGAATTACTGTGATAAGATTTGACATTTGCCTCTTCGCAGCTAGCAAAGAAGTCAGGTCTTACATGTGTTTGCTCCAAGCTTTAAGTCAACAACACGATGTGGAATTTAATAATAAGTCTCAATTGCATTTGGGAATAATATGAATGAATCGTGCTCTGTGACTCACTCTTGTCACTTCTATAGGATTCTAGTGGGACAAAGGTCTTCTTTCACTCGATCAGAAAAAAAATAGTGCTAAATCTGGAGGAGAGGGTAATACTAGTTTAGGTTGAGCCCTTGCTTAACAATCATCAGTTGGGAGGCTCCTCTGGACACTATTTTACTGGTTTTACGTGTCTCCAGTACCTGTTATTGTAAGGTAATGATTTCATTTTTTTGCACAAATAATGAACTTGTGAAATTGTTATGTTATGAAATATTATTTTGATATTATGCTGATTAAAAATACCCATAGTCTTGAGATTTCTTTGATTTCTTCTAGAGTAGATTACATTAATTAAGGGGTATGATGTCATGTTTGTACCCGGTGTACAGTCCAAAAGGTATCTTCAAATTAATTTGAATATAGAAATTTTAATATACATTAGGGTAATTAGATTTAATTTGAATGTGATCTTGAGACAAAGAAAGAGAGGGAGAGAGAGAGAGAGAGAGAGAGAATAAGAAACAAAACCTTGATATGCTTGTAAACTGATTTTTTTTAATAAAAAAGTGTTCACCAGCTCAAAGGAAACTGGTTCTAAAAACCAAGTCCCAGCTATCTTTGATTTCAAACAAACTTCCATGCATAAAGAGTTTTAGTGTGTACATGAAGTTTAGTAGACATACAATATGTGGTTTTGCACCCGTTTTCCTAAATAAAATGATCATAACAATCATTTACCTGTCACTCTTGTCATATTTTCTACCTGTTACTTCAACCCTAATGCTTACATGAATAACACAAAAAGTTTTATGGTGCAGGTTATTTGTTTAGAAAGAAAAGAAGCCTTCAAATGAATAAGCAATTTAATTTTCCTCTTGGCTGCTCATGCACAGTGCCAACAGGAAAAGGAAATAGCACCTCTCTAACTCTTTCCGTCGTCGAACAGTCTCCATCAGATGTCCATTTTTGTCTTGGTAGCTGTATTTGTTCATGTGTTTATATAAAATGTTCCAATGTCCTGTCATGACTTTAATGACTGTCTTAAACACAGACAGACTTTTACAAAAACTCAATTTACTCTGTCTATGGACTGATTTTCAATTTTATTCTTCCGCTTTCCACCATAACTGGGATAATTGTTACTAAAAATACATTTGAAATCTTTATCCATTTGCTACTTGGATATAGGACAGTTCATAATCATTTGTTAAAATATGTTTTCTGTGAGATGCCATAAATAATGAAATAAAGGAGGGATATAGAGTATACAAGTTTTGAAGTATTGACTAGTTAAGTATCCTTTGAACATTTCTATATGCTGATAAAAGCTAGAAAATAATTCAAAAGCATATTTGTTTCCTTGGTGAAAAAAAAGTCTTCTGTCACAGCTTCAAAGTTATAACAATAAATTGAAATGTTTTGTACACAGCCTCTCACAGTTCACAGAACCTGTATGTAGGAAGTTATCTATGCAATGAGTCATGTCAAAGAATATGATTGGTGGAAAGTCCATCATATAAGGAATGGTTTGATCCATTATTTTGGGAGGGGTGAATACTGCTATTTATTTCCAAGGAAAGTGTCCTTGCTCATCTGAATAGCAGAAAGATAACGATACAGATAAATAGATTAGGGAGGGAAGAGAGCAGGGACAAGAGGGAAAGGGAGGGGGGTAAACAACTTGAAAGAAATAGATGGAGAGAGAAAGAGATACAATTAGTGAAAGAGGGCGAGAGAGGGGGTGGGTGATACTTGGTATTGAGTTTTAAAAACCAATGAAATTGCATGTGGATGGGCAAAAAGTGTGAAAAAGAAATGGGAGAAATTGAAGGGATAGATGGATGGTTAGGGAGAGAAAGATTGGTAAGAACAGGTTTAATAATGAAGTATCAGAGAGCTGAAAATAAACTGAAAAGAAGGATGAATAGGTGGATTGGGTCAAACAGGAAAAACCAGATAACAGAGCTACAATATGTAAATACCGGTCATTAAACCACAGTGACAAACAGAATTGACAACCAATTGCCACAATTTCTGGTTCTTTGTCTAGTACATTCATTCTCTTCATTTTTCTATCAACTATCTTTGACACTGACAGTTGATTGATATCCAGGAAAGGGAAATGCAATCAGGTTGTTTAATGGTGGCATATAAATACAGGCTAGACAGCTTATGGTACGTCATGCATGAAGCTGGTATCTACTCGTCACCCTTGTGCAATCCTGTCTTCCCCCCTCCATGTGGAATGAGCTAATCTGTCTGAGCGATTGAGGTAGCAGGAATTAGGTCTGTGCTTCATCAGGATAAGACCAGGGTTTGCAACCGAGGGGGATGGATCCATTGGAAGCTGAGGTGCTTGGAGACTGGGTCAACTGAAATAGGATCATTTTTCAGACATAGATCCTTAGCTGCTGATGTACAATTTCTTCTACTTGTCCTGAGTGCTGGGGTCGAAGCAAGGACCTGTCAACCTGAGACTGGAGCTTCGTAAAGACCTGTGTCAAGTCTTTGGTTGATGTTATTCCATTGATTACTTTATGGGAAATGACACATGTCTAAAGGACGTAAAGGATTATTTACACCAAGGTATGTTGATTAGTACATTGAGTGATAACTTCATGTTCTTTCGATCATCAAATTTTCAGTTTCGGTTTTATTGTAAGTTTTAGTTGGGGAAAAATAGATATCTTTAACTTTACCTCAGAGACTAGATTTGAATTATGTATATATACGTACTTTTGAAAAAGTATTATATCATATATTTTTAGGTGCATGATGATCAATCTTTGAATGTTTCTTTTTAAACAAGTCAGAGAAGCTAGAGTACAATCATGAAATTAAAAAAAGATTTGAGATACATCAGAGTTAATTTGTTATTAGCTTTTCTTAAACATTGCTATTATTGCTTTTAGAAATAACATTTTGGAAGACATATTTTCTCTGTAGTGATATAAGAAAGTTGAAGTTAACTTCAAATCAATTTATTTATCAATGGATGTTGAACTCGTGTACATGCTTAAATTTATGACATTGTCCATGTTTTTTCACTTCTTCTTTCCCCAGGAAACAAGTTTTAAAAAGGAAGGAAAAGGAATGCTTTAGAGTCACAATTGATGTGTCTTTGGTGGACCTGGGATCGGCTGAGCCAACTCTATTGTAAATGGAATCATAAATAAACATAGGAAGAACATAAAATGCGCAAGGTGTTCCTGAATTTGGTATTATTGTGAAACACAGATACAAGTTGGGATTCTCTTGACTCGCTGATGCAGAGCTTGCCTATTAGAACTTTACAGCTATGGATGGGATCAAGAAACTTGTCTTTATCGGACTTGAGCTGCTGTTCTTTATGAATCTTGCCGCCACCCAGTTGATGCCTTTCACCTTCCCTTGCTCGTACAGCAGCGCATCAGATGAGGGTGGAGACGAGGAAGGGGAAGTTGCTCTTTCCATCAGTATCCATGGAAACCCTAGTCAATACATTCCTCAAGATATATACCAAGGTAAGTTACCTAATATATTTTGAAGGGGAAAATGTGAAGGTGTTCTGAGAAAAAGAGGAAAAATTGAAAAATAGAAGAATGTTGTTGATGTAACTTTATAAATGCCTCAGAGATATGTTTGTGAAAAATACTATGTAGAGTTAATTGAAAAGGAAATTCATAATAAAGCCAATTTATCTTATATCAGGAGGGGAAGAAACCTAACAGGTTTAGTTGGCAGTCACAAGTAAACATGTCTTTTTGGCAATATGTTTTCATTTCTTTGTCTGCAATTGTTTGATTTTTTAAATGTTTTTTTTTTGTGAAGTTCTCTTTGAAGTCATGAAAACGGACTAATTTTAAGTGAAAAAGATGGTAAAGATTTAACTTTTTGTCATGTAAAGTCTATTCAAGTTCTTTAGTTTAAGTGAAATTCCCATTTTCTTCGCTATATTCTCTCACTTCAACCATTTACATGAAATAATAGTCTAACATAGGACAGTGCCCCCTAGATCTACTGAATATCCTTGTGTTAAAGGATTTAATTCATCAAGGTAAGTCCCAAGACATGTCTTGTTTCCAGATACCCAGGAAACCAAAACATGACTAACACATAACATGTCAAACAAGAGGAACTCATCTTAATTTCCACCAAGGGCAGTTGCTCCTTCAGCAGGCATTTTACATGTTTGTCAACCTGTTTTGTCACATAATTGGTAAAAATCAAACAATTGAGTTTCCTGGATGAGGCTAGCTAGCAGTGATTATCATGTTTGCCTGGTGACATACCATTAGTTGCCTGAATAAACAGTGTTATCATTGCTTATTATCGCTCATTTGCAAAATCATTTTTTATTCAATTTTATGGTATGTGTTCCATGTTGCATTATTTATATGCAGAGGTTTAAAGTACACTTTACCTGATGTTGTTAGATTCTTAATGAAACAGTATTAGTTACCAGCATGTTTGACTTCAGGTGTGTTGAGATATTCTACTGATTTAGGCTATTTTGGTAGGACAAGGTCAATCTACTGTATACTCTGATCTTCTGTTTTTCTTGAAATTTATTAAATGTTGCATATTACTTAAATGAAATTTGTTTAAAGAAGCATATCTTAAAAGACCCGTTTTTTGTTATCTCTTTTAAACAGGCCTACATTCATATCATCTGCATGATTTAACCACTTCTTTCTTGTATAAATGAATATGCACTGGTTGTTTTTCTAGAATTATTTGATATAAATTGGTCCATTAATAGACATGAAAGTTTTGCGTTTCTTATAGGCTTTTATAGCACTTTAGCTCAGGAAATGTCAGTTGATGCAACAGATTTTTCGGGGATAAACTGGGTTTTTCCACAAACTCAAGGGTGTGAGGGGTTATCAGAGTGAAAGCTATTAGTTTCTCTATTCAGCCCTGTGAATGTAAACAGTTTGAAGGAGGTGAGGACTGATTGGATGAGAGTTTACAGGTCAAAGGTCAACATAGCTGTCACCTGCTATCTCTGACAAGTGATAATCTGGGGAAAGTTTTTACCTCATAATACCTATTCACGCGGACCTGATCAGAAAAATACCAGATAATTTTTTATGACACTTAATTCTATCCCTATCAGAAAAACAGGCATTTTGCCAGAGTAAAGGTAAGTTTGTGAAAGCCCAAGCATGGATAGATTTACCTGCAAAGTAGCAGACACTTATCAAACTTACAAAATTGAGATATTTCAAAGGAAATTTTCCAAGGTTGCAGGATACATGTGCATTGCAAATGGAAATTGTCGGAGACCTTTTGAGGTAATACAGGAAGAATGTGTATCATTCATCACTCTATGAATGTGAAAGATTTGTTGCATGCTAATAAACTGATAACTTTTTTTGGTTTAGGCAGGTATGAATGCACAGCGCAAATGTGTATGCACATGGTGTATTAATAAGACTTCAACTTAAAAGGTGTCCTTAATGATGATTCAGAAGGATTTTTTTGAAAGTTTTTGAACTCATTACACTTCCATCATCTGATATTTTCTGACAATCTACAAAATATTTTTTTGGCTTATACTCTAGTCAATTGTACTCCCAAAACACCTCTGTGATTTTGTTCAGGTTCTGAGCTTTCATTTTCAGTTAAGTTCAAGTCATCACATGTATCAACAATTTTACCTTACATCCCTTTGAAAATGTTTGTATAGATCTCTGTTTTAAGCTACTTGTGCATAATTACTTTTATTAGTTCAGAGTGTTTTTTTTAAACTGAAATATATAAGACTTTCACTTTAACCACTTTATGTTGATTTTCAACTACCCCCCCCAAGAAAAAAAAATACACAACAAAATCCTGCTTTTATCATTGTACATTACCTCTCATTTTTCTGGGGAAATTAAATCTAAATTTGGTTCATATTTGTGTTAATATCTCCATGATGTAATGTCCATTGGTAACTTTAGCATGTCAACTTCAGTTCTGTTGCAAATAATTACCGTGGCAAGATAAAGTATAAGATTCTAAAGTTTATGAATAAGGGTAAATGGTGAATAATTCAGGCAGGTGGACTTGTGGTTTTGATGTGATGAGAATGGTTTCATTGGATTTAGGCTGACAGTGGCAATGGCTGAAGGGATTATCTAGGCACCATTCTTTCATCAGACTCTCTCAGGTTCATTCATATCATGACATATTTCATAGAGTTCACAGAGAGTATTCACATTTCACCATATCTTTGTGGTTAGTCACTCTCATACTTTCGAACATTATATCGAGCATTACTCTATTGCGTCTTTCTTTCAGGAATTTAATGATAAAAGGCCTGGAGTTGTCATCAGTTTCCATGACAACCTCTCAAGTATGCAAACACACTTTTGGGAGTTTTGGTAGAGCTAAATGCAAGAGGAGAGTAATATAGGATGAATTCAATATGATTAGTGTGATTGTTGAATGTTATCCTAAATAAGAGGTCTTGGTAGCATATAGTTCTTGTTTTCATCATTTCATTAAAAATACAATATTAGCATCTTGCTATATGCTAACTATGATTAGGGAGGGAATGTCTCATTTAGACATACATGTAGAGCATCCCTCCAGATGTGAAAGGATAATTTTTTCAACATTAGATGGATAATCAAGAATCCATGTTCAAAATTATTATTTTTAAAATCTCATTCTCTTACCCTAAAATGGTTGAAGGATGAGTTCTAGGTTTGAAATAACCAGTAAAAATATTTAATATTTGTGAAGCACATAGAGAGTCTTTACTGATTATTGTGTGCTATATAAATTTTAGGTATTGTTGTGGTTATAATTATCAGCATTATTAATACTATAAATAACACCAGTTGAACATAAAGGCATGTGTAAGTTATGAACATCTCTATGCATCAGCCCCCTCCCCATCATCTGTATGACTATTATATCTGGCTTTCATTTTGCATTAAGTGTTGATTTCATAAAGAACCCTGTATGTCTTTTCTTCAATTCTTCCAGTGACACTTTCTAGTAGCAGTGACTTCACCCAAGTCCAGGTTATTGGTCTCTATGAATCCTCTAAGACCCAAGACCTTCCGCAGCTCTCGGCCTTTGGTCTTCTAAGTCCTGCATCATCGGTCTGTACCATGGTCCATCAGTATCACAGTCTAACAGCACAGAGACACAGTACTTTCTTGTGGATGGCACCCCCTGCTGGAACAGGCTGCATCAATTTCATGTGAGTTCACCTGTCAATTTTGCTTGAGAGTATCCTATCAGTTTGTTGTATTTTAGTAGAAGCCTGTTTGGAGTTGCAGGGCATGTTTAGAGAAAGACCTGTTGGTAATGGTAAATTGGGTAACCATTCCAATACACAGGCAGCCTCACCATATTATTGTTGATTTTTTCCCCATTCTTTTGTATTTTGTTTAGAAATTTCAAATGAATGATAATTAAGAATATCCAGTGATAATATTAGTAATATATTAGTTTAATATTGATAGCTTCAACAGTATGTAGTCTATCTTTCATAAGAATATTAGTCCTATATCTTTACATTTACTTTGTATAAGCATTGAAAAATATATTAAGATTTACCATGTTTTAATGAGATTACAGGCATTTTATAAGCCTTGTATATTATTCAGATATTGACTGCAGAGTATAATAGAAGTAGTTTCTTGCTCTTGAATTTTAGTTACATGTAGGTGTACTTTTTTAAATCACACTTCTAACATTTTTTTCTTACTTGAAAGCTATTGATTCCCCTCTTCTGTCAGATCACTTCATTCTCTTGAAATTGTTTTTTTCTTTATTTAATATTTATCACATTACCATTTACAATTAAAGGCTGAAATGATAGGAACTTGGGTGGTTTATGATACAAATTCCAAATCTTGTAAAAATTTGTATTGATCCCTACATATATCTATTTCGCCAATTCTTGCTCAAAGTTCCCATAGAGCAGGTCTGCTGGCACCTGTAAACAGTGTGCTCTTTATTTATTAGATTATAGCAAAATTTAGTTCTCTTTGTTAATCTTTATTTCCACCTTCCTGTCAGTATCATTTACTCTGGCCTGTAAGGAGCAATCACTTCAAACAATTGTGGTTTTGCAGGCTCCAAGCTATTTGCTAACTCAGCCAAGAGCTGTGGTAAATACTGCTTCCTGTTCAATTGTTAGTTTCTAACTGTAAAGTAATGAAGGTGAGGGTCTTATTTTTTTAAGGAAGGTTTATTAAAAAAAAGAGGAAGGGATTCAGAATTCTATTAAAGTATAAGATCTTCAAATTAATTGAATTTGTGGGAACCAAAAAAGAAGAAGCGGGATAATCATCAGTGGACCCATAACATTTGATATTGTTTCAAATTTTGAGAATTTGAAAATATTTTGTTTCATGAAAAAACAAAGAAGAGAGGGGGAGACAGTACGTAGGGCAGGGAAAAAGGGAGGGAGGGAGAGATCGAGTTTGGATGAATCGATCAAAATAAATTATGTTCAATTTCTTATTTGATTTTGATTCAGATTCAAAGTTTATTGATTAACATTTTGAATTCAAATAACAAACCTTAATATTTTCAATTAAAATTGTCAATAGAAATAAGATTTTTATTCTGTTTTTATTTAACATTTCATTGCAAGGACCAAATTTTTTACAAAATGATTCATGAATATCATTTCTTTAAATTCTCAATAAAACAATATGATTTTTCTTGTTTTTATTCTTCAAGGAAACTAGCCTTTCATTGTGATGGGTCAATTTTTTATATAATTTATGAAAATTATTTCATTTATTCTTCTTGACAAGATTAAAAATTCATTGTGAAGTTGAGACTTGAGAAATGACTAAAAATTTTGTGGAAAATTTGATGTCTGGATATTTTCCCTAGGGTTAAGTTGAGGACTGGTGGTACTCACAATAAACTTTGACACAAGGAGAAGAAAACAGATCATAAGATTACCCTTCCTAATTAAAAGTCTCTTCAAAACACCTTATATCCAACCTTGCCTCCAATAAAAGTTTTTGCAGGAAGAATTAAAGAGAAAATATTTTTGAAACAATCCTTCCTCATTTGTTTTGCCCATGCATTAGCTCTGTCTGTATACCATGGCCAAACTGATTTCCTCAGAAAATATTGAATAATCTGGTTAAGAACGTGGTTAATTAGTGACTAGTAGACACTAGACAATGTAACATAAAATATCAAATGGAGAAGAACTGTCTAATCTTCAATTCCCCCAAGCTTTTGGTGTTTCTTCCAGTTTCATTGCACTTTTTAATAACCAAGGTCATCGAGTTGTGGTAAGGGTAGTCAAAAGTTTGAAGTCTCTTTATTTAACAAAATGAGGGGGTATATTTGAAGTACCTCAACAATTTTCAAGAGTACCTTGAGCAACATATTTTTTGCATACCTTTTACAATATTACTTGTGATTCTTTTTTTATGCCGTATGATATTTGTTAGTTTATCCATTCATCATATGAGTAACGTTTTGAATGTTGTTTTAGGCCAGAAAAAAAAGCTGATGAATTCTAAAATTATCGGTAATGAGGTCCCAAAGGAATGCTTGTCTTCTGACATCAATTCAGTGTTTTACATTACATCAAACACTGAAATCTGTATTTTGCAAGATCTTCATCCTTAGTTGAAACATTAGCCAATGATTGACATCATTTGTTATTTGGAGTTTTCCATACTTTTTGCTGCCCTCAGGATGTTTATGTTGCCCCTGACATTTAAGCACACACATTTGTTTTAAATGTTGGCAGCCAGCATTCTCTTTCTCTTTATTTTGTGATTTTTTCCAAGTCATCTCAGACGACATGATTTGAGATGATATCTTTTAGCTCATCTTTGACCTTCATTGTTTGATCCAGACAACTTCCAGATGTTTTTATCTCAATTCATGAATGTTTTGAGGTTGGTTTCTTGTGTTGTTGTTGGAATTTATGCATTTATTTAACTTTAACATGTTGATACTTGGTTGGTTTAGTAATAGAGCAGCCTGAAATATTGAATCAACAAGACCCCTGCCCCCCCCCCAAAAAAAAAAAAGGGAAAAGAAAAGGAAGATAAGAAAATGAGATATGATATTGAAACTTTATTTAATTCAAAGTATGCCTTATTTTATTCTTATGAAAGTTCTTCTCCTCTACACCAAATCATCTTTTTTTATGGGTCCATCACATAAGTTTTGAAACATTTGTGGATCATATCCCTTTTGCTTCACTTAGTTTACCTTACTCTCTTAACATAACTGGCTGATATAAATATAGTGTTTCTTTTTTGTAACAAAATTCTTATTCCCTCCCCTACCTGCTCTCTGTCTCCCATTCTCTTTTCTTTCATCTCTTTTGGTCTTTGTTCTTTTAATACACTTTCCTTTTGGTTACAGGATTTTATATAAAATTGTATTATATTTCCCTTCAAACGATTTATCTTACAGTGTTTATGTCAAAAGAGGGATAACACAATACAGTTTAATGATTAAGGTCATTTTGGCATATTTGCTTGATGATATGAAGCCCTAAATATTTGAACCAATTACCTCCCCTTTCTCCATGTCTCCTTTCTTCAGGGTGACAGCAGTGTCATATCAACATCTTCTCTTCAAGGATGTAATGGCCCTACAGCTATGTGAGACAGGAATGCCTACCCCATCTCCCTTCAGACCACAACTAGGTATGGTATAAACCTCGCTCTTACCGTGTATTTATCTACTAATGCCCAAGTTTGGTGAAGAAACCCTTAATCTAAAATGTTCAGGAGCATTTTAGCAAGCTGAGTCCTAAATGGTAATGGCAATCCTTTGACCATCCTTAGTACAAACAAAGGACAGGGCCAATTGTTGAGGCTTGATTGAACTCCTTTTGCTTTTATTTCATTTTTTCATTCTTGTCTTTATGATGAATTGCAGACTGCCTGTCTCATCTCCTATCGAAGTTTGTTTTGATAAAGGTTCCTCTTATATTACTACTCTTTTTATTTCAAGGATTGCTTTTCAGAATTATAGGTGTCCCCCCCCCCCTTTGATTTGAGATTGTAGGTGGAAAGGAGGATCACAGTCATTAAAGTTCAAGTAGTTCAAATACCACACATATCAGGAGGTTATGTAGTTAGGTAGACCTGGGCCCCGCCTCAAAAAAGTTGCGATTGATCCCATCAACCAAAACTATGGAAAGCCAGCAATGACAACATCTAAAATGCATATTTATTCAAAAGATCTTTAATATGATGTATATTCGTACATTCATTAGTTTTGGGTTTAAAAAAAATAAGTTTGCTTCTTTTTGTTTACATAGGATATTATGCAAATTTCCTGCAGAAAAAAAAAGACATTGATGGATTTCCATACAGTTGAGGTCAATCGTAACTCTTTGTAAGACAGGGCCCAGGAGATCACTGTAATTAAGGCAAAAGGATGCATCTTAATGTGATCAATGTTGTATAAGTAATATACATTTTTAAGTGTATGAATAATTATGGTGTCTGTAAAGTGAAAAAATGTATTTTTTGTTATTATACATACTTATCATATTTTATTTTAAATGCCAGGACAAAAGAGGCAAAATAGCATACTTCTCTAATCTTGTGAACCTGTATGAATGTGTACCTCCATGAAAATGAGTGTTTAAGAATGAGAATATAATAAATAAATCATGGTGTTTTGCTTAGATACATTGATACCATTTACATTATTCAATAATCCATTGCTTTATAATGATCTGGATCTCCTAATTCTCCTTCCTTTGGTGTCCTTGTTTAGCCATGATACACAGCGATGGTGTAATTCTCAGAGATGATTTTGATTCCTCACCTGAACTGGACTACACAATATGGTAAATATATAATGTGATGAAAACAAATGGTATGAAAGTTGTCAGCACCAACAAGTTGTCATCATCAGACAGTTACCACAGTAACAGGCTGTCACTTCTGCTTCCTTGCCAATTAAACCATGGATAGTTGTCATATGACAAATGTTGAAGATCACCCCCCCCCACCATATCTTGTAAATAAATACTTGTGATCTATGCAGTTTAATACTTGGATTGATCTCAACACGCCAGGGTCCTGTTGTATAAAGAGTTGAGACTGATCCAGTCAATTTCAACTTAAGAAAGTCATTGATGTTATCATTAATTGTCAAGGAGTTGTATGTACTTGTCCTTTGCAAAACAAAAAATATTCTCATGAGTAAAGATAATGATACACACATGAGTGCTTGCTTCGTTTCATAGACGCTTTGAACAGATATATGCTTTGTGATGATGGTGCCTCCTGCTTTTGACGATGAGATTAACTGGATCAGTAAAAACTCTACAAGATTAGTCATACGCATTAAATGTTAAATAAAGTGTTTTTAGATAAAATATAAAATAAAGTGCACAAAAAAGTACAGATAAGAATGTTATGGATTACTAATCTGACATATATATCTATATCTGTTGTTGTTTGATTCCACTATCAAATGATTGTGTGTATGTTTATTACCTAGGTCAGAGATATATGGAGGTAACATCAGTGATACATGTGGGTCTGTTCTTCATGGTAAATCTGCTGTATTTTGTGATTCATTTGGACAACGAGAACTCAATACTGTCCATCTCAATACAACTACTGCTTCAGCTCTCCAGTTTGCTATCAGTAAGATTCAATCAATTTGTTTATTTGTTTATTAATTCATTTCTCCATCCGTCCGTCCGTCCGTCCATCCATCCATCCATATCCATCCATTCTGCCATCAATCCACCCATCAATCCACCCATCCATTCTTCCATCAATCCACCCATCAATCCACCCATCCATTCTTCCATCAATCCACCCATCAATCCACCCATCCATTCTTCCATCAATCCACCCATCCATCCATCCATCCATTCTGCCATCAATCCACCCATCCATCCATCCATTCTTCCATCAATCCACCCATCCATCCATCCATTCTTCCATCAATCCACCCATCCATCCATCCATTCTTCCATCAATCCACCCATCCACCCATCCATTCTTCCATCAATCCACCCATCAATCCACCCATCCATTCTTCCATCAATCCACCCATCCATCCATCCATCCATTCTGCCATCAATCCACCCATCCATCCATCCATTCTTCCATCAATCCACCCATCCATCCATCCATTCTTCCATCAATCCACCCATCCATCCATCCATTCTTCCATCCATCCACCCCCCATCCATCACCTCCCCCAAATAACCATAACTTATTAAAAGTAGAGCATAGATTCATTGCAATCAAATTGTGGTTTGAAAAATGATTGCATGACACATTTTCTTAGCATTCTATACAGGATATTTGTTAATTGCTTGCTTGCTGACGTTTCTCTGCGAAAAAAATAAAAATTAGATTGGTAATTCATTCATTGATTTTTAGACATGCAGGACTTCATTTTCATTCATGTTCATTTTTTTTCAGGTTCAGGTCACTGTAGACCAGGAACTGATGATTACAGCATAACCATTTCCTATGCCGTTCATACCAAGGTTGATTGGCATATTATAGATAAGATCAGGTGAGGAGATATACTCATACCTGCCATTAATTTCTGACAACTGGGTCATGTTTCATAAGAGTTACTCGTTTGGTAACTTTGTCATCCAGTCCTAATCACTACTGTAATAGGATTTTTAAGCATTGCATTGAGCAATTAAGTTACCATTACCAATACCATTTAGTATTTTTTTTAAATTGATCTTAATTGTCCTAGAAGACATTAAAGTGATTTTGAAGTACTTTAGGGAAATTGTTAAAGACTGACAGGATTAAAAACAAATTTGAAATTGTATGTCTGACACTGGGGAAAGGCAAATGGTCTTTTATTTTTTGTTATAAATGTTGGAGGATATTTACATATGGGTACCCAGAGACATGATTTATTCATTTTAGATTTTAAGAATGAAGAGGTTTATTAAGAGCTTCTTACCTCAAAAACTTTGTAAATTTGCAATCAATTTTAAAGGCTTGCTTCATAATTCTTTAATCATCATTCAGTTAATGTTTCTCCTTACACAATTCATCATTCCAAACTCATGAACGATTGAAACTAATAAGATCTCTCTTGTAACTCTTTAGGGCCCCCTCTGATGGCAGCACAAGCATCCACATTGTCCATCTGCCTCTAGCAGCGAGGACTGAAGAGGTCTCCCTTCGCTTTCATCAGGATCTCGCTATGGATGCCCATCATTACAGAGGCTGTTGGGCATTAGACAATGTCCTCATTACTAACATGGCTCATAGACCAACTTCACTACAAGAGGACTTTGATCCTGTGGATCCTACCAGTTGGCTCTTCTTTCCAAACGGTGCCATTCAAGTAAGTTTAGTCTTTGTTTTGCAACTTTTTGTTGTGACATATGATTATTCTCTTACTATGGCTAGGTTCATCCTCTCTATATTTCATGGCATGTCATCTTATCTTTTCTTTGTCTGAATTCTTTTCACTTAGATTAATCCATTTAATTTATCTTACATGTTTATTTATTCTGTTATTCTTTCTACATTTAATTTATCTTTTTCTCTTGTATATTCTTACTTTCTAATTCATTTTGTTTCATTAACATTTCTCTCTTCCAAATTTATTTAGAGTCTACTCTCTTATTTTTTGTTCATTTGTGTTTTCCTGTATCTGTATCAATTTCTTTTCTTCATTTTCTATCAGTTTTCTTGTCTCTTCTATCAGTCTTCCCCTTCTCTCTCTTTCTTTCTCTCTCACTCTTCCTTGTATTCGTCAAGTCCTGTCATGAAGTTGCATTGCTGGACAAGCAGATTTTTTTAAAGATATTGATTTATTGTATCAAAATAACAACAGTAAAATGTGTTATCAATATTCTCTCCATCTCTCCAATATTCTCTCCATCACCAAGGAAAAGTGTCAATCCAGTGGGAATACTCTTTATTTTCATGGTGAGGAAGAAAAAGAAACCAATGAATACCAGTTTGTAACATCACAAGACCTCAATCTGTTGCAAGATATTGGTAGACCAGGCTTTTCAGAGGGATTTGAGACCATGGATGATCTAAATGAGTGAGTTGATAAAATATTTCAAATGTATTCTTCTCATTGGTAGAAATGTGCAAAGGAATATTTTCTTTTTTCATAATCTGTGGTAGGGGCAGGCGAGGTAAGTTGAGCATAGGGGCAAGTTGAGCCACCACCCCCAGGCCAATAATGAATGAGTCAGACATTGTGGTGGTGTCATGTATTGATGACCCATTGCATAACCCCTAACCTCACCACATTGTTTTCAACTTTGAAACAAAAAGTACTTCTTTAGAGGGAAAAATACAGATTTCAGCCAAAAAAGTAAAAAGGGGTGTGAAATAGATAAGTGCTTTTTACACACACACGTCTTTAAATATAATCAGGGATGCCACTTTTCCGTCTTTATATGGAATTACGTCTTTTTCCCTGCTATCTGTCTCATTTTCGTATTTCCGACTTTTCCTGTTTTCTGTGTAATAAAAATGGAAAGTCCTCCTTTCCCCCCCCTTTCTCTCTCGATTGTGATGCATGTCGATCGATCGAGTGAGAGATATTTCCCCGAGATATTTGCTATTATACAGTACATAATTTATAAACGCACGCACTACCCACTACGTTCATTGAGTTATGCTTTTATCAAGGCTTTCCGATTAGAATAAATCCTGGCCAATCACAATGCGAGCAACAAGTTCCGAAAGCACGCACATAGACAAGTGCAAAGCAGCGGCACGAATCGCGATATAATAGCGACTGGTATATACGTCTGTAAGGGATGATGACGTCATCCAAGATGGCAACTTACGATGACCAATGAAAGGATCGAGGATGACTATGTTTTGATCATCATTTGAAAGGAATTAGCGGTAACTGTGTCTAAGGAACGATGTTTCTGAATTTTATATATTTTCCTCGTAAATTTGGATGTAATTATTTTTTTTATAATGTGACATTTTATGTACAAAAAACGATCCGAAAATCAAGTTTTCGCCGAATGTTAGATCTAATGTTACTGCTGCATGCTGATACGTAACCCAGGGAACTCCAGCCCGCTTCGCGGGGCCGGAGCTCCCTGGGTTAGCTGATCCGTTGTCTTTACGTATGGGCCAACAACTCTTCAGTCTATGTATTGGTGAGTGGAGCCAACGTGGTTCAGCGGAACAACCAAAATACAGAGACTGAAGCTTTTGGTCTAGCGTTCTAGGAGCAACACACAACAACTAACTACCGTCAGTTTTTCAAACCTTGCCTTCAAAGTCATCGATCACAACAATGTAAGAAGCCACTTGGTCCTTCCCCCCCTAATTTTGAGGTGGGGAACGGACCCCCCCCCCTAAAATTTCTGTTGATAACTTTTTTTTTTTTTGGTTGCTTGTCCAATTTTTTACCTGTGTCCATCCCAAAATTTAAGGTGGACCCCCCTAAATTTTTTGGCTTCCGCCGCCAATGCCCCAATTCACTGTTCTTGGACACTGTCCCTGTTTCAGTATTTTTGTTTCAGTATTTTTGGAGGACACCTAGTGGCATCCCTGTATAATAAAGACATACAAATAACATTGTTAGCCCAGGTATCGATCTTCATTCTTGTCATAGTCTGTTACATGATGGATGCATAAGAAATGTGTGGATGTGAAATTATGGCATTAAGTTTGGACTGGGGTAAGTTGTGCGAGCCAACATGGGGCAAGTTGAGCTATGGTAATTCTTATAGTAATGTATATATAAAAAAAACAGACAAAACTTAAAAAGCCATCGATATACAGGCAGAAAGGAGCAAATTTATATGACCGTGCTCTTCCTTTTAGAGGATGATAGTATTTTTAGAGAATAAGCAAGTGAAAAGACTTTAAATAAAAAAATTGACATGCTGGTTCTTCCCCCATACATTTTGTACATAGTTTTTGTGGCTCAACTTACCCCAGAAGGTGGCTTAACCTACCCCACAGATGGGGCAAGTTGAGCCATTTGACATCTCTTTTTTCAAAGGTGACAATGACTTTCAGTGTGGGGTAGAAAGTCATTTATAGGGGAAAAATATTTCAGAAGAATTAAATTTTAAGGCAAGGTACTTATTTCTACAAGATTATCAATCATACCAATTCTAACATGCAAAAAGCAAAAAGTGTCACAACTTACCCCGCCTTCCCCTACTGTTTGTTATTGCTTCCATTGATCTGCTAAGCTTCATACATCTATGCTAATCATTGTGTCATTCCTGATTGGCATTAAATAATAATAAATTATTTTCAATCATGAAATATTACTTCGGCGTTTGATTATCACTATAATCATCATTATCTCCATATAAATCAACTTTATCGTCATCATCATTTTCATCATCATCATCATCAACATCGTCTTTATCATCCTTCTCCTCTTCCTCCTCCTCATCATCACATTGGTGTTTTACTTGTCTTTTTGATACATTTCTTTAAAATCATTTTCCAATTCCTATGAAAATCACCAGGCACAATTCTTATTTTTACCCCACAGATGGGAAGTATCTGGTGCAGAGATTGGTCAGATGTGTGATATTGTGCATACCAACAACTCACTTGTCATGAATGGCTTAGATGAGAGACAAATCTGTACTCCATACCTCAATACAACCAACATGGGTAACCTTCGCTTTTATTACATCATGGGTAAGTGTAATGGTTGATGTTCTATCTTCTTCTAAGTACCATCTGCTTCAAGATACTGAAGATAAATGCACTTCTAGCTATTGAGATAGTCAAATCCCTTTATTCCATTCATCATTCAAATGCCAAAGATGTAATATCTTTTCATATTACAGTCAGTGAAACTTTTGTTATAATTTCTTGTCATGTAGATGGCATGAAAATCGTTACTTCACAAATTCATGTAGGGTACCTATTTTTTTTCTTTCTCTCTTGATTCGCTTTTTCTGCTTTCTAACTTGAACTTAATTAACCTCTCCCGCTTATTGCTACCTCTCTTTTTATGCTCCTTGCTCCTTGTTAGGTGGAGGATCATGTGACCCTGCAGATTCCGAACAAGTCCAGGTCTCTGTATATGCCCAGGTGTCTGGCCACAGTTCACCGGTACTGCTGCACATCTTACCCCATGATTCACACAAGGTATTGAACTGATGTAACTAGACCTTATTAAAGGTCAAGTCCACCCCAGAAAAATGTTGATTTGAATAAATAGAGAAAAAACAAACTAGCATAACGCTGAAAATTTCATCAAAATCGGATATAAAATAAGAAAGTTATGGCAGTTTAAAGTTTTGCTTATTTTTTCACAAACAGTTATATGCACAACTCAGTATCAAGCAAATGAGTCAGATGATGATGTCCATCATTTACTATATCTTTTGTTCTTTATTGTTTGAATTATACAATATTTCATTTTTTTACAGATTTGACAATAAGGACCAACTTGACTCAACCATATACTATTAATCAATGCTAATTCCACATGTTCAGGGAGGAACTAATCATTGTTTCACTTGACAATGAGGAGAAAATTCGAATATTTCATATTTCATATAATAAAATACAAAAGAAAGTGAGTGGATGACGTCATCAGTCTCCTCATTTGCATACCGACCTAGATGTGCATATAACAGTTTTGTGAAATTAAGCGAAACTTTAAAATGACATAACTTTCTTATTTTACATCTGATTTTGATGAAATTTTCAGTGTTATGCTCGTTGGATTTTTCTCTTTTATTCAAATCGACTTTTGTTAGGGTGGACTTGTCCTTTAATGTACATCCTGTTAAATCATGGATGTACATGATATTAGTGACATGGAGATGGAGCTTATATCATTTGATTAAAACCATTCAATTTTCTAAGGTAACACATTGTTAAGTTTGCTTATGTTTAACATTCAAAGTAGGAAGATGCAATTTTATCTGACAGAATTGTAATTATTCCTTTAATCATTGCATATTTCATAGTTTATATGTTATGACATTTAGTAGTTAATTCTCTTTTGAATAATGTAGTCTCGTTGTTAACCAAACATGTTTTGAATTTATTAAATTTCAGTAAGAAGTCTCTTAGCTTGCTCCTTTGTTTATACAGCAGCTAGCAGCTTTCGTCTTAAGTATTTATAAATCTTTTTTTTGTTTCTTGCAATGATTTGGATAGATCCACCTTTATCCTCCTTGTTATTGCAATCAATGAATGGTCATACTTTATTCTACAGAAGCCACAGCTTGTGTCCGTTGCCCTGCCACCCACAATCCAGTCTCCATCTACCAAATTCTGTCTCTCTCAACCCCGTCACAATGGCTTGAACCGCAATGTTTGGGCCATTGACAACCTTGTCCTTCTGCCGACCCACCCATCACAGCCAATGATGCATCTACAGTTTAGTCTGAACCTACAGTGTGGCTCAGAAGCAGAAGACACTGAAGTGAGGGTGGAGTTTTCAACAGACATGGGACGATCCTGGTCTCTCGTTCGTCAGGAATGTTTGCCTGGTGTTTGTGATGGTGTAATGACTCCTGATGATAGTGTGTACTCTATGGGAGACTTCTCTGGAAAGTATGTTTGTTGGTTCTCGGGACCTGTCCTTTGTTATACATAGTTGTTAATTATTTGCCATGCATTATTTCAGAAATTTGGGTGAAAGGAATATATTCTTATTTTTCTTTTCTTATCTTCTTATTTACTGACTTTGTACTTAATCGTAGTGGCCACAGCTCCTGTTTATCTTATGAAATCTTTGGTATACATGTAATGAATCACTTTTTCATTTTGTTAAAAGAATTATTGTGGACAGCTTGTAAAATAACTTAGATTTCATTGAAAATATACACAGGAAATATATTCTTGTCTTCATAGTTTCACTTTTTAATTGTTTACTTTCTCACATTCAGATGGAGAAGAGTTACAATTCCACTGTCTACAGCTGCCTTGATGAAGCAGACAAGGTTTAGATGGCGACAAAATACCCATGATTCCTCAAATACTAAATGGGCTGTTGATAATGGTAAGATTTATATTCGGGGGAAAGTCCACTTTAACATGTACAGGTGGCTTTGGTTAATCCATCTTTTTATGATGACTGTGCTGCTAGCATATGATGTCACAAAATTGAAATTTGATATTCATAACTGTTATTTTTAGTGGATTACTGTCAATTTCTAACATTTCTCTTATTTTCATCCTTATATTAAGACCAATTCTAAACCATCATTAAAGAAGCTTTTTTTTTTTTCAAATTAAGCTTTAAATATGTAATGTTTAAAAGCATCTGAATGGAAAATTCAATATTTAAAAGAAAAATATGGTGATTGGAAATAATGCATTCCCATTAAGTTGTCTGTAACTGATGAACAGCTTTGTGAAACAGTCCATAGTAATAATAAAAAAGAATATCAATGCAAATATTACATTAATATATTGATTTGTTTTGTAATGTTTTATTGCGTACAGTTTACATTGGTGATGCTTGCGGACCTGTAATGTGTAATGGACATGGCAGATGTACACATCTCGGATGCAGGTGAGTTTGTAGCAAAGTAATTCACATCACTGTCCTGTAACGTTAAAGGTTCAAATAATCATACATTAAGCCCATGGCAGCATCATCTTTTCTGTTATCTAATCGTCAACACTTCTTAAATGGATTTCTGTCAAAAATATGAGTATGATTAAGTTTTATAGGCCTAGCTTTGTCCTCTGTAGAAATAGAATCGTTTGTACCATGATTTTTCATCAAATAATTATGATGTACGACAATACCTTCTAAAGAGAGCTCCACAAAGGTATTTGTATGACCTTTGGTTTGCCATCTTTGGTTCTAAAATGCTCTTCTACACCATAATATGATTACAGGACACTCATGTATACAAATTAAGCTTTCATCCTGGTAGGTTTTAGAGTTGCGACATGTACCAGTCCATGAGTAGATGGTATCAACCAAGTGGCTTGATTACTCATTCATATGTTTCCAGGTGTGATCAAGGATACTCTGGTGTCAACTGTCAAACCTCTGTGAGTGTCTTGCTTGGAAACCTGACAGAAAACTTTGAGACCTTCACCCCTGAGTTTGATGAGCATGAGAAGTTCAGTGTCATCCAGGGAGGTTCTATTGGGTATGGCTGTGGTGTCTTAGCTTCTGGTAAAGCTCTGGTGTTCAATCAGCAGGGTCGTAGGGAACTCATCACGCAAGAGATCAATACAACTAATGTCAGGTAGGCCTATACATTGACTTGACATTGAAATATGCCTTCCATCATGTTTTGGTATTGAAATCATACAGTTTTTAGGTATACATTTATTATTTATGTTTTGTTCTATCAATTTCACCGTCTTCTGATGATGGTATAATACAGGCCACGAGGTTGGCATATCTTCATACTTGTCAGTTCTTGTTATATCTCATTAAGTTGTATTTTATTTGTTTGAAAGGCCAATAAGTCCACATCAAAAGTAAGTCAATTTAAAAAGAGAGAGAAAAAAAGAGCATATAATGTTTAAAATATTATCAATATCCAATGTAACATAAGAAAGTTATGACAAATAAAGTTTTCTTTTTCTCACAACATAATTATATGACCAACACACTGATATGCAATGGAAGCTGGGATCACATTTGTACTGAAAAAAAAGTTTGTAATCTCCTTTTATACATCAGATATTTGAAGTTCACAGTTCGGATAGGCAGTCATGGATCAGCAGGCTCCTGTTCTCCAGCAGTCAATGCTTCTGAATCTGTTCTTGTCTTGTCATCCTGTGATAATGGTATTCACTGGAATCTTATCAAGGTCATGGACTATGATGCCTACAGGACAGCCAGGTAGGGAGAACATTTTGATCAGTTCCTGCTCTGAGATTTTCATCACTGATCAGAATAAATGTTAATGACTAGGATGCCAACTTGAAACTTGCCATTTGTCTTTGGAATCTGAGATTACCTAAATTCAACATTGTTTTCTTTTGAGCTTTTAGAATATTATAATCCACACTTTAACATCAATAATAAAATACTAAAGATTCAAGTGGGACAAATAATTTCAGGGCATCACCCTGTTTAAAGGTTTAAGACTTACCTTTCTATTTTCCAATCTCAATTCTTTGTTCTAGTCTTTAAAGGAATGTTTCAGTTAAAATGTTAAAATGGAGTTTTAACACAGAATTGTTTCTCTCCTCCACACCACAGAGCTGTCCTGATCCATCTCAACCCAGTTGCCCAGGGTGAGGCTTGTATGATAAGATGGTGGCAGCCTTCAAACAGAGGAGAAAACCAAGGGGTGTGGGCTCTGGATGATATTGCCATGACAATGACTCTCCGAAACAACATCAATCTGGATTTCAGTGACCACAGGGAGGTCCGAAGAGCTCTCACATTCCATACTGGTCAGATAGGAGAGGCATGCAACATCAGTCCTGCACTTGTGTAAGTTTGCCTAAGGTTGAAATGTTCTGTAGTTACCTTGTAGTCGTGAAGTCCTGTCATGAAATGCTTCCCTGATGATGTAGAGGGATATTAGAAAAGCTTAAATCACTGGTTCTTTGACAATTCCATTGACTTGAACATAATTATCTTTGATAAGAAGCAACAAATCAAGCCCAATGTGCTGATGCAAATAGTGTAGCATTGGATGTTGCATGATGTACAGTTGTGACGAGAATATGAATTTCGGTGTTGTTAAATAATGTCTTTTCATTGTGTTTCACAGTTTACCAGGCCAATCCCATTCCAGCGGTGCTTCAATCCTTGAAACTCAATCGCTTCAGGTTGGGGCTTCCTTCATGATTCAATTCTATCTTGCCGTAGGTTGTGGGCAACATCAGAGGCTAGGTAATTAATATTGATAATTAATGGCAGTTAACATTTTGTCTAGGATTCAAAATCAAAATCACAGATTCTGCTGCTAATTAAATAGAAAATAAAATCCTTTAGGTCAGACTGGAACTGCAAGACTTCATAAACCAATTGTTGAGTTATTCATGGAAGATATAACCACCACACCGTTAAGAATTATGGCATGGAGATCAGTCATGGTCTCCATGTGTCATGTACTGCTGTTCTTGGGCCTTCTGTGTGGTATGCCTACTGGATGCTCTCAGACAGAGTGCATGGCGAAATTAGATTATACATGTATGTCACCCTTTATGATACTTATTGAGTTCTATTTTATCTTACAAGTTAAGTTATTGCTGAGAAATCACTAGGATGAGACTCATTCCATCAGGAGAATATTTTCTACTATGACTACCTCTGTTAATATACTGTTATAAATTCTTTTTATCATTCTTGTCTGTTCCTCTCAGGGCATAATTACTCCATTAATCTGGAGTATTCTACAGACCATGGATTAACTTGGCATGATGTGGTCCCATCCTGTATGCCTGGTGATGTAGGATGTACAACTTATAGACAAGGCTCTCAGTATCATTCAACAGAATATACAGAATGGACCAGGATTAGTCTCCCTCTTCCTGCAAGACTTAGGTCAGATATTTAATATGAAATTGATATTGCTCACTTATGGTATGAAGTACAGTATCTAAAGGCCATGTTGATTCTACTAGGCTTTACATTGTTTAATATTATTACCATCATAGCTGAGTTGCAATTATTGATGCTAAGCACTTAGTGGTACCCATTTACTTCACCTGGGTTCAGTGCAGCTCTTTGTGGATGAAAATTAACACCCGGCAATGCATTATACACCACATACAACTGGAAATTTAAGCAGTTGTTAGATAGACCATAACTATTGTGATACACCCCCAATAAAATCAAACTTGAGATGTGATATAGAGCTGTAATGGAAAGAGTTGAATTTCCTTTCTTGAGATTCCTTTAATGAAGTATCAATGTTGTTATTCTTTTTAATTTAGGTTTTCCGTGACCAGATTCAGACTGCGTCAATCCCACCATGTGGATGAATCAACATGGGCTATTAGACATCTGTATGTGGGAGAACAATGTCCTGATATGTGTCATGGCCATGGTGTTTGCCAGGAAGGCATATGCAGGTATAAACATTGATGGTACAATTACCTCACACTTAATAAAACAAATAAAATGGAAGTTTACAAATGATGATGAAAATAGTGATGGTGATTGTGATGGTGATTATGTTGATGATGGTGATAGTTGATGATGTTGGTGATGATGGTGATGATGACGATGGTAGTGATGATGGTGATGATGATGTTAATGGTGATGATGGTGATTGTAGTGGTAGTGGTGGTGGTGTTGGTTGTGATGGCAGTGGTGATGTAAATGTGTCAGGTTTTCATGACAATTAAATTTCTTTTAAACTTAATCCTGATTTCATTATTATGTCATGACTCATACCATATGATGTCATGATGTAATTTGCCATGTTTGCCTTGCAACTCGATACCAATTATTTTGTGCCAAATTTTTTATAGTAATGTGTTTGGTACACATTTATTTTGTCACCTTGAGGTAAGACAAACTTATATTTGGACATGTCATAACAGGAAGATTGATATGTTATTCATTCTCTGAGATTCATCTTTTGATTCCAGTTGTGACAGAGGCTACAGTGGAGCCAATTGTCTGCCAGATGACCCTCGACTGAATGCTATCCAGTCTAACTTTGAGGATGCATCTGCTATCAATGCTGACTGGACCATTATCCAGGGTGCTAGCATCAAGTGCACTGGTCATGGATGTGGCACAGTATCATCTGGTTGCTCTCTTTACTTCCATGGCGTAAGTACCACTAATGTTGTTACACTATCCAAAACTTTTGTTTATCAAACAACATCCTGACTCTGATACAAGGTCACAGTAGAATTTAGGCAGCTGAAAGTAAAAGTTGTTCCGCATAACCACAGAGAGTACCTGTATTGCTTCTCAACATGGTGAGTGTAGGTGGCTTGTTATCAACTAACAAAGCTTAGCAGAATACTGATCTGCTAGGCATGGTGTAGCTTCTTGTTGTATCAATGCTATTGACAATTAATGTGATGTCTGCGACTTTCCCAATGCCAGTAGAATTGGACTGTTGGGTCATGCAAGAAAACTCTGACGGATTGATGGTTCAGTGATAGTATTATGTAGATTTATTTTAAGCTGACTGCTTGAGGTATTTATAGCTGGGTGTGTTTTCGATATGTTGGTGATAGCGGAAGGTCATAGGCTGTTGGGGATCATGATCCTCCTGTAGCACATCTTGCAAAACCTGGAGGCTAAAGTCAGAAGACTGATGATTCCACATCAAGGATTTTGTATTTTGGTTACAACTTAAAAGATTACAAGAAGTTTTTCATAATCAGACTTTCAAAATGATTCCTTATTCTTCATCCATAGCCTGGTGTGAGGCAGCTAGTCAGCCATGATATGAGTACTGTAGAACCTAGCTACGTCCAGTTCTATATCCAGATTGGTAGTGATGAGGGGAGGAGCGCCTGTAGGAGGGCCACTGAGAGATCGGAAGGTGTTCTCTTGCAGTATTCCATTGATGGCGGTGTTTCATGGGTGGACCTCTTGGAATTATACTACCAAGATTACACCATGCCAAGGTAAGTTCTTATAAAAACTGTTAATCATTTATCAAGTTTGGTGGTGATGGTTCTCATTAAGCTTAGTTCTCATCAACTATCCTGAGTTTGTGCAGCAATCAAAATCTAGGAGGAAAAAAAATACATTGACAGACTTGCATGTTGTGTGTGTATGTTTTTTTTTTGTATAAAGGAGGGGGTGTAAATTTAGCTATTGACCTCTATAGAAATTTAGGAATAAAAAAATGAATATTCTCAATTGTTTGACCCTATTTCTTTAAACTTGAAAGTGTATGCTGAATCCACCACAGTGGAGGCCTGTTTATTTTTCCAGGTAAAGAAGTTGTATGGACTTAATGTGGCATTGTCATTCAGGGAAAAGTAGGAATTCCTAATATTCAAACATAGGAAATACATTTTGTGATTACAAATGGGTAATTCTGAATGAATTTCATACTGTAGTGGCACCCCTGATAATGATTATGCACACCATGAACAAAATTTACTGTGATGTAATTTCATAACATCTTGATCTTTGTTTATCTTAGATTTGTTCGCAAGGAGCTACCACCTGGAGCTCAATCTCCTGCAACCCGTTTCCGATGGAGGCAGCCTCGACATGCAGGAGCTTACACTAGCCAATGGGCAATAGATGATATCTTCATTGGAAATGATTTTAGACTCCAGTCATTGGAAGCTTCATTCGTGGTAAATGCAACATACAGTTGAATTGAGATTAAGGCCATGTCACATATTTTTGTCTCAATTCAGATCCTATCTGAGAAATATTGTTTATGACTATTTGACTAAGTTATTTTGTTTTTCTCCTGGGTAATAAATGTATATGGAAATTGAATCTTTAGATATCTCTGTCTGTCATTTGACAATAATTGGCAAATTGATCATGTAATTAACAATGCAGACCTTATCTTAGACTGTGGTATGTGGCAGTACCTTGATAGTTGACTGCTGAAATTCTTACGTGGAGGCCATTTCATAAAGCTATTCATAAGATATGCATCACTAGTAACAGTTTAAAGTGCTATTTGAGTTTTCCCCAATTTTTCTTGTTTTAACACAATATTATTTCCTATATCCTTATCATATTTGGAAAAATATTTAATTTTCCAATCAGGTGCTTGTTAACAGTGAGAATTTATGATCAAATTTCAACTTTAGACAATAGGAATAAAAAAGATTGAAGACTTTGAATTACCTTCCAATGAAGGTCATTAGTCATGCATAAAGAATTAAGTAATAATGTATTCTTATGCTAATACTGATCCTAAAATATTTTTGCCATTTGTTCAGAATGACAGTCCCTTACCAGATATCTGGATGTCGACTAGCAGTGGTCAAGTAGGTACATTCTGTGGGTCAAGGGGTCCAGCTCTGTACTTTGATGCTGTAGGTGAGGATAGGTTTGCTGTAACCAGGTCCATGCAGCTTACCACCAGAGATGTCGTTCAGTTCAAGGTCGGTAGCATCTTTCTTTCTCACTATTGAATATTTGGTCCCTGATATAATTTAACCACATTATGATGAGTGAAGTCCAAGAAGTTTCAAGCACTATACAATAAGCCATTATAAAGTTACTTTGATTAAGTTCAGTTTAATATGAAATATGTTGATACTAATCCTCGGTAGCAAGTGAAAACATGTACATCATTTTCCTGTGGTGAATAACGTAGACTGATGATGCTTGTAGTGACGATATACATGTACATCAATCCTGAAAGAGAATTCTCTTTTCCAACTTGTCTAAAACATGCAATGATAAATAATAAGAAAAGTATAATAGTGTAGACATTAATACCCAATAGAATCAAATACATGCAAATGTTAAGATATAATTTAGATACTGTGTGGTATATTTTGTCGTCATCACATTGTATCATGAGAGAATGGTGGAATCACCTGCAGATGGAATCTCATGCAGATATAATCACAGATGTCTGTGCCTTGTAACAGAAGAGATGCAATCAATTGTTCAATAAACTACTAGATAACCCAGGTATAAAAGTTGCAATAAATTGTAAATATTAATCATATCTCTTTATGTAACACCCCCCTGCTCCTATAGGTTGTGGTGGGGTGCCAAGAAGAATTCTCTCACTTTGCCCCAGTCTACCTTGAGAAATCCACTGATGGTGGTATGCACTGGGAGCTGGTAACCACTCCCTGTTATCCCTTCTCAGAAGGAGAGATACAGTGTGATGGACAGGGAGGAGAGCTGACAGATGGGAGCATTTACCACTCTGGAAAGTACAATGACTGGGGACTGATTGTCATTCCAGTCCAGAGTGAGATGACACACAGGTAAACATACTTTAGTTGTTGATGCATGTTCTTTAGTGCCAAAGGCAATTTCTTCAAACTTTGATGCCATTAATGTTTGCTCTTGTTCATGGAACAATAATTGAATAATATGGAGGAAAAGCTGACCACTCCAGCTTTAGTGATATGAATCAATAAATTATATACTGCTTTCGATGATAAATTTTATTTAAATTGTTTTTGTTGTGAATGTTATTATTGTTAATGTAAATAATGTTATGATATAATACATGAGGTGTATGTAATATATTATATTTAGAACTCCTGCAAAGGTCTGTTGTGAACAGAATGGGTAGGTGATGGGGAATTGGGAGATAAGGAAAAGGGTTATATTTTTCAGAGTTTAATAAGGAGTGGTAAAGTGTGGAGAATTCCCTTCTCTCCTTCCAACAATCAATTTTTGGGGGGATTCCAAATAATCACTTTAGGACTACCCCATATAATTTCATTACAAAAGGTGTTCATTGTACATTATAAACCGAGTAATTGTTTTGATACTTGCTAGTGACATAAAATCTCTTTCTCCCTTCACCACAGCAATATCCAGTTCCGTTGGTGGCAGGCTGGAGATCCTCTGGCCCCGGCCTTTGGTTTAGATGATGTGTACATTGGTCAATCCTGCCCTGGTCACTGTAGTGGACATGGTGTGTGTAGGAATGGAGACTGTGAATGTGACTCAGGATATCATGGTAGGTTCTCATGTGACCTAGTCAGGAAATTCAATTGATTGATTTTGAGAAAAGTGTGAAGTTCTTTAATACTAATAATACATCAGGGTTTATATCAATCTAAGGCCTTGGCTGTGGATGTCTTATTTTCTTGCCCGATGCTCCCTTTTATTGGTGTTGGATAGTTTTGTGCTCTTTTCCAATTTGTACTATGATTTAAAATCTGCCCTGTAGGAAGGTGACATTACCTTTAAATTGTATAATAAATAAGGCCTAAAACATGTTAAATTACTAAATTCTTGCTTCATGCATACCCAAAGGGACCAATTCACAGAATTTCATTGATGGCTTTGATTCAAAGAGACCACAGAGTGGTAGTTATTGGCTTCATGTATTCATCGTAGGTTGCAAGGTCATCAACTTCCATCCATCAATTGGAAATAATATGCCTTTTCGTTATGATTTGGGGTTATTATAATGAAATAAAATAATCCATGATCATTAATTGTTCCTATCCTTTGTTATGTTTATCCTGCAACATTGATGACTTTGATTCCATAAGACCACAGAGTGATGGTCAATGATCCTATATTTTGGCTGCTAGTGTTGGTTTAAGGTTTTAGGGTCATTATATGATCTTATCAAACAAAAGAATATGTAATCAATATTTTTTTCTTTCTTTGTTAGGTTTATCCTGCACACCCAAAGGATCCAACCCACAGAGTTTCATTGATGGCTTTGATGCCATGAGACCACAGAGTGATGGTCAATGGTCCCATACATTGGGTGCTGATGTTGGTCAAGGGTGTGGGATCATCAAGATGGACAACTCTCTCTATTTCAGTTCCACTGGACCAAGAGAAGCTCAGACTGACCCTGTCAATACTACTTCAATCAAGTAAGTCACCATATTCTGTAGGCTACTGTGTTATCATATCTCTTCTTGCAGGAACTTTTCCTGCTTTAAGATATTATTTTGAGGTGTTGTGAACTAATGGATATATCCTTTTATTGGATTTTGTACTTTTATTTTAAGTCTAACTTCAGCACTCATACCCTGTTACAAGATGATGTAAAATATGCATTTTTAAAATATAAAGTATGAGACCTGAATATAAATCATTCATGCCATGGCATGTATAGAGGATGAATTCCAAAATATATGTACATCACAATAAATTTGCAGGTCAGATTGAATTTGTGTGAATTCTAACTGATTCCTGTCATTATGACATCATTTGTTTGTATTTGATGTCATAATTAGCCTGCAAATATTCATGGACATGCTCTTCCATTACAATATTTACAGAATCTGTTTTTATCACTTTTAATTCAGGATTGTGCAGTTCTATGTCCAGATTGGTAGTATAGACCAAGGTGACCAATGCATGCCAGCCATTGATCGTAGTGAGGCGGTCATTGTCCAGTACTCTAATAACTCAGGAATTATGTGGCATACGCTGAAGGTTCTTGACCCCACTCAGCTGGGTGAAAGGTCAACTCAGGTCACCATTAACTTGCCCCAAGGGGCTAAGACACCAGATACTGTCTTCAGATGGTGGCAGTCTTTTGTGTCACTTGGTAAGCTAAAATTTGATTCAATATTTAATCATTATTTGGATTAAGGATAAGTTTTAATAAATATGCTGCTGGGCTAAGAAATTAATTCAAGTTGTAGAACTGTTGTTTACAATTTGATTTAGTAATTACATTATGTTTAAATTAAAATTCCTACTGAGAAGCATTGAACTATGAACTATCAAAGATGAATAGATGCGAATGCGGAGAAGAACAGACTGCTGTATATCTAGTGGATCATTGCCCAATCCACCATCTGGCATTGGGTGGAGAGTACTGAGAACTAAGGTGTTACTCTATTATTACTCCGCTTATTGGACCATAAAGTTTCCACACATATAATATACCATCTCCATCCCTGGGGGAGAAACCTGGCCTGGCAACTGTTCTTTACAATGATATCACATTGACATTTGTATCCTACTGAGTTCCCATTTCACACCTGGATGGAGATTTACAAACATGGATTAGTGCCTTGCCAACAGACAGTAGTGCCAGGTGGGATTTGAACCGTCAAGGTGACTGGACCACTTCACCTACTTGTGATTAAATATACTAAAGGAAGAATAATAAGAATATATATGAATTTCTGAAGTGTCATTAATTCACCTGTACCTGCATATCTGTATCCACCATAATAGCAATCAGCTCAACTTCTTGTTTATAGTCATTACCATAAAGCTAATGTAAAGAGAAATTGTATGATGTAAAGATGATGATGATGGTAGTGAAAATGATGGTGATTATGATCATGATAATTATAGAGAGGATGATTGTGATGATGCCAATGTTGATTATTATGATGATGTTGATTCAAATGTGATTCTGAAATGGTGATAATTAAAAAGTATATAAACTCTAATGATTTTATTATTTTCACAACTAACACAGGTATGCCAAGGGCACAATGGGCCTTGGATAACATAGTGATAGGTGCTAATGAGACCAGATCATATGGCTTTGAGGATACCTTTACTGATGGTACTAGTGATAGTTGGTATATGACAATGGGAGGCCAGGCAAAACCATACTGTGGAGCCCAACAAGCCCTTGTATTTGATTCAAGTTTAGGTAAGGATGATCTTTGTGGGTTTGGCAAATTTAGATAAACTTGAGACAGGTAGGAAGGGCCTAAATAGTCAATCAAATGGTAATACGTTAAGAGAAAGGAATACACCGGTTGATAAATTTCTTTAAATATAATCACCTTTTGGGAATATATGGTTTGTTGCTTTTTGTATGTCTCAAAGAATACTTTGTAGAGTTATTTTTCTAATTTTGACTGAGATGATTTATAACTGCCCTAAAGATCTTAAAATAAGATACAATCGATATTGACATTTCTTTTAAGAAAGTAATCAGGGATCTTCTATATTGCCTCCATATATAATCATTTTTTATCACCATTTGAGATCCATATGGCTCAAAAATCTAAATGTATTGGTAATGATTGAATATGTATAGGTCTTTCATCAAATGCAGTGCCCTGGTGCTTCTCTTAGCAAAGTATAACACCTAATGAAGTTTTGATGAATGCCATTTTACAGGAGTACCTCGCTACACCGAGACCTGGGACTTTCATGTCACCATGACTGCCTTCCTGCAGTTTGAACTGACCATGGGGTGCGGGGGCTCGCCCTCCTCTCCATCCTATGCCGTCATGTTAGAGTACTCTTTGGACATGGGCCAGACATGGCACCTGGTTTCCGAAGCATGTAGTCCTCCTGATATGGGGTGTGGTCGTTATGGGATGGGCAGTGTCTACCTCTCTCAGATGCATCTTGATTGGACAAGGGTCACTGTGTATCTGCCTGAAGCTGCCATGTAAGTACTTAGGAATATCCAGTTTTGAAATTCTGATCAATGCATACCAATTCCCAAGCAGAGAATATATATGAATTATAAAATAAATACTGGTTATATTTTCCTTTCACTATCCATACTCAACTCCATAAATTCAGTTTGAGGAAAGTGTCTAGTAAAACTGTGTAATATAGTATTTTTGCACAACACTTTTAGGAAAATCTGAGCTCTATTTCATAAAAGTTAATAATGGTAAGTTTTTTATGCAACAGGTAACAATTATGAATAGCCAATCATAATCAAGAATTCTGTGCCAGTTCCTTCTGGAAGTCAATGTTACTGATGTGGTAACTTCTATGGTAATAGGCCCTGATGATAAGCTGCTTATTATTCATTCTCTTTTACTATTTTACTATTTCATTGTTTATGATCATCTTCCTTTAGATCAACATCCACAAGGTTCCGATGGCATCAACCTGACTTCCGTAATGGCCGTGATGTCTGGGCTGTTGATAATATCTATCTAGGCAGTGGGTGCCCCTGGATGTGCTCTGGACATGGGCATTGCAAGAGAGGAAACTGTGTGTAAGTTGGTTTTATTTTTCATGGTTTGGATGGGCATAATGTTTGAGGACTTCTATAAAGATATCATCTACCCATTTTTTCTGATTTAGAAGTTAAGTTAGATCATGACCATTGTATCATTAAATCAGAAATTAACACATCAGATTCAGGATACAAAAAGAACATCTTCTCTATTGGAGACCGAGGTTGAACATAGTGGCTTATAACCGTTATGTGATCAGGTGATGCAATAAATTACCCTTTGTGAAAGTGAACTACTTGTGATTTGCACCATGTGAAATCCTCTTTATTTGCAGTAGTATACCTGATTGAGAAAAACAATTTTATATGCTGAAGGTTATCAACACAGAAAGCACAAATAAAAAGTGTATCGATAATAACTTTGGAAATGACCCATATACTGACTGAATACATTGTATTTTCCAATTACTCTATGGAGCAAATAATCATTTTCTACCCAAATCCCTTAGTACAACCTATTGATTAATAAAAATACAAACACTTTTTTAAAAGTAATACTGTTGAATTAAGCTTAAATTTATTCTTTGATTGTCACCTCAGCTGAAATTTGCCATTGTTGTGATTTCTTATAGATGTGACCCAGGCTATTCTGGAAGCTACTGTGTTCCAAGTATCCCCCTATCGAAGCAGCTCAAAGATAGTTTTGATGGACCACCAAGGCTGGACACCTCACGATGGCTCTCCCAGTATGGCATGATACAGGGTAGCACTCAGTGTGATGGGGTATTGGTGTCTGGTAATGCTGCCATTTTTAATCAGGTAAGATCAGGTTTGCAGAAATGCTTGTGATTGACATATTGATTGAACATCTGGGGCCCATCTTACAAAGAGTTGCGATTGATCCGATCAATTGCAACTATGGAAAGCCAGCAAAGTCCACATATAAAATGCATGTTTGTTCATAATTTGTTCTAGATAAGAATGTATATCCATAAATTCATTGATTTATTGACAATTTGGTGTGTTCTTGTTTGTTTACAAAGGATATTTCACAAATTTCCTGTAGAAAAAATTATGACACTGATGGATTTCCATAGAGTTACGATTGATTGGATCAATCGTAACTCTTTGTAAGATGGGGCCCAGGAGTATGCTTCAGGATTCGAAAGTCTCTTACAATGTTGTAAGCTCCTGACGTTTTTTTTAGAAATATTTAGGTTAAAAAGGTAAAACTTACTTTAGCGACCACCTGTACATAAGGACCACCTTGGTTTCCCTTGATTTGTATTCCCCATTGTTTTTGTTTTTTAATTTTTAATTATTCAAATTGTTTTTTTTTTTCCATTGTAAGATTTGTCTGTTTTAATGGTTGAATAAATAATAATAATAAAAATAATGTATTGTAGGAGCCTATTGAAAAAGACCACCTGCTCATAAAGACTGTTTTTCTTGTCTTTCTTTTGTGGTCTTTATGGACTCGGTTCAGTGTATATCAGTTTGAACATCTCAAATTGAATCAGTGTTCAGTGCTTATGAGCTAATGATATTTTTAGATGAGACCACATTTATTACAGAAATATAGATTTTATTGTGGCAAAATGATTATAAAGTGATGCTTTTTATTTATTTTAACGTTCTTGAATTTGGAATGCTTGCTGAAGTAAGAACAAGTGTCTCTATATTCTTTAGCTACAAGATTCTTATAAGTAAAGTAATTGACATTTATGGGGTGTTATAGGTGACAACATGCCCTGATAACCCATGTAAGCCCATGATTATGATTTTTTTTTCAAAAACAGAGAGGGATTAAAGATGTTAATTTCACTTGAATATGTGACTTCAGATTCGTAGGTGTATGAGTTATTATTAGTTATAGATGATTAATAGCTATTAGCAATGACCATTAAATTCTTTATATCAAATGGATTGAATCATTGACCCCACTTTTAATGTTTTCTTCTGTTCCCAGCCTGGCGTGAGGATGTTAGTTGCCCAAGACGTGGATGCTACTATGATGGAGTATATCCAGTTTATATTCAAATATAGTTGCTATGACGACCCATCAGCTACTCGATCGTCTGCAGTTCTCCTTCAGTATTCAATCAATGGAGGTATCACATGGGAGCTACTGCAGGAACTTTCTTTCACACCCCTTCCACCAACATTCTTCAATATCAAGGTACATCTAGAATTGTCAAAATAAATGTTTTTACCTTAAATGTCGTTGATGCAACATTTGCTCTTGTCTAAATTTCTTTGGAAGATATATGCTCATGGTGTAGGTTGTAATAAAGGTTGGGTTCAGAATAATGTTAGTGTTAGGTTTGGATTATAAAAAAAACATATTTGACCATATATGCAGACTCCATAAAAAACTATGTTGCTAGATTTGAAAATTAACAGGTTTTTCACTTGTTGCAAAAAATGACTGTCTTTGAATTTGACTAGTAACCCGTAGATGAATATGAATATGTGTGTAATTATCTTATTTTCTAGTTTTTAAGAGGACATTTGAAATCATATGTTCATGCACTCAGTTTACTTTAATAAATAATCTTTTCTTTGTAGAAATGCCAGTGCTTTAGTTAGAGGCAGTGTGTTATTTATGATGTCTGTAAAATTACTTTACTAATCAAATGTAGAATATATGCTGATATGATCACTCAAATCATGTAGCTCTTTTGCTTGACACATATCTTTTGGCCTCTATCTTATTTTGCCAGTCAAATTAGTATTTTCTAAAACAAAAAGTCTTTTAATTTCACTTTTTTGATACAGCTTCCAATGTTGGCCAAGACCAACTCGACCCGCTTCAGGTTCTGGCAGCCTCAGCACTCTCATCAAGGCAATACTTGGGCCTTAGATAACCTTATCATCGGAGGTAACTTCATGACCAGAGGGCCGCTCCAAGATTCCTTTGATCTTGTGAGCATCAACAACGATGACTGGTTGTTCTATCCAGGGGCGACTACACTGACAGATCATTGTCCTCAGCATCCAAGGCAGGGAGTGTCTTATCTACCACCGAGTCGATATGAGCTTCCAAGGGGAAATGGGCCCAGGTATTAATGATATAAATAGCTCCTTGAAAATTTATGTTGTGTAGTTACAGTATAAATTTGGTCTTCCTTGCTATGTTGTAACAAAGTTTTTAATTGTTACTATATAGACAATCAAATATCTATTTAAATCTTTTTAGGAGAGGAAGGGACGACACTTTTCTTTTTTCATCAAGCAGTTTTTGTAGCTGCAAAATGAAGACATGTATCCCAAGAGTTAATTCTATTATGATATAATAGGATAATATTTCAGCTTAAACTTTGCCTCATAAATATAATTACTGATCTCTATGTTAGTAAGTTTAACATTGATATTTTGTTTGTAGCTATCAGATTGGTAAAAGACCATCGTTAGTGTTCCCTCAGACTATTGGAGAACACTCAGTAACAACTAGGGATATTGATGTTGATGAAAGTAGCATCCTGCAATTTGAGGTAAGAATATAACTATATCCAACGTGTCATTTTAAAAATGCTTAAATATAGTGTTAATTTATGAAGTAAGCTGTTAAGTAACCTGGTTGTTGGTTTCTATTGTTTACATATCATAAAGCTTTTGGGCACACACAAACACAAATTGTTCAATGTTTTTTTTCAGATAAATTGGCTCCTATTGTTTGACTGGTATTAGCCTATTGACACAAACTGCCATAATTGCCCTATATGTCATGTATTTTTATTAACATATTTGGGATGAAAACACGTAATAATGTCTGACAAAGCATTTATTTCAAATATACTACCAAGGCACAATTTCTATTTTGGCAAGACATTGGTTTTCATTTGCCTCACTTGAGTCAGGTTCAATTGATTGGTAAGATTTATTATATGCCTTTCTGGAATTTAGGGAAGTCAAGCTTGGGTAATGATATCCTCCATTTTTTATCAGGGTACTTAATTTATAACTAGTTTTCTTTAGTTAACAATGTTTGGCTTGCTCAAACTATGTCAAAACTTACTAGATCCACATCTTTGATGAAATGATAACAATTTACTTTTATTTAAAAGACATGATATAATGTGTACTATAACCACTAGACTTAAGCTTTGATATTAATAGCTTTATCTCAGAAAGTACATTATTAGTGTGTGTCTTGATTTTCACAGATCAACGTTGGATGCAGCAACCAATCGAGTGCCACCCATCCAGTCAGACTAGAGGTATCAAGAGACTATGGTACTACCTGGAGTTTACTATCACCTGACTGCTTCTCTAACCAGTCTACCTGTCTCTCTTGCTCTGAACATCTCACTACTCCTACTGTCTACTACAGTGGAGAGAATGAGAGATGGGTTCGCTACACCATTCTCCTCTCAAGACTCCATGTTTGTGGGTTAGTATAGCCTATGCCTTCAAGATCTTATATATGAAAAATATGTCATTAGTATATTTTAAGCATCATACTAGGCAATTAGGAGAAATATGAGAGGGGATGTGGCCTAAATTCTTTTAATTTTGCTTCCATCACAATAATTGGAAAATTGCTCAATTTACTACTAAAGACAAATCTAAAAAACATTATTTCTAACAGTAACTGCTAAAATATTATATTATCATTTATAAAGATGTTTCAGTCCCTACTTTCCTGATACGGTTGTAACCACAATATCATGAAAGTAATTAAGCAATCGGATTATAAAATATAATTTTTTTCTTAGCATTGAATGGAAACAGAATGTAGGTTTTAAAAAAAATTTGTTGGCGACAGAATTACATCACACATGTGGAATTGCACACTGATGATCTTGCTTGGGTGTTTTACAGAACAGTACGATTCCGTTGGTACCAGGGCTTCTTCACGGCCCAAGATAATCCCAAGCCGTGGGCCATTGATGGGATCTACATTGGACCAGGTTGTCCTTTCAACTGTTACGGACATGGCTCCTGCGTTAATGGATTCATGTGCCAGTGTGATCCAGGATATGGAGGACAGTTCTGCCATGTCCTTAGACCAAACCCTTTCTTTCTCAAGGAATCATTTGAAAGTAAGTTAAGTGTCTGTTCACTGATTTAGATCCTGCATGTGACAATAAAGTAATACCATTCTCACCCATGTAGAGATGAGAGACTGGGGGTATTTCATAAGGCTGTTAGTAAGTTGTGTATGACCTTACACTCAAATTGGCATATGAAACAAAGCAGGACCATATTTACTATAATTCTAACCAATTTATGACAAAAAATCACATTTGCACTTAAATGCTTGTTCAATGCAAAAGTTTCATTGTACAAAGATCATCTCAGCTTCAGCCTATGGGATTTAAAACATTTGAGAATATGATTTATAATCTAAGATATGCTCCAGTTATTCATAAAATCATTTGTAACTTTAAGTTTACAGACTACTTCATGAAACAGTCCCTGGGATGAACATTGCTAGTGGGTGCTGTATTGAGTTTTAAAAAAAAATCTGAAGTCTTGTGTGAGCAAGCTAAACTTGATAGACAGTAGGAATAACAGACTTCTGTGCACTTGTGGTTATTGTGCATCTTGGATTATCTTGCCCCATATTCTGTTTTAAGAAAGAAAAGTGCATCTGGTCACGTCTTCCAGTTATTAATCATAGGATACTTGAGTACACAAGGGATTTTGACTAACAGTGCCTTATTATTATGTGTCGATTTTCAAAAAAAGAATGATATCGTGTTTATAAACGCATCTTTTTTTACAATTAAATTTTCCTTCAAATCGTGATTTGGAAGACGTTCACTTTTACGACCAGGAGTGGAGGACATTGAACACACCCTTTGTTTCTCATTGTATCTGCGTTTTGTAATCACGTTTTCAATCATGTTTCATGTTGCCATTTGAATTTGGATACCGACATTGAACACACCCTTTGTTTCTCATTGTATCTGCGTTTTGTAATCAGGTTTTCAATCATGTTTCATGTTGCCATTTGAATTTGGATACCGACATTGAACACACCCTTAGTTGGTCAAATCTTATTGAGTTGCATATACAGCCAATTATCCTGTTGAACATGATTAGGAAACACTACAGATCAATGATAGTAGATAATCATATTGGAAAGTTACCCCATTTAGCATCAGACTAGCCCAATGAAGAAGGTTGTTGATATGATTGTATTTATGAATAATTTTAGCATTATGTTTTATCTCCTCTTCTTCTTCTCCATATTTTGAAAAGGTTCAGGACCTTTAAACAGAAATAAATTTTCCCAGTGGAGTGGAGCTGAGGTAACTAAGAAGTGTGGAACATTGATCACAGGCAAAAGTCTTCATTTTACTGGATCTGGGAGGAGAATGCTCACAACTGTTGACATGGATCTTACAATGGCAAGGTAAGCTTATATCTGGATCTCCAGTGTGCCCTCCTGCTTCCTCTTCCTCCCCTCCTGAATTCCTCCTCTTCTATCCCCCTTCCCTCTCTTCTTACCCCTCCTCCCCCATCTCCACTATCCTTCTATCTAGGCCTTTGGAACTTTTATATATAATATATGCCACAGCACCTATTGCCATTTGGATTACAGCAATCTATTTTTTGCTGCTCTCCACCCAGTGATAAGTTGACTACTGCTTGGAAGAAATGGTTGATTTGCAATATTTTGGTTTTACATAAATGTTTGATATGTATTGGCAACCCCACAAAGTATGTGTTTCTGACCCCCCCCCCCTATATGTGGGTCCTTCCCAAAATGGTTCATCTCTGTTTTTTAGTTTGTATGAAAGATTGTAATGCTTTTAGATTATCATGGCTTGCAAGTGGAGCTTCACGTGGGAGAGCCAATCACGCCTCTTGTACAGAAAGTGACGTCATAAAAAATCCCCAATATCGCGGACGTAATTATGCGTGTTTGAAGCATTCAGAGAGAGAACTTTAAACTATCAATTAACTGAGTTCCATCGGTCTCCATGATAAATGCTGTACACCATCGTGTTCTCCTTATTTTCTCCTTTGATTTGATATATGATTCTCCATTTTTACGATTTTCAATATATTTCTCCTTTAAGCAGTTCACAGGGTGATGTAAGAATGGAGCAAATGTGCATTAAATCTGAAAAAAAGGTTTATTCTAAATAATTCTTTCCCAGTTCTTTCAGTATATTTTCAGTGGACTCAGGTTATGCATTTGCCTATATCCAACCTGTTACTACTGATTATCTCTTAATCCATAAATAAGAAATTATCAATATAAGACAATGTCTTTGCTATGATCTGTTGACATAAAATATACTTAAAGAAAGTCACTGAATCAACTTGTTCATTTCACCTCATCTTAACAGTATCATCAGCTTCTACATCCGTCTTGGCTGCTCCCAGCATCCTCCATCTCTCTTGAACCTACCCATCATCCTCCAGTCCTCATCAGACGGTGGCATCACATGGGATACCATTGAAGAAATGACCTTTGACCCTCAGAGTAATGACCCAATGTATGTAGCCCTTCAGCTTCCTGTGAGGTCACACTCCAATGCTACTAGGATCAGATGGTGGCAACCATCTAGGGAAGGGGTCTACATGGATGAATGGGCCATTGATCAGGTTGGTTAGTTTGTTTGCTATCTAAAAAAAAATTTCTTTCAATTTTTCAATTAAAAAAAAAAAATTATTATTAAAAATTTACAGAAATCAAAACTATAATTACAATGTATTTACACGATTACACAAAGCAGCATTAAACATTCAAGAGAGAACAAAGGTATTTCAATCATTGAAATCAAACTTCCATTTTTTTTAATGTAGAGGAAGTTTTTTTTTTGTCTAATGCAAACTAATTTGATTGTAAAAATGTTATCTCTAAACGGATGGAGGAAGGGCAGGTGGCTATCTGTAACATTTGAATGAATGCTCCACCTTCCTCACCAACATTATGGCCCAGATAAGGTAGATTGTCTATGGTAAAGAACTTAAATCAATGTATCCATATTTCTCTCAGTGCAAAATAATTACAGGAATTTGATTATTTATGCATGAAATACGGGAAAGCATAGAGAGAGAGATATATATATATACCCCCCCCAAAAAAAAAAAAAAAACCTGATTTAAAGTTTTTATTAGTCTGCAGAACTCTGGTTTATATGTTAGTAGAGAAAAAGAAATGTTCATCTCCAAATCTATAATCACTTACGTAAAAATGTATGCATACAAATTTGTGCAACTCTTCTTGCCTTCAGATATTTATTGGTGGTTACATCCATGGTCAGACGGTACTAGAAGATGATTTTATGACATCACTTCAGAATGATGGTGATCAGAACTTCTCTCTTCATGATCAGAATTGGCTTATCTCTCCCGGTAGTACCATGGGTCAGGTAAGAAACTGCATTGGACTAATGCACCTCTGCTCCTCTTTAGGGAAAATATAATTTCAATTTCACAATTCAATAGAACAATCATAAAATGTAGAAAATTATTTTTTATGTTTATCACTGTACAACTGATGCTAAAACACAGCTATTGTGACATCCTCTAGGATTAATACTTCATTAAAAAATCAGATTCTCTTAGTAAATTTCTGAAGAATAATTTTCATAACTTTCTTTTCATGATAAATATTGTATACAGAGTGAATAATTTTTCTTCCGATGAGGCTTCTAGCATGAAACATTGAAATAAAAAAAAGCAATTAATTCATTTCTGGTTAGGATTATTTGAAAATCAAAGTTGTTTGTTTTCCATGCAGCACCTTTAAGATTTTAAATGGATTGATGGAATGTTTTAATACGTTTCATCTTTCAGGTGTGTGGTGTCGCTCACAATGCTCTCCACTTTGCAAGCAATGAACAGATGAGATACACTATCACCTCTGATGTCATGGTAACTGACCACACCTTCCTTCAGTTTGATATCGCTCTAGGATGCAATGAACAAGAGTCATGCTATGGTCAGTTCTACTTTACTTTTTGTCTTTTTTATCTTGATTTTCTATTGTCCCTCTTCCCTGCTTCAAACAAAATAGATTCCTGTTATATTTAGATTTTGCTTTCAAGTGATCTTAGAAATTAATTGTTAGCTTGATTATAATAAAATAAATCCAGGAGAGACCTAACTTTAACTTTTAAGAATTTTAGGGGGGCATACCCTTTTTAAAAAGAAACCCCCAGATGCAAAGTAAATTGGGGTAAACCTTAAAACAAAAAAGATCTCTACTGGGTTGTTACGCAAAAAGTACCCCTATACGGGAGAATTCTGGAATGGACATTGGCCCCATCTAATCCTTCCATGACAAATTGAAATTAGATTTTAGATACACTCAAAAGAAGGTCTTTCAGGAGGGATAATTTTTGTTTCTTCTTTTGTGATCTTGTTTTTGTTTTCTAGGTATACTGCTTGAATACTCTCTTGATATGGGTAAGACATGGAATCCTCTCCTCACAGAGTGCTTCCCATCTCAGGTAGAGTGTACTGGATATCACATGAGGAGTGTCTATCTAGCTGATATCTACTATGGTTGGAATAGAGTTACTCTGCCTCTCCCACAATACACAAGGTACAATGAAGATTCTACAAGTGATATTTGCTCTGGCAGCAGTTGCTCTTGTGGAAATTCAGCACAAAAACCCAATCAAACCTAATCCCAAATCTCATATTGTTCTGGACCAAAGGCCCTAACCTAACCTCTAACTCAATGGGTATTTATTCAAAGAAATTGTATATTCAGAGAAATTATGGCAGGAATAGTCATCTCAGGAGGTTAGATCCCGGCCAATTTGCGGTGACTCTAAAAAATTGACAAATTTACCCATGAAAGTCTTCAAGTTGGGATTTAAGACTATGGTTTCACATATTACACTTTATGCACTGTACTAATATTTGTTCATGTTTCATACCAAGTTTTTGCATTAGATATTAAACTTAAATATTCACTGTTATCCCCACTTGCCCATGCTAAAAATATACTTCAGCATACCCAGTCTGACCCTCCCTACCCTAAAGTTAAATCACCTGTCAAGATCCTATCCCAATATCCTTAAACAGAATAAAGACATTGCATTACTGCTTTATTCCATTGTTCATCTTTTAGAGTCCCCTTAAGAAACCTGCCCCAGATTTTGAGATCATCCTCATAGCGTAAATCTAGTATTTTTACCGTACACTTGTCAAATCTTCTTATGATTAAAAAAAATAGCGTAAAATATCATGTCTTTCAAGTTTTTTAAATCTCTGTTATAATTGTTTCAGGTCTAAGAGTACTCGTTTCCGATGGAGCCAGCCACCTCGCTTTGATCCTGGCCATGAATGGGCTCTGAGCAATGTTTATATTGGCTCAGAGTGCAGTGATATGTGCAGTGGTCATGGACAATGTAGCTCTGGTATTTGCATGTAAGGGTCCAACCAATTTATTCCAAATCAGTTTAATCATTAATATTTTGTATGTATGAAATCTTATTGGTCCTTGAATTACATTCACATTGGTGCTCATCTGTTCCATACCGAGATAAAGTTCTTAATAAAGAAAATAAGTGTAATGAAATTGTGAGACATTTTCCTCCTATGTTGCTGTCGGCCTTTTTAGTCTGCGACTGCTGTGGCTGGTGTTTTTTTGTATCCATTGAAAAGTAAATAACAAATAAATATGAATAAAACTAATCTGCCAATAACAAATGAGTAAGATATGAAGAGAGAAATATATAACATGAACTACAAAGAGTTGAAGTAATGCAAATAAAATTGGGAAACTACCAAAAAAGAAAACACATGTACAGGTTCTGTTGAGGCAGTCAATACAAAGACTTGCACTAAAGAGAACCAATTAAAAAGTGTACAAAAAGTATTAAAAAGTTACAAAAGTTACACTCAGTGGAAAAAAATTGATTGTGTCTCTCTGTTTTACACCCCCAGATGTGATCAGGGATGGACCGGACCATCTTGCCAACGGCCCTCTGTGCGTCTTCCTCAATCTCTAAGGGACACCTTTTCTGTCCAGCCTGTGAGTGGACGGGGCCATTGGTCAAAGGTCATAGGTGCAATGACCTCAGAATCCTGCGGACCTGTTGCATCTGGGACTTACCTTCATTTCACAAAGGTAGGATGGGTAGCCAGGAAGCAGTCAGCCTTGCTTCAAAAGATGGTTTGATTTAGAATTATGCATTCCATTTTTCTGCTGACATGCTTTAAAAATGAATGAGTTTCCCCTGATATTTATCTCTGATTTCTTTCACAGTAAGAAAGAGTTTACCAAAGTGATGATTAGGAATTCTCATTGATGTACATTTCCCAAGAAATATCCTTATTTTTTTCTATTCAACCAGTCCTGCAGCAGACAGTTGATAACCTCAGACTTCGACCTGACCCATGCAGACTATGTCCAGTTCTACTTCCGCTTTGGTTGCTTGAACCCGCCTCAACATCGGGATGAAGGTGTCCTCCTGGAGTACTCATTAGATGGTGGTATAACATGGACTCTTCTCTTAGAGTTATACCACCACCAGTACCAGAGAGCAACGTAAGGCTTCCATAATAAAACATTGTAATAGAACTATAAAATAGAATTATAAAAAAAAATGTAATAGAAATATAAAATGGTAATCTGATGGCCACTATCTTTAGAAAGCAAATTAAACTCTTTTTTGCTGTGTATTACTGAGCCCAAGGCTGCTAAAAGTTGTTTAAACTTTGGCAAACTGTAAAATAATAGCAATTCTCTTTAAAAAATCCAAAATAAAGAACAATTTGATGTAGTAGTGAAATCTGTATATTTTGGTATCATTATAAAGCTAGCACTATTTCTCATACTGAAGAGAGAATGTTAACAAGAGTCGACAGGAGTGAGACGGCACTGATGACAGTGATTAACTGGAGTAGGGATGACTTGAAATGTCTGTACACTGCTATGATAGTCACAGAAATTGATTTAACCAATATAAATATTTGGTTTTAATATGAATTTGTTATTCGTGTCGCTTCTCCTGAATGCAACATTTGGAAGTTACATTAGTTCCTTTATCGAATTATGTCAGATGATTTTAGCCCAACATGAATTAATTTTAATTTAATATCTGATGGTGTGCTAAAATGTACTTTCTTTCATCCGCCTTTTCTTAAAGCTTTGTCTCACTGGCACTCCCTCCTGAGGCACGCCACAATGGCACCCGTCTGAAATGGTGGCAACCATCTCACTCAGGCCCAGACACTGCAGACTGGGCCATCGACAATGTCTTCATAGGGGGATCAGCCACCTTACCCCACCTCCTGAGGGACTCCTTCCTGAATGAAAATGTCCGGGATCACTGGCTCTTCTCTGATAATGCTGATTTGGGAGAGTTTTGTAGCCGTAATGCGGGACTAGGTGATACAGGGACGCAGCCAAGGAGGGGTGGGGTATCTTGGATCGGAGGGATAGACTCGGCAGAGAGTTCATCATTGACTAGTCATGATATGATACTGAAGAAAGGAGATGCATTAGAGTTTAAGGTAATGAGTCTCCTATATAACCAGGGCCCTGTGACTTTACAAATATCATCAATAGTACTATCAATAAATTGTAACTCTAAGTCTATGACAAATGATCAAAACGTTGATTGTAAATTCTAATTTTAAGAATAAAAATTTGCCATAGTTATAACAATTACAGTTGTTGATTATGAATATCAATCTAATTTCTCAATGTTATATCCCAAATGGTGAGCAGCGGTTAAGAGGATTTACTCTCAATAATTTTCAAAAGCAAAATCTTTAGGTAAATTGACCATGGTATCTTGTCTCTCTGTATAGATCAGCATAGGTTGCAACACGTCTTGGGATAGTCCGATCCAACCTATCCAGTTAGTCTACTCCACTGACCATGGATTGACATGGTATTTGGTCACTCAAACTTGCTTGCCTTCTGACCCTAGTTGTGGTCATGTGACCCTTCCCAGCATCCTCTTCCCTTTCAACGGATGGAGGAGGTTGGTTATACCACTGACTGAAAAGATGACAGGAAGGTGAGAAAAAGATGATGGTAGTGGTGATGATGAGGATGAGGAGGAGGCAGTGATGGAAATGCAGTGTTTAATATTAAAAGTGATCATAATACTGGTGCAAGTGATGATTGTGATGATGATGGGGATGATGATGATGGTGTTGGTGGTAGTGGTGGTGATGATGATGATGATGACGATGATGATTACAGTAGATGTTGATGATGATGATGATGATGATGATCAATGCGGACATACATGTATATCACACAAATATGGACCATGAGAGAGGCAAACAGAATATATGTTGACAATCTGTGCAGTTACAAGGGTGTACTAATGAGACTTTAGGTGCTATAGATCAACATTTGTATTTATTCACTCGTTCTCTCCCTTAGACCAATACGATTCCGCTGGTACCAGGGTGCTTCATCTTCTCCCAATCCTTCCTACCAGCAGTGGGCCCTTGATGATATAAGGATAGGTCAAACCTGTTCTCTTATGTGTAGTGGCCATGGATCATGCGACCATCCAACGTGCATATGTGATCCTGGTTTCCATGGTGATTCCTGTGAGGAGAGCTCTGGATTACTAGTAATGATACTTTTTTTATTTTAATTTCCTAATTGAATTGTGTAATTGATCTAGAATACTAAAATCTTGCAGAAATAAATGAAATAGATGTCACAGGAGAGTCGAGTTATCTTGGTTCAGTCATCATTACTAGAAACTAAATTTCATTTTTTTTTTACTTAATGAGAAGACATGGAACTATGTGAGAAATTTGGGCCATGAGAATTGAAAGTCTCACCAAAACATGGAGGAATTATTTCTGTAAAATTAAGGATAGGGAAAGGGAATTGTCGACTCAAAATATAAGAGTTGCTTCTGGCACAAAAGATGTGTTTGATGAGTTAGCATATAGCTATAGACTGTTTAAATGACTTATTTTTGCTCAAATATAATGTTATCCATTATAACCGTTATATGATCTCATGTCTATATTACTGATGCATACTCTGTTATGGCAATGTTATTCAATTTTATTTGTTTGTGAGAAATGAAAATTAAACTGAAGCTGAACAATTGAATCTATTTTGCTCTATTGGTACCAGCTTCACTCATTCCATCTTATTTTTGTGTAACTCTAGACTCAATTGAAAGAGGAGGTTGTGGGTAGCGTAATGTCTCCTAGTAGTTGGCCTCTCATCCAGGGCGGGGTCATTACCAAAGGAAGCAGTGAGCAGACTTGTGGGGTGCTGAGAGAATCAAGGTCATTGTACTTCAGTGGGAGTGGTGCAAGACTAGCCATGGCGTCACCATTAGATCTCAGAGATGCGAGGTAATAAACATGGACTTGTGGAAGACAAAAATTATTAAATCCCAAATCTCCTAAAATATAAGGCCTTATCTACTGAAAATAATAAAATAAATACATTATTTTAATATGATAAGATAATTTTGATTGGCGCATATATTCTTTTTTTTAATGAGAGCGCCATTAAAAACCAATCAACAATAACAAAAACTATTCTTAGACAATTGCTTAATTTGTTTTCTGCGAGTTTGTTTAATTACATTTTTAGAGAATTGCACTGTAGGCTCCCCTTTCTTTCTATAATTATATAATCTCCAATATGGAATATAAAGCAAGTCACTATTTTTTTTCAATGAATTAAGCACATTTCTTCATGATTTTGATGTAGATGGCTATCTTTCTAAATATTTTCCAAGAATGATAGCAACAGCCAAATCGACTCTGAAACAATAATCACTTCATTTTCACCAACAGTAATTATTTGGATGATATCAAAGAAGCATACATCTTCCTATATGCATGTGTGTTTTAATCTTGTGTGTATTCAAATTGGAGAATTGTTTAATCACAAGGAGTTCCATCATAGAAAACACCCTTCATGTATATTAAGGGGCACATTATTTTCCATGCCTATTGATTCAGTGAAATCCATGCATGCACAAAGTTTTGCAAATATGCAAATTTTTATTGTAATGTTTTACATAACTTTTGATAATTTCCAGATTTATACAATTCTACATTGTGATTGGAAGTCAACAGAATGTGGAGCATTGTTTAACAGCAACAAGTAGACTTGAGTCTGTAATGCTGCAGTACTCCACAGATGGAGGTGAGAATTCTTGTTATGAGTTTGTGTGTTATTACCTTGGTGTAGGGCAGGGGGCTGAGGGGCAATGGCCCCTATTATTTTTTTTTTCAGGGACATCAAGGTAAAAATGAGAGAGGAGAAAGATTTTGGTAAAAGATGGCTTATTTGAATAAGCATTGCGATAAAGTTAAGCAATTGTCTAAAGACACATCGCACAGCAGAATGACTTTGCTTAATTCTGAAGTCATTGAATGTGATTGTTTAAACCAACATACGAATGAGAACCAATACAAGATTTCAAGATTCTACAAATATGTTTATATACTCTTTCACATAACCACTACATGTAACTATTCATCTGGGAGAAGAAGAATGAAGAGAAACACATTATTATAATCATTTTTAAATGGGTATCTGTTTTATTTTCTCTGCTTATAATTATGTATGTACATTGTCAAAATGCTTTCTTTGCTAGTTTGTAATTATGTATATTATATCAGAATAGTCAAAGTATATTATTCTTGGCATTTCTCACATGTAGGAATCAGCTGGACCTTGCTGAAAGAATTGTATTATCAGCAGTACCAGGTACCCAGACTGGTATATATGGTCCTTCCTTTTGAGGCTAGGACACATGCTACACAGTTCAGATGGTGGCAGCCTCTTGATATCACCAGGATCCAGGCTCAATGGGCATTGGATAACATCCTTATAGGTTGGTTTTTATATATTTATTTATTCCTTTCAATAAATAGTACATTCATATTTTGTTGTATGTATAATTGTTAACCATGAAAGTAGGTTTCATTACCATTATACTTATTGTTATTCACATCACCATAACCATCCCCCTTTTCATCTTCTTCCTGCTCATCAACAATTATCATCATCATTACCTTCATAATCTTCATCGTACATTCACCATAAGCAGCACCATTGTCATCATCGTCCTCCTCCTCCTCATCTTTGTCGTTATCATCATTGTCACCTGCTTCACCCACTTTTATATCACCTTCAATAATCTTCAATAATTATGTCTTTGTAATCTCTGTTGATTAATTTCTAATACTTTTGACAAGGTTTCAAAACATTCTTCCCATGTCAAGGGAATTAGGGCTTTATTCACTAAATATATTTGTATTTGTTTTCCTTTAAAATACAGGTGGTTCTGAGATCAATCCAAGCTCCTTGTCAGAGTCCTTTGAACATAGCCAACATCAGAATGGATTGTGGGAGTTTTACCCATATGGACAGAGACAACAGGACGTCTGTCATCAGCGTAACACTGCCCTCTTTTGGGCAAATGAGAGGAATGCTGCTTTTGATAATGCAGCCACCACTCGGCAGCTCATTGTCGACAAGAACTACATGATACAGTTCAAGGTAAGTTTGTGAAGACTTAAATGTTGATTTGTAAATTTATCATCAATGGTGAGTTATAACTTCACAGTCATGACCAGAGGTATGTAGATCTACACATCTTCTTTGCCGTCAGTGCCCTTATGTACTAGTTTTCCATCTTGAAAGTGGAAGAGTGAAAAGACATCTTTGTCAGATCTACCATCATTGGTCTTCAAATTACCATTGATGTTACTTGTGAACAGCTTTGTTAGGGCCGGAACCAACTAACCAACCAGATATTCTTCATGTTTTCTCTCTTATTGTTCAGATCGTTGTTGGATGTCAAAGCACTCCATCTTGTAACTTAGAGTATGGTATTGTGTTGGAATACACAACTGATCCTCATCAGGATCAGTGGACTATCCTCAAACCGGCTTGTCTCCCTGGAGATGAAGAGGATGTGAGATGTGATCCATTCAGTTACCATGACAACAGCTCCTACACAGAGAATGAGTATCATCAATGGCATACTGTCACAATGGAGCTTCCAATGGATGCAGTTTCTAGGTAAGAGTGAGAAATTTTATTGACTCTCTTCTTTAATTGTCAGTCTTCCAGTACATGTAGAGTATTTACCACACAAAGGGCACAATTTTCATCATGTTTAATTGTACATATGTATATTCATGAGAATAGCTGTTCTGTCAAACGGAGGAATGGTGAAAATGTATTTTGTTTGGCCAATTTCAAAAGAGTTTCTCTTATTATGCAGTCCAGGAAGTCACAAAGCAAACCTGTTGCTTGTTAATCAACTTTGGAATTGATAAATTGACTAGAGTATCAACCTAAATGCTGTCTGCTCTGTGGATTTCAGTGTACAAGTAGGTTTGAGTCATTGTGTACAGATTATGCTGTTCATTGGATATATATATACTCCAGTACCATCACAGATAAATGAATGCAGCAGATCACGCAAAAGAATGACTCTGCAATCTTTCTAGCAATTTTGTTACTGATCTTGCATATAAACCCCTCAAAAAAAGTTTGGAAATCTGTGTTTGGCCATTAATTTCTCCCAACTCCCAAGTTTACAAAATGCATATTTTACATCTTTCAAAAGATCATTTAATTCTCTTTAAAATGATACTATACTTGTTATAATCATGCCATCACAAAAAGAGCAGGATTCAAAAGTGTTGGATGAGGTCTGAATTGAAAAGCTGCAAAACGAGCAAAAAAGGTTTGGAAATCTGAGTTTGGCCATTAATTTCTCCCAACTCCCAAATTTACACAATGCACATCTTACATCATTCAAAGGATTTAATTCTCTTTAAAATGATATCATGCTTGTTATGATCATGCCATCACGAAAAGAGTAGGATTCAAAAGTTTTGGGTGAGGTCTGAATTGAAAAGCTGCAAAACGAGCAGAAATAGTCATGAAGGGTCAATACAGAACATGATTTTTTTGTCTGTGTCAATTAATAGAGATGAAAATCCATTCAAATCAAGCCCCTGCTTTTGTAGTGGTTCTGTGAGATAACATGGTTTGAGTGGTGGTTTGATATACCCATGCATGTTTGTTTGTTTGTTTGTTATGTGTTTGCTTGTGCAGAGGTGTGTTTGATTCCATATTAATGTTGATGTTAAGGTGCATGAAAATAATTGAAAGAAACCGCTGAGAAACTCACTCATCACCACTGAAAAAAGAACAGTGACTTTCAATATTGTGTCATTTTGCAACTTTTGAATTTTGACCTTGCCCCACATTTCAAGGCACTGCACCTCCATATGAACGATAATCACATCATGTAGGGTATCATTTTAAAGAAAATTAAATGATCTATTCAGTAATATTAATTACACATTGATATTTACTAAAACCCATGAGGAATTATCGATCAAAGTCAAAAGAAACCGCTGAGAAACTCACTCAAGACCACGGAAAAAAAAACAGTGACTTTCAATATTGTGTCATTTTGCAGCTTTTGAATTTTGACCTTGCCTCACATTTTAAGGCACTGCACCTCCATGTGAATCATAATCATATCATGTAGGGCATCATTTTAAAGAGAATTAAATGTTTCATTGATATCAATTACACATTGATATTTACTAAAACCGAGGATAAATTATCGATCAAAGTCAGATTTCCAAACTCTTTTTGAGGAGTTTAGTAATAAGATTATTAGCTATAGTACTGATGTTTCATTCATGCATTTATTTAGTTAAAATTTCAGTTTTGGTGGGAAATTGGATCTTTAATGTTTTATTCATTCTTTTGTCACCAGCTCAACACAGTTCCGTTGGATCCAACAAGATGCATCTAGTTTGGCACCCTCGTGGGCTGTGGATGATGTATACATTGGAGAGAAGTGTCCAAACATGTGCAGTGGGCATGGACAGTGTGTAGAGGGTCCATCGTGTGTATGTGATCAAGGCTATGAAGGTGGGTCAGAGTTGAAGAATAAGTTGGAAATATCTTCAGGGTCATGGAACGCTTATCAGTTGATTCAGAGCAATTGCATACTTACATTGTTCAGAGTTATATATAGGATCATTCTCAGGGCTGGAATCAATTCAAATGACAGTTTTGGCATGCACCCTGGAAGTCTTAGAAACTCCTGGGACTCTTAACACAAAGGTTTGATAGATAACATATATGAGAGGAAACATTTGATTGGCTCTTGATTGATTGAAAACCATTGTGTTATGGATCTCTGTGGCCCATTTCATAAAGAACTTATGATTATAACATCTTTGCCATTATGGTAAATACCACATGAACCTTCATTTTGAAGGGTTCCATGGAAGAGTTAAATAACCTCAATGAAACAGTTTTCTGATATGGAGACAACAAATATTCTTTGTTCGGCAATCTCTCAGGCTGGGAACTGTCACTTGTTTTAGAGATGATTTTGGGGGGATGAGCAAGAGTCTCTTTATGTGGTAGTCTCATGCCTTAACACAAGAACCTTGGCCTGTCGTGGGAAAGGTTAAAGAGCAATTGCCCTTCTGTCCCAATTTGTTAGTACAAATCAGTGATACTGTAGTTATTTCAGTGATTTTCCGGAGAAAAGTAAGCTGTTAATTTTTCCTATTCTTTGACTTTCAAGGTCAGTTCATTGTGTGTTTTTTTAATATTTCTCAGTTTTTTATCATGACGAATAAGTGACATACTGATGCAGAGAAACCAAATCAACAAGGCAGGCTAAGGTCATAGAGAAAATTTCATTACACGAGTCAAACATGATGTTATTTTCGATTGCCTATTTTCTTTTTTTTCTTCAGGAGAATCATGTACCCCATCCATGCCGCTCCCGACATACTTTCGCTACGGTGTTGACCGTGGTCTCATCCCATCTATGGACCCGTGGAGTGAAGTCAGTGGAGGGGGTGAAGGTCACGGGTGTGGTCCTCTTACACCCCATGCTCATGGTATGGCCCTGTACTTCAGTGGGTGTGGTCTCAGACAGGCAGTGACTGTCGAGCTGGATACACGACTAATTGTGTAAGAACGTAATTTGTAATGATAAAACTTGATAAACATCACCTCATAGGAATTATGATATTTAATATTTGTTGTTGCAAGAGTAGTAAAGTCTGACTAGTTGCCAGATAAATACAATCACCCCCCCCCCCCCCTTTGTGGGTCTTTTTTTTATGGTACAAAAAATAAAATGGGGATGTTAATGAAATTTGAAGTAACAATGAATTGTTATAAATATCATACTTATTTATTATAATAATAATATTCGGCTTTTATATAGCGCTTAATCCATCGGAACGACGTGTCTAAGCGCTTTACAGATATATTATTACCTGCGGTCATCGGATTCAATCAGTAAGTCCCACACACAATGTTTGCACATCCTCCACTCCCTGGGGAATATTCCAGTCAGCTGCCGGTGAGGCGCACACAGTACTGGACAAGCTACAATGACTTTCACCTCCTACTTATTCCCCATACTCATTAGATGAAAATATTTCATTGAGGAAATTGTGATAATTAAAAATACAGCTAGAAAATACAGAAGAATACCTGAAAACATGGAAACATTAGTACCTGTTCTAGCATTATTGAAACATGTTATTAGATAATGTAGATTGTCATTAGTGGTAGTTGAGAATGCCTTATTTCTATTATCAGAACTGAAATGTAAAAAGATACTTCCTATCATTGAGTAACTTTGCTAGTCTCACTGAATTGATATAGCAAATTCAAAATGTGTTATGCACATATTTGTATGTGTTTATGATACTTTCTTTTCCCCAAGTGGTCCTTCATTATCTCTCTTGCTTTCTTTCATTTTACCTCTACAGGGAGATTGGCTTTGTGTTGCAGATTGGAAGCAGAGATCCAAACAACACTGCTTGCCATATCAACTACTCTCCAAACATCAGGAGTAAAGCCATTCTGCTTCAGTACACCCTTGACAACGGTATCCACTGGTATCTGATCCAGAGCCACACCCCTCGAGATTACGGTGAACCTACCAGGGTGTCGTATGATCTACCCCCTGAAGCAAGGGGGGTTGGAGTCCGGTTCAGATGGTGGCAGCCAAGACATGATGGTGTGAACCAAGACCAATGGGCATTGGACAATGTAGACCTTGTCAGGTAAGGTCTTGATAATGACAATGATGTTGATGATGATGAAGATGGTGATGATGATGATGGTAGTGATGGTGACATTGTTGATGGTGATGATTAATGAGAATTGATGATGATGATGATGATGATAGTGACAATGTTGATGGTGATGATTGATGATGATGATGCTTCCTTTAAAGACAACCTGGAAATATATGGTCAAAACACTTTGTTTCTTTGTGTATTTCATGTTGATTTTTTATATTTCAAAATTATGAATAAAATTGTCTCTGTCAATAAAAAACTTTCTTACAAATATATTTTATATTCACAAAAACCAGCCTGTTATGCATACATTTTTTAATTCTTATTTTGATGTTATATCTATCTTTTCCCCTCAGTTGATATACAGAATAAATGAAGGACAGGTTTGATTTTTTCAATTCACAAGCCTTTTAATAAATCTGTGTTTATTAATAAAAAATCTATTACTATGTGAAATGAAATGTCTTTCTCACTTCAATTTTATTTTTATTGTTTTCCTTGTTCAGTTTCATCCGCAAGAAGCGTTCATCACCAGCTGAAACTCTCAAGCTGTAAACAAGTCTTCCTTCATATTCTAATGAAGATCACATGATCAGTGAAGTGACATCAATTGCAAATAGAAAACAATGATTCTGATTCGTCAATAGTATAGTGGTTCCTTTATTGGCCACTGACCCATTTACAATTGATTACAAACCCTGGTGCTCTTCCAAATGTATACATGGTGCTTCAAAAATAAACACAGATGTTATGAAAAAATATATATTCATTGATTTGTTTAAAGATTTGTTAAATACCAAGGTTTAGTAACCTTTGTACATTATTTAAGCCAACCATTCCACATAACTACATTGGACCTCCAAGTATTATTTTGTATGCTATGCTGTAAAACTACTGTATTTGATATATGGATTTTTCTAATTTTATTTATGTACCACTAACAGCTTGTGATATTTACTACACTTGCTTTTTACCTTTTTTTTTACCTTGCTTGTATTAAAGTTTTTAGAAAAATAGAGTGAAAAAATGTGATAATTTAACATCATAATTTGCATGAATCCTGGTCTTAAACAAAAGAATCCTGTATTATTGCAACATGAATATTTTGAATGAATTAAATTAATTGATGAAATGTTTTGTAAATGATACTAGGTGTGTTATAGATTTTAGTGCATTTTGATAGGTGGGTTTGTATTTCATTTTGAAAATCACATTTTAAGATTTGTTGTAAATAGGATTGTATAATATGAGTAATGTATGTAACATGTGAGTATATATATACATGTGAATGTTAATGTTTTGAGAAGTTGCCTCACATTCATTGGGCATTGCTAGAAATTTGGAATCGATTTCACATCCTAAACTCAATCATCAGTCTTGTAAAATTTTATTTTTAATTGGCAATTGATTACAGGTCCCTGTAACAAAAAAGATTTGTGCTTTGTTTTAGGGCAGTATTTTCTTTTGTTTTGATAAATTTTTATTGTATGATCTAATATGAAATGAAAGGGTCACACACAGATGAGCATGAAGACTTTGACATTTTGAAATTTACACAAAATAATTGGTCAAGATTTCCATGATACAACCTTGCTCAACAGAAGGATCTCTTTCATGAAATTTCTAATTGAGATTCATGATTCACAAAATATTCAGTAGCGAATCAAGAAACTGTAATCAGTATCAAATTTGAATATTGTCATGTATCATCTATCTCTGAATACAGATTTCCTGGGACACACTGTAAAATTGGTTTATTGTCAGCTACATAGCTTGTTTGTTTGTAATGTGGTGTGTTGCCAATTAATTACCTTAATTGCTTTTCACACAACGATTGTCATATTACATTACTTCCCAAGAGAAATGAATGAGAAAATTCTTATTGTGATTGTTTATCCAGTTTGCAATGATGACCCTCATGTACAATCAGTAGTGTGATAATATTTTGAATATATTGTCTACAGAATGGATGTGTAACTTCAACACTGTTCTTGTGTCGCAACAATTTGTTTAATAATAAATCGAATTCATACTAATATTCACCTGAGGCTGATACCCATATTTGTACTTTACAAATTTATTCTGAGACTGTTGTTTTAGGATACATAAATGATGTACATTTTAACAGAAAACAAAAAATAACATCTTAACACACAATATGTTTGAGTACATACAGTACACCAATTATTTATTTTCAATTGATCATTTTTACAAGAATGATGTGACTTTACTAACTAAGATTGTGAGTGTGCTTTGCCAACTATTAAGAGTATAAATAATGGTACAATATCACAAATATATGGAGCCAAGGTTTTAAGCAGACTAGAATAACAGGTTTTAGAAAATCACATTCTAATTTTAACAAAAAGAAACTTTTCCAAAATGACCTTATTATAAACGTAATAAATGATCATATAACTTTGGTACACATTTATATTAACCACTACATGGCAGGGCACAATTTCTAAATGCGTCGATTCTTTCTAGAATAAGATAAGAGGGAAAACTAAATCAATTTCATTGAACTACTAAAAACTATTAAATCAGCAGACTAAATATTCAAAGGTTGTTCCGCTTTTCCAGCTCTGATTATCACCATTTGGAACACAATGTAAGGATGTATTTCCAATAAAGTACAAATCAAAATGAACAAACAATTGCGGTTTAAAGCATATAAATACCACAAATCTGTATAAATAGAAATACCTACCCTTGGTGTTACTGCATTGTAGCTAAAGAGAATAACAGGGATTTCACAACAGTGAGAAGTTACTGGCCAAGTAGGCATGGCTAAGGTACCTAACACAAAACATTACCGGGTAATTTCTATTATTACCTACATGTATACAAGGTATTTTTCTGTGGCAATCATTTGCCATATTTTCTCTCTTCCAGGTTTTCCCATTGACGTTACATATAAATTCTGCAGCAGGCAATGTTCTTGAAATCTAGTTGGAACTAGTTTGTGAAATAATGCAATGTAGATCACGATGCATGCATTCCAAGCTGATCAAACCCAATAGAAATATTTGTAGGTGTTAAGTGTATCTGCTTGCCTCTGCAGCAGTTAACGTCTCAATTACTTTACGAGGATTATTTAATCAAGTTCATGAATGACCTGAAATCAGAAGTAGTGACAGGTGTAACACAAGCATATAAATTGTACCAAATAACTTGAATTACACTTTATAAAGCAGTAGGAAATGATAATATTGACTGCCATTAATATTCGGGAGATACCTGACATCTCTCAGGAGACTGATATTGCTCTAGTCAAGACTCTGCAATATGAGACTACTTGGGAAATACATTTGGTATTTCCTTCAAAGCTAGTTTATTTCCTTCAAAGCTAGTTAATATTATATAAATATATTTTCTCTTTTTTATGGAAACCGTCATAACCTGGGAAAAACAATTTTGGCATTTTGATGTTGAGCATCATTTCATAAAGCAGTAATTATCTTTACCTTACAAATGTGCAAGTTGGTGATATCATAACTTCTTTTCTCTTGTGTATTTTATCAGAAATGTATTATTTCAAACTGTCATACTCTCTCAAAAGATGTTTATTGATGTTTCATAATGAGTGACAATATGGATTTTGCACAGTCCATAAAGAGTCATTCTTGCAGCAAAAGAAAGAGTGAATGCATGGCATCATCAGCTTAGTTCTTTCCATACAATCAATCACATTGAATATTTACAACTAATGCCAAACTTGAAATTTCAAATAAAAAAAAGGTGTGTTATCTAATTCTTATTAAATTTTCATTATCCCATTTCTTCAATATTTATTCAATTGATTTATCCAGACTGACATGAATGAACTTGGCCTGTATATATGTACACATAATAAACAAGATTGTTTAACATCATTGAGCAAATTTCATAGAAAACACAATTGATGACAATTGGTAATGTCTCATCTGAAATACAATAGCTTATACATGCAGAAATACAAAAGAAAAAGAAGAAAGTCCAGGTATTACAACGGGAACTACAAAACAATCATTTTGTCATCATTTTGTCATTAGACATATTGCAAAATTATTATTCAGGAAATGATTCGCAGTGCTTAATAACAATACTCTTACCATATTGACGCTCTCATTTAATTTAACAGTAGGACATTTCTGCATTTTATACAGGCTAAGTATTAAGTAGAAAAATCAAATCAAACTATTAAATATAAATATCAATCACTTCAACATCAAAAGACGGGTATTTAATTAGTAGAAGAGGATATTCAAATGGGTTGAATCTTGAATTACCAAGTGTACATGTATGTCCTTAGAAATAAAAAAATAAGATTCTATAAAGAATACTTGAGAAACAATGGTGAGATATCTGAGGAGCTACACTTTTTCCATGTTTGTCTAAGAAGCTGACCATGATAAAGCTCATTAAAAGCAAACAAATTCTTTAAATAAGAATACAGAAATATACTTTGCACTAATCGTATCCAGTTTATCCCGGACTACTTAATAAGGAGTAAAATCCATTCAATGGTGACTAGAGATTTACTAACTGCATGTCAGCAATGGCAAAAATCATCGCATCTAAAGCACCTAAACATAATTTAATTATAGTTTGCAATTACGTGATGTACTTGAAGCAAATAGTTCATATAAGTACCTCTACAGACTATCTTCAGCATATTTAATTATCCTTATGATGTTCCAAGGCAGTTATGATCAAGACAAAGTAATCTATTTCAAGTGGTGCTGGAATACTGAGAACAAAAGAGAACTAGAGGGGCAAACTACTGTGGTTTAACAATACATTGCAATTGTGTACTCATTATGGGACAGCGTTTCCTTTTCTACACTACACATGATAATATCACACCATGTGCCTTATGAAAAAGCTACAGAAAGTAGGAAAAATGCTTCAATAATGAACAATATTTGTTTGGTAGATCGAATACAAATGGGGTCAATCTCTTAGCCATATATGACACTAAATATAAACTAAATCAATGAATATAAATAGACAAACCTTCACATCATGATTGCCTTTACAAAGCTATAATGGCATTACAGCTATTGAGTATAAAAAGTATGATGATATTATATCACAATCATCCACCCTTCATCCTTTTTTCTATTGATCATCATCTACAAAGTTGATGCACTATATTGTTGTCAAATAAACAATGTATGCTCATTGCTAGTCTTAATATACATGTATGTCAAAGCCAAACAAGAAACTTTTGACAAAAAAAGTGTTCACCACTCTCATTCTGCAGAAATCCATGCACCAAAATCATTAAATCTAATTTAGATCGATGATTTTTTCTTCTCCGGCAAAATAGTACATGAGTGAATGTAAACATTTCATATTGTCAAATGCATTTGAGTTTTCCTTTTATCTTAATGTATAAATTATCACCTCAACCAGAATATGTGAATACAGTAATTATGTTAATGAATGAAAACAAAATTTCATACATCATATAATTATACAATCATGTGATGTATGCTAGTTTATTTTCATCAACATACATCTTTACAAATACTCATAAATGTGCACTTCTATTTTCATTGTTGATACTCTTAAAACTAGAATCCTATGACATGTACTGGTATAAACAGGGGTTGATTATATGTACATATCCCATACCAACAGTTCCATTTGGATTGCACTTGCTAGAAAAGGTAAAATGTCATTATTCTTAACTAATTTAGCAAGTAAAAACTGCAAAATACAAGAATACATAGTAAAGCATGAGAAACAGAGGGATAAAAAGGAAATGAGAGAGCCTTGAACAATAGAGCTGAGATTTTGACAAGTAATTTTTGTAAACATAACTAAAATTTGGGCATTCATTGATTATCAGTTTCAGACATTGTTTATATTTTTTATGGATAGCTATAAATAATTTAAAGAGAGGTATTCTGTGACTATTCTTAACAAAAATCAATGCAAGCTTGACACAATTTGACTAATACCCTTGTTTGTGAGAAATAAACTTGCAACTGGCAGAAAGAGTTGGTAACATATTTCTGTAATTCCATTAGACTCTGTACATGGATCACCTTGTTCAAGTATGCAATAAAACTTAATAATGGTATTGTATATCTCATCTACATACATTCAGTCTTGCATAGAATACAAACTACATGGTAGATGAAAGTAAAACACAAATTAAGTTGCAAACATTGTAATTACTAATTTCATATTTTCAACCTAAAAGTGCCCTTTCAGGAAAAGGTTAAATTTGAAGGTTCTCCTACATGTAGTTCCATAATGATCTTTAGACCTACCAAATTGAACTGAATGTACAGATGGCAACAACAGGCATAAATAATCTTTTAAAGATGTCATAACATCAAACAGAATAATTCTTGAAGATTATTCAAAATTTTGACAAGCATGCAAATTTATATAATATAAGATTGAGGAGAATTTAACACCCCTCTCACCTAATAAGGAACTTGAAATATATACTGTATAACTAGACAAATTGAAATACAGATGTAGAAAAGAACAACAACAAAAGTTACTGTATACAAAAACACAAAAGATAATCTTTTCATTCATATATTTTACCTGATGCATCATTCCTGCTCCTCTTTCCTCCTTATAAATGTCTTCCATCTTTCCCCCCAATTTATCTAACATAATATACACAATAGACAATAATTATATTATGAATATTTATATTGGTCTTCTCGTCTTTGAAGCTGGTTAACAGAAGTGGATGGGTAGAACTCCCTAGCGACCACCCCCTGACTTTGAATGCTGTATCAGCCATTGCAATGTGATATCTAGGGAAGAGATGAAAAAGGAAGGAAAACATCTGGTAATAAATTGGTCACATGAGAAGGAAAATCATATTCTTACATGTAACTACATGGAGATATCGATCAGGCAGAGAGTTTTAAAACTCATTTCTTGAGTACTCATCAGCATAACAAGATCATGTGTAACAATGAGTGCACCTCCAGCATCATGTACACTCCATAATGAAGCATAAATTTTGACAAGCTTTAATATTTCTTCCATGCTTGTTTTAAACAGTGCTTTGTATCCTTCTGAAAAGGTACTACATAAATCCAGTTAATGTTGTTTTTATTATTTGACATAACTCAATCTAAAACATCATTATAATTACCAATATTTTCTTTCTCTTTGCATGAGATGGAATAACAGCAGATCTCTCTGTCTTGAATAGCTGATAAGTTCATCCTTTCTATGAGTTCTTTCTCATCGTACGCTACAGGAATGTCTCTCTTGTTTCCAAGCACCAGAACCTGAGGAGGGTTAGAAACAAATAGTTTGCTGTAGCTTATCAGGAACATTTAATTTGGCATTTTATTGCAATATCTAGAAGAGAAGCACCAACGGAAAGCGATGAAAGTGAGAGCCCTTCAACATCTGACATTATAGGCAGTACTACTTAGGCGTGCCACTATCCAACTTTTGATGCCGATTGTTTTTTTAAGCTCAAGTTCATATTAAACTCTCAAGGTTTTTTAATGTTTGCCTTTTTAAGTCACCATAAGTGGCCCTTTCATCCTGCCTACATATACATGCAAGCCACTGTGCGAAAGCCTTCAGTCTGATATCCCCTTGTAACTTACATGTAGCATGTACATGTAGAAATATTGATAAAGGGAAACTGGATCATTGACATCATTGTCATTGGCAGTGGCATCATTGTTGTGTATTATTAATTTTCTTATTTTTATTCTTATTCCTATTGTTGCCATCATCAACATCATTGACAGGCATCTTCACCAGCATCAGTATCATCATCATCATCATCAATATTACTATTATTTTCCCTCCAATCATCATAATCATTAATTGGCATATTGTACAAGAGTCATCAAAGACAAACAAATATGGTGAAAAAGAAAATCAAATATACACAATAGGAGATATTTATGGATGCAACAGGGTGGGATATCCTGGAAATTGAAGAGGGAATAGACTAGCAAATGCATTGCATACATGCACAAGTACCAGGTATTGTCCCCAAGTTATCCTCACTGAATCCACCATGGTGCATCCAAGACTTATCACAAACAATAAGAAAATGCTGACCATACAATTGTATAGTTATGTATATAGTTAATAAATGTTTGATTTTCATTTACTACAATTAGCAGATAGAGTATAGTTCTTGAATGCCATACATGCATAAATTGTATGCTGCAGAATGTGTGCATGTAGATGCCCTTCAAAAACAGATATTTCATTACAGAGAAGGTATCTTGTGATAGGCAAAAGGTGCATGTACATGTAGTACTTGTCTGTATATTGAGCCAAGTATATTTGTTTAATATCCTTCACAGCGACTTTCCATTCTTCCCAGATATCCCACGTGTGAAATTGAGGAAATGACCGCATCACTGTCTACCACAGTTCTTCTATAAGAGGAAGGAAGTATCAAATCACATGAACATTCACATAAAGAATGATTTCTGATGACTGATTTAAAATAGAAACAATTGATACCAGACAGTTCTTGGGATTTGAAACAAATGAAGGAATCCCTACCGGAGGATTACATGTAGGTATTATGTAGGGGCCGCGGAAATGTGTGTGGGGGGGCTGGGTGGACTTCAGCCCCCTTCTTTTTTTCCAAAACCACGTACAACTAGATTTTAATTCGTCATGCGGACGAATTAGGTGGTCTGTCGTAGAAAGATAAATACTAGTAGATAAACATGCACAATTATTTAAACAAATGAGTAGATATAAGATTGAAAGATAAATAGACAGTCAGATAGACATACATATTTAAACAGATACACATTAAAGAAAGATTGATAAACATACATAATAATTGAAACACATAAATATATATTAAATTGAAAGATAAATGGATCGATAGACAGATAGACAAATTCAAACAGATAGATATACGAACGATAGATAGATAGATAGATAGATAGATAGATAGATAGAACATAGCTAGAGAAAATAGATAGATAGAGAGACAGACAGACAGACATACAAATAGAGAGATATATAGAAAGAAAGATAGATAGATAAATATATCATGTAGGTAGATAGATAGATAGATATAGACAGATAGAAAGATAGATAGACAGATAGATAGATAGAGAGAGAGAGAAAGAGCGAGATACAGACAGATAGATTGATATAGAAAGTATAGACATTTTCAAACAGATAGATATATATTAGAGAAATAGATAGATAGATAGCCAGACAGACATACATATAGATAGATAGATAGATGGATGGATAGATAGATAGACATATTTAAACAGATAGATATATATATTAGACAGAGAGAGAGAGATCGATAGATAGATAGACAGATAGATAGATATACTGTAGGCCTACAATGTAGGTAGATAGACAGACAGACATATGGATAGATAGATAGAGTGAGAGAGAGAGAGAGAGAGAGAGAGAGACATATTTAAACAGATATATATATATATTAGACAGAGATATATAGATATGTCATGTAGGTAGATAGATAGACAGACAGATAGATAGATAGAAAGATAGATAGATTTATAACATAGACAGCGGATAGATAGACGGATATGATAAGATAGATATAATATCAAAAAAGTAATTATAATCTGTTTTATTTTGCAATATCTTAGCTATTATTTATTAGAATTCTTATTGATCGTGCGCAAGAAAGTAAAAATCATGTTCACCCGCGGACTCGAACCCCTGCCCGCATGATTGAATGAGATGCAAGTCTGACGCCTAACCGATTGAGCTAGAATATTTCCCATAGACTTTACGCGTAAGCAAAATACGAGAATCTCAAATCCAATTTTGCAAGTGAAATACGGGCATGATCCCGGCATCTGATCTGAAAATGAAGGCAACCCTCCGAAAGCTTAGAATCTCAGCTACAACATACTAAAAGCTCAGGGATAATTGACGAGAAAAAATGGAGATATAGCTCACGAAATAGAGGAATGTAGAATCTAGTTTTGACAAAAAGTCAAGTCCCATAGAGATTACACGCAAAATGAGTAAAAATGACATGCCTTTATTATTTGCAATTTTTCAGGATGATCCGTTTATCAAAATGAAAAATAACGGCAATAACTCAGAAAGAGTAGGACCTAAGCTACAACATATCCAAAATTGGGCAAAAATTGACCAATATTCACGGAGTTAGAGCCAAATTTGTATAATTGTAATGACGTCATAACACGCAAAATGGATATTTTGACTTCCGACGCCATTTTGATGACGTCAAAATATACGTTAGGGTCCAATGAGACATGAAATCATATCTATGATTCATACTCTATTGAAATATGAAAAAAAAATTGGGGGTCCCCGTTCGTTCTGAAGAGCTACAGTGAATTTTTAATAGGCATGTTTTTGCCCATATAGAGCCTATGGGTGCTCATTCCCTCATTAATGATTGTAGAGAGCTGATCGAGGTATCAATTTGATCAGAATTATATCAATAATAGATACACATAGAAAAAACAGCAAATTTATGCTGCGTAACGCTGTTACGCACGAAAACGCGCGCGCAAAATCTTGAAATGCTTAAAATGACCTGAAACTTACCCAAAAAATTTTATAGGCCATTTTGAGATTTTTTTTAGCTTTGACGCGCGCGTACGCGCACGTCATGACCTTTGATGACATTGACAGACGACCTTTGACCTAAAGTTTATTTGATGTGAATATGATTGACTATTGATTATTCGTTATGTAGATATGATCAAATTAAGAATTTTACAAAATGGCGCGTAGATGACGTCATCATGACCAGGTGACCTTGAAAAGCTACGTATGCCGTCTCTATGATGGATTCTATACATGACCAAAAATTCAGCAAAATTGATTGAGCCAATTCGGAGAAAACTTGGCGACAAACATAGGTGCGAAAAATAAAGAAATAAAGAAATAAAGAAAGAAAATTCTGACGAAATCAAGAGGTGATCTGTCATAGACAGACCTCCTAAAAACGTAAAAATGATCATTCGATTGTGATTTTTTCCATGGGCAGCCCCCCCCCCCCCATTTTCAAAACTGTGGCCCGTGTTACAGTCACACTAACGAAACAAACTGTTACATATAATATGTCATTGGAAATAAGGTAATAGGTTTGGTCAGCCTTGAGTTGGTTTTGTTAGGGTAAATGTGGTATTGCTATGGGTGATTTTTATATATTTTCCATCTCAAGACAGTCAACATATAATCATTGTAGAAAGGATTTCTGGGATAGTGATCTTAAAAGCAATAATGTATTTGGCCTCTCATTAGCTTTCGATTCCTTACTCGAAAGTATCTCAAATAAATATACTTCAAGAATTGAACAAGGGCACTGGCAGATTTGACACCTCACACTAAATATCTGATCTTGTAAAATTTACAGTTACAGTCCTTTCATACTTGTAAATTTTAAACTGCTGCCTATGGAAGTGGGGAATTAGACGGTTCAGTAGTCAATAAACAATGTGTTTTACAAGTAAATTAATTACTACAATCACTCTTATTTCAAAAGATCCTTTCCTGCTTCAATTACTACATGTAATAACTGAGTTTGAAGAAGTTCTTTACTTACTGGAATTCCTTGGAGTTGTGGTTTGTCCAGTAAATTGTGTAATTCGTTCCTTGAAGCTTCTAGCTTTTCATGGTCAGCTGCATCTACCATGTATCTGTAAAGAGTAATAACAAACAATTGAAGAAAAAAAATCTGGAAACAAATATGTCACTCATTGAAAAGTGAATATATAACAAAATATTAATAGTTTTACACTGAATTTATGCAATACCCAGGCAATAAGTCAGCTAATATTTTTCTTGTACTTTTGAAGGTTAAAAAAAAACAAAAAAAATATCATCTACCCAACAAGATCATACAAACAATAATTGTATTGAACTCTTGTACAATGTTCCAGTAACATCTTTAGTATTAAAGTCAATGCTGAATGTGTGCCATTGTTTTTTTTTTCATTATAGAAGTTGACCAGTCTCCATTTTTGATAGCTGAAAGAGAATCGACGTATCAAGTTTACTTTAACAATATCTGCCCAAATATTGAGATTGTGTAATATTTCTAACATGATGGTTCAAATCAGCCACATCTAGCTTTTATATCAGCAGACTCGTGAATAATTCATGATTTTTTTTTCTCTCCACCACCTTGTGATTGCAACCTAGTCTCATTTTAGTCACTCATCACTAGGATGTATCATAGCCTCCGTCGAGTGACTTAGGTTGTGCATTAAATTTTTACGGTGGCATCATTTTTATATATATATATATGACATAATCATTAATCATCTGGCAAATGAAGCAGGATAATGAAAGCCCCCCCCCCACAAAAAAAATTAGAGATCACCTTGATTTAAAAAAAAACAACATATGTTTCTCATTGATACATGTATATATTTTTTTTAATGACATTTTTAATGTGATTTTATGAAGAAATAATAATGAGAAATATTCAAGCAACTAAAATACATGTAGGATTGCACTGCAATTGATCAGTGCAGTGCAAGTAAACATGCCATTGAATGTTACTTGATATCAAGAACATAAAGCTGTAAATGCAAATGGTTCTCTAAATCCGATCCAATCCAATCCAAAGGTCATTTGATATAGACCTATTCCTTTCAGTTACAAAGCACTGCGCATACACTACTCCATGTTTGGGCCACTAAAACAATAATTAAACACCTCAGAATGGTCAGCTTAGTCCATGCAATTCATTGTCCTTTTTTAGCAAAATGTGATTTAAAGGCTTTCTTGAATAATTCAACAGAGGAGGCTGTATTCACAGTAGCAGGGAGGTGATATCTAAAGATATCACTCTTTGAAAACATTTTAAAGAATACCCTGCCACCAAAGCTTTAATGGCCTGTAAGACATAACTTACACAATACAATTCACCCCTCTGCAGTATCTCTCCCACATACTCCTAAACCGAGGCTGTCCTCCAATGTCCCAGAGCTACAAGAAAAACAAAAATCACACAATAGACACAAAGAGTACATGTAGTTTCTATGCTACAACTTGATCATAGGAAGTCAAGACTGCTTCAGGTTCATAAGGTGCTTAACATTTAAGTGAAGCATGAATTATGGGATGCTCGATTTTTTTTTATTGTTGCTCCATCCTTTTTACTCTTGAAAATTCATGCTAACCTTTGGGAATTGGTTACAAGGAAATTTGGAGACAAATGGACCATAAAAATAAACATTCAGACATTCAATGAAGGTGGTTTTAGCAGGGGTTTCAGTTTCGGCTCATATAATTTCGGTAGTGAATCATTTTTTTAAATAACCAATAAACATGGATCAGGTTTAGGTCTTTCTGTAATATTGAAGAAGAAACATTAATTCATTTGTTCTCTGAATGTCTGATAATTTTGGAAGGAAGTTACAATGATTGAGAGAAAGTTCAAATATTAGCAAACAGTTTGAGAATTGCGTTTATTTGGAAATAGATGATTTAATTTATGTGCTTTAAAGAACATTCTATAAATCTATTGCTTTGACATATAAAATGAAAATTAATGATAAATTGCCAACTTTTGATCTCCTTAAAGGTGAAGTTCAGAGATATTTTGTTCTTGAAAAGTACATTTTTCTGAAAATTTTTAAACCAACATGAGAAAGTTCACAAAAAATGGGGGTTATTTATGAATCATTTTTATGAAGTAGGCATCACTAGTATCATTTCATTCATAAAAAGATGTTTTAAATTGTATGTTTTGCAGAAAATATGTAAAACAAAAACAATGCATGCATTTACGTAAAATTATTTGATTTGTTATTTTTGTTCATATTATTATGAAATACATGTAGTTCTTTTCGTTCTCTGGAAAAAAAAGGAAAGAAAAAAAAAACCTTGGGAATTGTCCCTGCATGAATACGGTCAGCAAAGGAGGTCAGTTGCCAATACGGCAATTCACCTCCCCCTCCCCTATTATAAAAATGTGAAAAGGGTGAAATATCAAAGTTGAGCAAAAATGTCAAAGGGAGTGAGAAAGATTATCATTGAGATAAATAACACTGGAGTTGAGGGCATTGTTAGTGCCATAAAATGTCCAGAATAGCCCCCTCAGGTTGAAATAAAGCCCCTTTACATGTAAATTAAATTACCATTTCAAATTATCAGCAGCAAAACAAATAGCCCTCAATTAATTTGTATTTCATATATGAACATATAATGAAATAACCTACAAATTACCTTTATCGTGACATTTCCTTTTGTAACTTTCCTCATATTGAAGCCTACTGTAGGGATCATGTCTTCATTAAATTGTCCAGACTGTTGAGGGAAAAATAAGACAGGAAGTTCATGATTAAAGATCAGATGATTAATTGATGGCATCACAATACAAGAACAAGTAGATGCACTCACTCATATCATTTATAAAAGTAAAAGAAAATAAAAAAGAAAATATAATGGACATCCGACAGTGATCATGGAAAGTTGGAACCCATGCATCATTTACGATTATCTCTATCATTGAACTAGGATTAATAAACATCTAGAGCTGTAGATCTCCATCACCATACATGTACATTGTAGAATGGAAATTTTACTTTGAGCCGATGAAATTTAGTTACACAATAAAATAATGTAAAAATCTGTAGAACAATGGTAATAAACTAATAAACTGAAACTGATTTACAAGTATGGCTGCATGGTGTAATTTCATTGAAAAGACGGTAAAGTTTCAAGTTCCAAGAAATCTGCCTTGAAATGCTTATAACAAAATTTAAAACCCATAATCGTATATATTGTTCATCAGGATCCTAGGGAATGGTCAGACAAATATCACCCCAATAATCATTTCCCTCTGTAGCTGAAATAAGTGGTGGTACAATGTACAGTGTATAACATTGTTTGACATGATTAGTCAATAATTCGTGAGAGAGACAGAGAGGGACAGACAGACCTTGGAACCTCCAGTGAAAATCAGAAATAAAATACACAAAGTATAACAAAAATACTGGTATTATGATAATGATGATACATGTAGTAGTAGTAGTAGTAGTAGAAGTAGTAGTAGTAGTAGTAGTAGAAGTAGTAGTAGTAATAATAATAACAATAACATAATGATAATAGTAATGAAAATAATAATAATAATAATCATAATAACAACAATACTAAGTTACGGTACTACTACTACTTCTATTACTACTACTTCTACTACTACTTCTACTACAACTACTACTACGGTACTACTACTACTACTACTACTATTAATAATAATAATAATAATAATAAAATATTACAAGCAAGAACGATTATGATTTTTTTTAATTTACAGAATCAAAAAGATAGTAGGAGAATGAAACATTTGGAACAATAGTTAGGGTGAAACTCGTGAAAGCAGAAAATTCAAAGAATACGATAAAAAAAGTTTGAGCAAGAGCATGAGCATTTGAATGTCATAACCACTAATGCTATAGAGATCATCCCAATGGCAATATGAGTTCACAAGATCTATAACAAGTACAACTTTCCCCTAAGTTGATCACTGAAAATATACAGTACCCCAAAACTTTTTGCTTTTTCTAATGATGGGACAAAAATTATACACTGTAATGTGAATAGTCTCTATTACATATCCTCTCATGAAATACTCGATGATTTTGCAATAATCTGGACTTCATAAAAGAAAAAACCTAAGTGAAACATGGTAAGTCAATGGGGAACTTGTACACATGGTTCATGTTTGACATCACCACTGATCTATACAGATCAGTAGACACCACGGATCTAAAGGCCTGATCCCACTGGCAGACGGACACAAAACGTATGCATAAAGGATACAGCAGACAAGCAAAATCCATTTTCATCAGCTCCAGAAATTATGGAAAACAATTGGTGAACAATGAAATCATACTGAATGGATGCTAGATGGATATAGAGCGTATGTAACAAGTATGCAATGAGTATGCAATGGATGCATAGCATTTTCTAACGGATTGCAAGATTTGTTACGTTCACATCCGCTTCACATCAGTAAGTGTATTGGGACCAAGCCTTAAGTTGCATTACCAGTGGAAGAATCTACATAGTAGTAATGATCTCAATATTCAAATGCTCATAACTTTCTTATATGTCAATTTTCTGCAAACTTCAATTAGTTTAGATGATTTTTTTTAATGTGAATTCAGCTCGTAGTTTCAAGGGTTTCATTCTCGCGTAAGGAATAAGTCAATAATGTCTTCTTTTTCAATTATGTTTATCTGCAGTTCAGGCATCATCTGCTTCCTTGAGGTATGAACTGCTTCATAAAGTCTCCAAGAAGTTTTGGTACCCCCCTAATTCCCCGACCTCGTACAAGGAGTATTTCACTGTAGGCTTGTTACTAAATTCTTTAATTCCTCAATCGTTTTTAGGGAGTGTAGTCAGTGGATTAAATCAAATAAAAATATGTTTGAGTGGATCATGTATTTTATGATTTTGCATGGATTTCTATTTTGAATCCTTTATGTTCCCAATAAAAATAAAAATAACTGCATAGCTTTATGATACAAAACCACTTCCCAAGTTGGGAAAGGGCTCAGTATGTAGCTTTCAGCGTGCATTTCACCAAATTCCTAAAAATATGTTTCAAAATTCAAATGGCCCCTTTAAAAGAAAATAAAAACATTAGTTACTGAGATGGTGCTACATGTCTTCAAAGGTAGCATTCAAATTTCAAAAAAATTAACAGATTTATGTTTAAAAAAAATCAACAGCTTTAATAAAGGGGAATCCAAACCATAAAGAAAGTCATTTTTAGAAAAGAGAAATTCAAATCAGAGTACAAGTAACAATTTTCAAGTAATTCTCACACAAAAAAGAAGAGTTTATAACTTTTTGAATTCTGTAAAAGATTACAAATCACTATAGATTTACCTATATAAGAATTTCAAAATGGTCATGATGAGTTGTGATGTCATGGTGATATAGGGTAGCCTTACAACTCTGAATTTGTTCCAATGCCTTTAAAACACATGGTCCTGCCAACCCATGGGTGCATTACATGCCGCCGTGCACAGAAAAATCGCAGGCATGACGCATGCAACTTTCTCTCTGAGCTGATCGTTCCACTTTTTTTTTAGATTCTGGAGTCCAGATGAAACACTTCCATGGGATTGTGCGAAATTTGATACCGGGTACTGTAAACGAAATCTCAAATCTATTAAAATTGTTCCATTTCAGTGTATGGTAGCGGTATTGAAGTGGAGTGGAGCCTGCACGAACATCACCTGAGGTAGATTCTATAAATACCTCACCTTTAGAGCCTGTGTTTTTGTTTAAGTCTCCACAAAAACTTTGGTCCGTGAAGTTAGGCCACATTTTTTCAGAACGGATTTCCAGCACAGCGCGCAATTGTCGATTGGAATAGAATTTTGAGATTTGTAATACTGGGGAAACCCCTTGACCTAGACTCTACTTCACATTTTCGTCAATAATTTTAGTTTACAATCTTGCCATCAATTTGATAGCTATTTATTTGAATTGGTTTTTTAATAAAATGTGAATATTTTTCAACGAATTTTAGCCTAAAGAATGTTTTTTTAATGTCCCTAAAGTTTGGACACCCCATCTTATTATATCATGAATAACTACAGTCACGTCAATCATTCAACACAATCTATGCAAATCATGCAAATCGCAATCACTATACTACTTTACTACTAGCAATCATGTCTTAAATTTTTTTTTTTTATCAACATGATGTAAGTTTCAAAAAGGCGAGAGGATGAGTTGAATAGGTTCTAGTTACATCATTCACATAATTCTGTCACACTTTCGGTGAATCACAATGACATCGACACAGACATTAAGACAGAAGAACTGAAGCTTGAGTTGAAGTAACAAACATGAAGAGGGTGTTTTCTTACCGAAATCACATTAACAAATGTTGTTTTCCCAGAATATTGAAGACCGACTAAAGTGAGCTCCATTTCTTCCTTCCAGAAAAGGCTTTTAAGCCAGTCAAGGAATCTGTTGATCACTGCTAACATATTGAATTATTTTATTTATACTAGTGAGATGAACTAGAAAACAGTCAATTGCTGCACATTGCACGTCCCAATTATGATGTTTTCCGACGTCTCCGTAATTTTGCATTGACGATGCATTGACTCTCTTGATGCTGTATTCATAATGAATGAGCTTCTACGGTGACCTGAAGAAGCACAGGTCATTGATACAACTTACAAGTAAATTGAAACAATATTTTTCAAATGTAGTATTTCAACATGTAAATCATCAATAATATTGTGATTTAATTCTACTTGAATTAATTTGTTACATGGATTATGCTTCATAGTCAGCTGGGAAATTTAATTCTGCAAATCATTTTATTTCCAAGACCTAAGGAAATAGTAGGAGTGTATCCCCCGCGCAGTGTCATATGATCATGTCACCTGACACAATGTCTCGTGAGTTGCAGTACATTTGCAGCTACAGGTATTAATTTTAAGCCACTGTGCGTGAATCTCATGCTCAGCCAAAATCTCTTCACTTGCCGTACTCCTATTTCCACTTGAATTTCCAAAGGAAAAATACGGGATTCAGTCGAGTCATGAGGGATTTTGCTGTAATCTTGCTCCTGGCGACTACAGTGCCTGTTTTTGTCGTCGGCGATACGCCAGCAAATTGTACCTACGAAGACGTCGCCGGGGAATGGGTTTTCGAAGTCAGCGGCTATGGCGGTGACAACAAAATTGATTGCGCAAAGCCAGGTAAAATCGTTTTTTTTTTTATATGCCATGAAATAGTATAAATATAATATTCGTTTTAAGCAAAGAATTGACATTCAAATAAACAGACATGAAACATTCATGATTTTTTAAAGTCTGACTGCACTCGAGATGATCAAGATGATTGAAAGTTATTAAGTGAGATATTTTACTCTGGCATTTGTTGACATGAGCTGAGTGATCATATTCATACTATGTGCAGATTCATTTCAATTGGAATATAACATGTTATTTTTATATATACATGTATTTTGGTTAGAAACAGAAGTCATTTGGAAAAAAAGGGCTGTCTTTTATTAACCATTTTGATTATTTTAAAGCCAATAAATGTTGGCTTTTGTACTATATCGTCATCTCATGAAGATAGCATTTCCAGATTGATGTCGCCCTACTTCTAATGCAATTGAAATGTATAAAAGAATATATTTTAAAGGTTAATTTTGCATAATCTGTTACAGAGATGTCCATTATCTCTTACAGATTCATTGATAAGGATTAAAATGTTCACTTTTTATATTTTTTACATTTAGTAAATACTGTACTTATTTGAATAATTTGAATACTTTTTGTAGGAAGTGGTCCTTTATAAATTCAAATTTAAAACTTTCAATATTTTAATGGGAGACTTACATTTATTGCACAGGGAGGTCTATCCTAATTTAATTTTTTTTTGTCAAGAATGTTAAGAAATTCATTCGTAGGGCCTACAATTAATATGGAGATACAATTCAATGTGAATGTTTATTTCACTTCTTCATTGAATAGGTCCTGTTACATATAAGTTGCATGTGCAGTTGCTTTTCCCTGATGTGGCAGTGGATCTAGAATTTGGCACCAAAGGATTCTGGACCCTAATCTACAACCAGGGTTTTGAAGTTGTGCTCAACAATAGGAAGTACTTTGCTTTCTCAGAATACACTCAGAATGGAAGTCAGGTAAGTTGATTGCCTGTCCTTTCACCCCAACCCCAACCCGCCCCTCCTCCATCACATACTGTCTGTATGTGACCAAAGTCTGCCTCTTTTATTTATTACACAATTTTATTTTACATGTGTATTTTCATTTTTAAATTCTATTGATTAATTTTGTTTGTTTTTTACTCCAATTGTTCCTTCACATGAATACGTGTCTTGAAAATTATCCATCATAGATTTTCAACAAGAAAAATGTTGCATGAAGTACAAGTAGTCATAAGTCATGTAATCTGTCAATAGATATGCCTTGTATGTGTGTGGTATTTCTGTGAATGATATTTCTTTTGATTCCGTTGTATTTCAAAGTTTTGACCATGTGTGTGATGATATTTCCCAGGTCACCATGAACTGCTCTCAGACCTTACCTGGTTGGTCACATAATACCATGGGAACTGACTGGGCCTGCTATGTAGGCAGGAAAATGGGTCCATCAAAGGTATATCAACACACTGTCAGTAAACAAAGGTAAGGCATGGTTTCGAACACTCGACCCTCTGATTATAAGGCAAGAGTCAGAACCGTTGGAAACAGTCCCGTTTTGGGCAAAGTAAAATGGGTGTTGATGCACTATTATCAAACAGAATGTAAGGCTGGGAACTGGTGACAAGTTATTAATTCATCTTCATTTTGCATGAAATGTATTTTGAGGAATAAAGTGAACAATACATAAAATACAGAAATCATATTTCTCATAACAAGTAAATAATAAGTTGAATTTTCAACAGTTCATGTACTTAGTTTATAAGTTAGAAAGCAAATCCCATTGTAAAACATGAACAAATCTCATAATCATTAGGACATTATCAATTCCAAAGTCCCATGCTTTTTGTGATTTGCAATATTACTCCTCTTTTTTATTACTTTCATTTTCCTTAAACTTTCCATAAACATTTTTCTAGGATTTCTGCTTCTACTCAAGCTTGGGGTCAGTCTTCTTTATAATCTCAGGGTTTTGTTGCATAAGCTTTTTCAACATTCAAAGGTTATAACTAGTCCATTGATGGTAGAATTTTGTTTTATCATCATTAACTCTGTTGCCTTTTATTTCTGATTACACCCAGTGCATTAATTTCATGGATTAGATAGTAAATATACCGAGTATAGACCTTAAAGTCTTAGTGATAATCACCATGATGGTGTTCAAAGTCTTAGTTATTTAGAGCCATTTACAAAATGCGTATATAAAGATATATCCATCTCCAGACAGATTTATATTTGCATGAAAGTTGTCTTTATAATTCCCTTATGTGCTGCTACCCATCATTCCCTCAGTTCCCCCCTATAAGGCAATATTTTCTAGATGATGATGAAGAGATGGGAGTCAGAATCAATTCATCATAACATAGATGTCTATCTTACATACTTGTACAGGCATCAGTACTTCAGCCAGAAGATGTACCAGAATGATAAGAAGATGGTGGAAAAGATCAACAGAGTTCAGAAATCCTGGAAGGCAACAGTCTATCCCGAGCATGAGAGGTATACAGTGGAAGACATGCAGAGGAGAGCAGGTGCCATGAATGGCCTAGGAACTTTCAGGTAATTACTTTCATTAACACCTTATGTGATTTCAAGTTTGGTGTTGACAGCTGGTTTGGTGTTTGGCCAATTTTCACCTTGGTAAAAACACCAAACTTGAATGAGGTTGGTAAAGGGACTGATGGTCATGAAACACACAAGGTGTTGAGCTGCCAATAATGTGATTGATATATTGTAAACTCATGTTTGGTGTAAGGACTAGGTTAGGCTTCCTGGTGTACACTCTCAACACACACAGACACACACACACAGAAACCCCAGCACCAACACCGAACTTGAAACTACCCACTTTCTAACGAATGTGAATGGAACCTTCTTGAAATTATAGTATTGTCGGTTATCGGCTGGAACTCTGAAAGCATATCTTCTTGATATATCTAAAAGTTGTATTTGGTCTAAAAATCTTTGAGTTTTAGCTTTTTGATGAGTCCATAAGATTGAATTATATCCCCTTTTTGTACATTCATTTGAGAAGGCACAGGTGTTCAATCTGAAGGGGTGGATTAATAATCCATTCCCTTAATTAAAATTTTCTTGGTATGCTTTTTGAAAGTTGCTTTGCTTGCTGCCTTAGTTTAATTGCATATGTATATGTCCCCTATTTATGGAAATTGGAAATCAAAGAGTTATTCATTTAAGTATGAACATTAAAGTTTAATAACATGTATAAAAGTGTTTGTCTTTATGAAACATAATGGAAAATATCCCCTTGAGTAAAATAAAATGCAAAATGAAAGGTGCTTGCATATAGCATGGGATGATATCATTGAATTAAAAAGGAACAAATTTAAAAGAGTCTTCAAAGCATATAGCACATTCCTAGTAAGACTAGATAACCTTCCTGTATTCGCATCAGACCAACTCCAGCCACTGCTAATGACCAGGCAAAGAGGGCAGCATCCACATTGCCACTAGGGTTTGACTGGCGGAATGTGGACGGCCAGAACTTTGTCTCTCCTATTCGCAATCAGGCCTCTTGTGGCAGCTGCTATGCATTTGGTTCCATGGCCATGCTGGAGTCTAGATTACGTATAGCGACGAACAACAGCATACAGCTGGTCTTCTCAACGCAGGATGTAGTATCATGCAGCGAGTATTCACAAGGTAGGTTTCTTCATTGTCATTTATTTGGATTATTTTCACTGATTTTCACTCTGTGGTGGCTTTCCTTTGTAAGTGTTCTCAGTCAGGGCATAGATCAAGAGGACATGTGAAAGAGGACTTTCACTCCCATTTCTGAAATGGTGGATTCCTTGTCCTCAGAACAAACTTGCTGCATTCTACCATTATCATATATAGTATATACACGTATGTCTCATTTAAAGTTAAAAGAGATATTTCAACAAAATTGTTTTGGATGTATTACTTGATAAGTGATTAAAAAGAATGTGATCATTTTATTTTACCATTAATACACCTTCACACTGGTGTGGTTAAAATGAGGAGATGAGTTTGGACTACCTTGTCGAAGTGCTTCTGTACAAAACACTTTGTTTGGCACAATGTATTGTGATCATTATACTGATTGCATCTTTTACTTTATTGGTTATGGTTCTGAACTATATAGGTGTTTATTCTTCAATATATACTTGGTAATACATAGGTTTAATTTTTTTATGGTTTCAAGTGCTTGTTATATGCCTACCCATTTTTATTCTTATGACATAATCCATACATTTTCATCACAATCATTAAATAATTAATTTACATACATTTTGCAAACACTAATTCCAGATCTGAGCATCAGATTGTTATGGCAATCTGAAATTAAAAATGCTACTCTTATCATTAACATTTAAAATCAAATTTTTGCAGGTTGCGATGGGGGATTCCCATATCTTGTCGCTGGAAAGTATGCAGAAGACTTTGGTGTAGTAGAGGAATCATGCTATCCGTATGAAGGAAGCGACATCTCATGCTCCAAGGAGAAATCCGGCTGCCGTCGATATTATGCCACCAACTACAACTATGTGGGTGGTTTCTATGGTGGCTGCAATGAGGAACTGATGAAAGATCAACTTGTCAAGAATGGCCCCTTGGCAGTTAGTTTCATGGTTTATGATGACTTCATGCAATACAGTGGTGGAATATACCACCACACCGGTATCAAGAATAAAAACCTGAAGTTCAATCCGTTTGAGATTACCAACCATGTTGTCCTGGTTGTTGGTTATGGTGCTGATGAGGGATTAGGGGAGAAGTTTTGGATTGTCAAGAACAGCTGGGGTAAAGACTGGGGTGAAGAGGGCTATTTTAGAATCAGACGGGGAACAGATGAATGCGGGATTGAGAGTATTGCAGTAGAGTCCTTTCCTATCTATCCATAGGAAACTGACCATGATAGTTAAGATTATACAAACAACCTTTTGCATTTTTGTCATTATCACTGGTGGCAGAATAAGATACAATTTCAATTGTTGGAAATATCCAAAGAGGTTCTAACAGGTATTCAAAGTGCAATTTTGATGATGAGAAATTTTGAAATTCTTTTATAAATCATTTTATGTCAATTGTAGGAAGTATGAAAAGAGGTTCCGACATGTATTCAAAATGCTGCTGTGATGATGAAAACAAATCTGAATTAGTCATACAAATTTTCATCTCATTTTATGTGCTTTCCTTTTTGAAGAAGTCAATTTGACCAAGTATTATTTCACGAACTATTTAATCTGCCACAAGCACTGCTCATTTGCCATAGAAACTCCAAGATTAGTAGTACCTGGAGAAATAAGATCTCATCTAAGATCTCATCTTTACCTTACATTACTGTCTAGTCTTTTGTCTGCTCATAGCTTTGAAAACAAGGTGAATATATGATGTCTTGCTATTTAAGTTGGGATGATATGATTGACCATCCCCCTGACCAATCAGGATGCTGTTCAATCTTTGCCTCTGTCCATAGGATTATGAATATATATGTCCTGTCAATATTGAAGCATGTATTTCAAAGCCATTAGATAAGAGGACAGTCCACCACAACACAACCATTGAGTAGAAAGATTAATTTTAGTGCTAAGATTTAAACAAAAGAAGATTGATGAAGAATCAAATTTTCATATTGGGAATTTTCAAACGGTTAATATATCTATCTGTAAGCATTTCAGGATCAGACATGATTTAGAATTTTAATGTAACCAAAAATGGTGAACCAGTTTGAATCATGAGGTGAAACTCACAAAATTTTCTCTTCTTATTTATCAAGATAGCTTTTAAATTACTGTACCTGAAAATCTGGTAATGTTAGAAAGCCACCAAGTTTCAGCTTAATCCAGATATCCCTTCATAGTGGTTATATATAGTGTTTTTGTTCAATCTTGTAATTACATGCTGCTTTGTCTATTTGATTACTTTCACTCTTGAGGGAAGTTGATTCATGGTTGGTTTTTTTTGCTTATTTTAGATATTAAATATGTCTGACTTTTTCACATTCCCATAGACATTCCCAAACGCTTTCATTGTCAAGACAAGGCAAGCTATGTATAATTTCAAAGCTACAAACTTGTTCCAACTCATCCAAATACAAATTTCTGTCTTAAGAATTTCATAGTGGAGGGTCACTTATGTATCCCACTGCTGCCACCATTAAAGATTTATATAAAATAAAAGTTGGATTTACGATAGCTTGTTGTCCTAGACCTTCTTGATTGAATTTGCCATGAATTAATTAAAAATCCTCAAAATGTTTGTTTATATGTGTGCATTGCTGTAGTGATATAGTCTGTACTCAGGATTATTGGATTGATAGAAAGACCCCCCCCCCCCCAAGAAAAAATTACGAAACCATTTTTGATGAAAAGATGGTAATAATAGTCACTATATTGTATATGATAAACAATTTTTGATTATTCCCCCTTGGTGTGATGTTTGTTTGTGGTTCTTCTATTAGAGTATAAGTATGAAATATTGTACAAAACAAATAAATCATTTATGGTGAGCTGCTGCAGTAGTGGTTATATGAAGGTGCCATGATACTGAACATGGTTGTAATGCTCATGAACACTTTTTTGTTTTAATTCAGTATTCTAAATGGTGATCATGGACATTACATACTTCTGACAAATATATTTTTCATTTTAAAGAATGCCAGTCATTCAGCCATTTTCCCCCATATTTTTCCATATTTCAAAGTCTTTCTCTCCATGTGCTTGGTTCAGTATAAGCAAAATATGGTCAGCTAGTATAAAGCTATGATTCTTTCATACCAATGAACAAAACATTATTTTTGTATAACTTTGTATTTTTATATCAGAATAAATTGCTAAATCAAACTTTATTAGGAATCTTACTGTCTTGTGTATGTATATTTCATTTTGGTGGATTGAACAAATAATATAGTATGACTTAGAAAATAGATAAATATAGAAAAAAATAATGGACAGAGTGATATACATTTGAAATATCCTTTATTATCTATACATTTTTTATCAAGAATTCAAGAAGGATTTACTGAAGCTGTATCGTAGTATACATAAAAAAAGAAAGAAAAAATATTACAATGCAAGAACAAAAAGATAAAGTGAGATATAGTAAACAAAGAGGAAAGAGATACAGAGAGGTGGGGCTGAAGGAGGTAGAGATAGATTCTGCAAGGTTTCCTTTTTAAGACCAACACAGGCCCAATAAGGAATCACATGGTGTACCGCGAAGCCTAACTTCTGAACTTGTGCATTCTCTTTTTTCCAGTCAAATGATTTGTATTGTAATACCATTATTTAGCTCCCATTGTGAGTGTCATACATGTATGTGTTGGTATATCATCATGTATCATCTCGCTGATGCACATCTGTATTAAGAACCCAAACATAAACAAGACTGGCTTGACGCAAACATTCAAGCTTTTTGGAAGATATACGCTCACCTGGTTGGTTCAGTAACTTTCCATCTGATATGTCTGGTATGTATGTCTTTTTGGTAGGTTTCACAGTATTACAAAACCTTTATAATCAATAATTTTCTCTTCTTTTTTGTTACTATAATAGACCTCACCCTTCACCTGTCACATCTAAAACATCCATGGCAGCATTCTCACTGCCAGAGTCATTTGACTGGAGAGATGTAGATGGGCAGAACTTTGTATCACCAGTTAGAAACCAGGCTCAGTGTGGAAGTTGCTTTTCCTTTGCTGCGTTGGCAATGTTGGAAGCTAGACTGCGTATAGCAACCAACAACACGGTTCAGAAGGTGTTTGCTCCTCAGGATGTGGTGGCCTGCAGTGAATATTCACAGGGTAAGTACGTGGAACTTACCCTGAGAAGATTTCAACTGTTACCCTTATCATGCATTCCCTTTGTCACATAAGCTTCATAATGGAACTAAAAAACTTTTATATGTATATGCACTTTCAATGCCGCAAAGCAAATTTTGTACATTTGTTTCATTGAACATGTTTTTATTCAATCTAGAAACTTATTAAAGTGATCTTTAAAGACATTTCAAGGTCTTTGGAATGGTCTCTTTGGAACAAGGTCTTTGTCTTGGGTTGCCTTTGCTAATGAGTGATAATATCAAATATTTTTTGGAGAGGATGGGTTTCAAAACTTGCCTACTAGTACTTGCATATATATATATATATAAATATATATACATACATCCATGTAACTTGACATTTTAATTTTTTTATTGAATGAATATGATACTTGATCCCAAAGTAGTCAGAGTACTGGTAATTTTTTTTACTTTGAAAATGAAAAAAAGTTTGGAGTCCAACATAAGACTGAATACATATCATATTACATAGTACAAAGTCTATACCTACTTCAACCTACTTTAACCCCCCCCCCCGCCCGCCCCTTCTGGACCATTAGGCAGTAAAAGAGCATATATGTAACACGATCCCCAAATAGTGTAGATTGATTGTTATGTTTGAAATCTGCATTTTTGGGGTATGTGTAATAAATCTTTAACATCCTTGTTTTTTCTTCCACAGGATGTAATGGAGGATTTCCATATTTGATAGCTGGTAAATATGCTGAGGATTTTGGTGTGGTAGAGGAATCCTGTTACCCATACCAAGGAGTGGATACAGAATGCAGCAAGGAAAAGGCAGACTGTCGTCGATACTACGCCACTGACTACCAATACATCGGAGGATTCTATGGGGCCTGCAATGAAGAGCTCATGCGCCTCGCCCTGGTCAAGAATGGTCCGATCGCAGTTGGGTTTGAGGTCTACGGTGATTTCATGAGCTACAAAGGGGGTGTCTATCACCACACGGGGATCAAGAATTCTCTGCTGGGATTCAACCCCTTTGAGCTGACCGACCACGCCGTGCTGGTGGTTGGGTATGGAGTGGATGAGGCTTCTGGGTTGAGCTTCTGGACTGTAAAGAACAGCTGGGGTACAGGATGGGGCGAAGATGGTTACTTTAGGATCCAAAGGGGTACTGATGAGTGTGCTATTGAGAGCATGGCCATGCAGTCATTTCCTGTCTTTCCATAGCTTCCTTTTTCCATTTTGAATTTAACTTTTAGGTATACAAAAAATTACTTTTCTACATATCGGCAATATTGAAAGTTATTGTGTTAAAAATCTTTCTCTTATTTTGTCATAGTTTTCACTATATCTGTATCCTTGTCTCTCCTTTCTAGTCATCAGTGAGGTAAAAGTTAACTTGTCTAAAGGCATTTCATGTCAATCTTGTCTTTCCATGAACATATTTTTTTATATGATATCATTGATATTGTGTGTGAGTGAAATGAAACAATGCTATTTATTCATGATAAATAGTATTTTCAGTAGTATGATCTCTTTCTCTCTCTCTCTCTCTTTCTATCTCTCATCTCAAGCCCCCACCTTTGCTCCCATGTCATCAAACTGACCTGCATACAACTTTTTCTCAGCCATCTCTAGACCATTTCTAGTCGATGAAATTGATTTAATGTTTTGTGTTATAACTAAATATGACTTTTAAGGAAGTTCCCAGGATTTTTGCACATCGATCCTGATCTGCACATGTTTGACGCTATGCACATTGACATCACGAGGACTTAACATGTGATTGATCAGCTTAAAAAGTGATATGTATGTGATCTGTATTCTTACTGCCAATCTGTAATGATTGACATAAGAAATAGATTAGCATGAGTGAGTGTATGGGCCACTTTTTGCATATTTTGCTGATGTAAAGATACCAAAGCAACTCTGAATAGTTTGGTAAAGATAACATGGATTTCATTTTAACTGCGGAAAATCTTAAGTATGTCCGAAAGCCTTGAAGTGAAAATCCTTCAATTCTATTGAAAGGACAATGCTTCCAAACACCTGTGCCAAAAATCTAACATGATGATTATGTTTAAGAATATTATATCCACCAAATATAATGTATGTAAGAATCACACTCTATGCCCACAAATATTTACTCCTTTCCTTGTCAAATACTTTTTCACCACCAAGTGATAACATGTGTAGTTTATTGCTGATTTATTGTTGAGGAAAATAATTGTTAGTGATCAACAGATGATAATGTGGTTTTCTCAATCAAATTCCTCTGTGATGAATATGTTAATTCATATAATTATTGGATAAAAGAAGAAATTTGACTCATGATCTCTCTCTTGCCTATCCAAATATTCATGCTGTGATGTGTTTGTTTGAATTATACTCCTATAATATTGCTGCAATTTCCTATTTTTCTCAGATTAAGAAATCATCATTCTCTTTATAGAAACTTCTCAAACATGAATACTCTCATAAGTTTGTATAATTTGTTGGTTTAAAAATCAGTTTGCAAGGAAGCATAACTCTGAGGTTGCTCTTGTATCTACATTTGATATTTATGTTTGTGTTTGTGTAGTGTTTATGCCAAAGACCATTTTATCATGCCAAATACCATTTTATCAAATATTGAAAACAATATGCTTACAATGAAGCCTGCACTTTCTGAACGAACAAAACATTGGAATTGTAAAACACAGTGTAAACCCTGGCAAGCCCCTCCAATCCTTTCATCAAAATACTATGGTTCAACTGCATCTTATTACTGTTTTTGTCAGTCTCACTAAACCTGTTGACTACTTCATTCTTTAATTCCCATTGACTTCTAGTATAGAGATCACCATCCATCCATGCAGTTTCAACATGTTAACTTGTCCACTTATCTTTAGCCCAATTTAAGTGATTGATGTAATATTTTTCTCGTTTGTCAGCATATGTACTTTCAGATCATATCCATCTTGCCAATGTAGTTTTTACCGCTCCCCTGTCCCTGCTCAGAGAGTTCCAGTGCTACTGTCCCTATATACTTCCTTAGTCTGAAATCTTACTTTGAGGCTTTCAAATCAAAAGTAGCAGAATCAGATATTTGTCTCTCACCTCTTCTTTGTTTGTATTTCATCACAATTGATTGGATTAGGTGTATCACATTATTTATGTAACAGTACTTAACTACCGGCACTTTTTACCTGTAATCAATGAATATGAAAATGAAACTATTGATGTGAATTGGTAATTTTGTTACATAATTGCTGCATTTATGTTGGATTAAAGTTATTGGAATGGCAGTAACTTTAAATTACCTTATAATTTCATAGATTGTGAATGGTTGTGTGAAAGTATAATTATTGTAGTAAAGTGGTTGTCTGTCCTATATCTCTATTCATTTTTATGATTTAAAATCATATTTCATATGTGCCCAAATTCTAATGTTATGAAATGATTGATGATAATTAAAAGAAAGTATTTGATATTTAGGTTCTAATTTTATGTTCTGATACAGTGTCGTCTGTTTTTTCTCTATTATTATTATTATTTTTTTTGGGGGGTGGCCATTCAGTTATATTGGAGTACACACGGGCAGCCCCAAAAGGTTTTAAATAAAATTCCTTGATTGGTGTATGTTTTAAAGATATTGCACAGTTTGTTTAGGTGTAACATATAGAAAGGAAACACTTTTGGATACTTGAATAGGGTAATATTGACTTGTGAAAAATACATGTTAATGGTGTTTTAACGAAGGCTAACTTTTCATTGCATACTAGTACATGCAGAGCAATAGAGTTGAATATGTGTGTCCCCTCCCCATGTGGAGGGGGTGAGGCTCAATTCCCTTTGAATACATGCAACCCACCAAATCTCTATCACTATATATATTATATTCCTTTATCTGATTGGTCCATTCCCTTCTTTCTGTATATGTGCAGAGCAGTTTGTTATGTTTCCTAATTAATTATGTACCTCCATGTTTCTCTCCTCGTTATGAGTTATTAATCCTGATAAACACAGTATCACCCACTGTGCATCCAGTGGCAAAAATAAATGATGTACTTGAAGAAAGAAGAACTTTTAGTCTTAAATCGGATAATCAGAGTTTCACATCTATGCATTAATGCTCTAATTCATGAAGGCAGATGCGTGGATAGAGCATTAATGCGAGGAAGATTCCCTACAAGGTCAAGATTACACAGATGAGAAAAGGATGGAAAAGAAGTGAGGAGACACTGAGAAAGGAAGCATGACAATAGATATGATGATGACAGGCAAATTGGACCGAGGAAGAAGAGGATGAGAGAGAGTCTGAAAGAGATGAGGGGGAATAGGAAGGGGGTGGGATAACATGACTGTGTAAGACAGAGGGAAAGTTGGCGAGTGAGAGAAAGAGAGTTGGTGAAATATAGAGTTCGGAGAAGGAAGAGCAGAGCTTGTAAACAATGGGAACACAAAACATCAATCGGTAACGAGAAAATAGGAAAGGGGAGATAGAAAGAAAGAGGAAGATATATGTAGATCCAATTTTTGATACAAAAACAAAGACAGAATGATCAAATAGATGGAATCCTATTCAATTTCGGAGACGAAGCAAAATAAATTTTGTTGAAAAATCATCTCCCTTTTTTCATCCAAGATTGGTTCATTCGTTTTTATGTTGCGCTTTAATTTACAATAAAAAAAAAGATTTTACCTCTTGATGAACATAAACGATAATGAGCATGAAAGTTGAATGACAAAAGCCTCTGAACCGGGCCTCTGAATGCTTACATGCATCTCGGAATAAAATCAGTTTGGCTTTATTCTTGCTTGAACATGTGCAAGGGCATGAATTGAGTTTTCCAGTGGAAATTTGTTTTTGCCGGATGCAGTGATCCCAATCTGACTCCGAAGAATTAAGTGATGACAAGATTATGCGTGTATGTGAGAATCACTTTGCAGCAGGATCAGTAAGATCGAGGCATTCATGTCGGACCGGCGATGAGTACATCGCATTTGACATTGATTTTAGGAGGGTGGGATGGTTATTTCTTACTGTGAATATATCAGTATGAATTAAGATATAGCATGCATTTAAAATATTGAAACTTCATTCTCCTTTTATATCTAGGCCTACATCTTTTCTTTTTTCTTCCATGCCCTTCGAGATTTCATCTACCACTACTTTACACCCGTCTCACTCTCCCCGCCCCTCCTCTCTCTCCCCTCGATCTCTCTCATCCCCCCTTCTCCTCCATTGTACTCCCCCTCATCCTCTCTCTCTCTTCTGCCATTTTACTTTCCATGATACTTGATGGCAATAGCTTAATTCGGTTTGGCTCTTAAAAATCACTGTGTTCTCTTTATTTTAAAAGAATCAACAATTTGCAATTATATTTACGTAAAAAAATACAACTAACCTAAAGTGTGTAAGATAGTTAATTAAAACACTGTTCGAAGTGTTACTTTCCCTATTTTTATCACGCACATATAATGATATTCTAATTGAGACCAATTATACTACACCCTAATCAAATTATTAAGATATGTACATTTTTTCAATCATGACATTGTACTAGATAGAATATTATATTCTGAATACAGCACTTTCTGATTTATCAGTCATTGGCATTACAGTATCAATTCTTAAATGTTCGTGTTTGGTATTATTATCATTACTAACGATACTGTGCTCATTGTAAATAATTTTTAGCTATTATCCGTAACACCTCGGAATATATGCAGGCCGTCGCGGGACAAAGGGGCACGTACCCCCTGCCAAATTTATGGTCCCACTTCATGAAAAATATTCAATTTTTTTTTCAGAACTTTTGATTGAAATTAATCGTTTCTACTATTTCTTGCGTGTCACAAACATTCTGAAGAAATCGACCAATTTCACTACCCCCCCCCCGCCCACTTGTGAAAATCCTCAATCGGCTCGTTCATTGATTTGACATGTCTGTTGTGGATGAGGAGAATTTAAAATGCTTAAAAGGTTGTCATTGCTCCATTACTTATCACCTAATAACATATACGGCTTTAAACCTGTAACTGGATTTGACATTTATTCGCTGTGTTTACCAAAATATTAGCCTTGAATTGATTATAAAATAATCGACCAAAATAGTATTTTCAGGTTCGAAATTAAATTTCTTGATTGCTCTAGACCATTTTAATGGCTTGTCAGATCGTAAAGAAGGTTGTCACGGTAAGGTCTATGTTTGTCTGGGCAATCATATACCTTCTACACTCTTAAAGAATCATGTATGATTAATCAGCAGTTCTATATTAAAACCAAAATGAGCACAGTTTAAAGGTCAAGTTCACCCTGAAATAATCTTATATCAAAAAGGAAGAAAATCAGTGACAATTTAAAACATGCTTAATTTCGCCGAATGTAAAAAAAATAAACGATGAATGAAGCCAATGGTAATGCATATACTATTTCTTTATCAATTCATTACATAAAACATAAAAAATGTAATTTCCGTTTCTTCTTCTTAACTTCCCTTCTACATGTACAACATAGTTCCATTGCTCCATGAATATGGAATTCCAATTATATATAGCTATGGTCAAATGAAGAGACTCTTTATTTATGAATTTCACAGAATAAATATTTCAAAGTATAATAGCGAGTGTTGTAATGTCATCGACTCTATAGCTCTCATATGCACACTGTTCATTTTATGTATAACTTTGCAATAACGGGAAAGCTTTGAAATATCAACTTTATTCATTTATTTATTTGTTTTCTTTATTTTATACTGCAGGGTAGGCCTGTTCAGTTATGCAGAAATGCTTTCCAAAAGCGCCCTGTACTTTAAACAAATAACTCAACATCATAGCAATTCAATGTATGTAACATACAATTAAGTAAAACAGAATACATTATACACAAAAAGTGAATCAACAAGTATCATTACACCCACCGAGTTATTCGGTGTAATTACATGTATAACAGTCAGAATGTTAATGATTTACAGTGGGTTTTTTTAATGCATGGGGGGACGTGCATTTTGTATATCACAAGCCGGGAGCGAATTAAATAAGACGGAAGCAATATATTCAAAAGATTTTCTTAATAATCCGTCCTTTCTTATTTCACATCCGATTTTGATGGAAGTTCTATAGGTATGCTATATTCATTTTTTCTGTATTCATTCAAATCATCTTGTTGTCGAGGCGCACTTGGCTTTTAATGAGAATTCTAAGATATTTTCATATTTCTAATTTTCGGGACATTCTGCTTCGTCTGATACTGTTTCGATTCACTATGGAGCAGGCCTTGAGCTTGGTGGATCTTTGCGATCAAACTTAACTCTTTCTGCAACATGCTCCTGGGCTCCTTAACACAAGAAAGGTTAAAGATTAATCCCTAATTTGAAAGAGCAATTCTAATTGGTTCCTAGTCAGTCTACAGAGCAAAATATGCATGCGACGATTATCTTGATAGCCCATATTATCTAGCGATCAATCGCTATTATATTAAGAGTAAAATATCACCATCGTCGCACTTTGCCTATGATTATCATGTCAAGAAACCTTTTTTATACTGATTTTTTTTCGTAGTTGCTTTAGTGAGATCGTAGTAATATTACACTTGAAATCAAATTGGAAACGAGAGAATGTTCTGCAATCATGACTGTCGATGTCGCTTTTAGCCATTATCAACAATTCCACCCTACGTTCATAAAGAAACTCAAGAAAATATAGTTTTGTATGATGTTTCTTCTATAGATCGTAAGTTACATTCTGCCTAAAAATAAAACAAACGATCAAATGCTCGTTATTCATAATTCATGGTAACATCATAAAAGTGTCTGTATTGTATTTCAGAAAAAAAATTGACATCAGTTGACGAATTTCAAACCGCTAACTTCGTTTTTTTACTTGTTAAATTTACATTATGTATGAATTAATTTGCTGAGCTTCAAGTCCATGTACTTGTTGTACATGTATATACATTACTTCAAATTTACAGCAATGAATTAATGAATTCCATTTACAAGCTGAATAGTTTTACTTCCTAATTCGATCCATAGTCTAAAATATTTTTTTATACATCTGAGATGTTGCGTCAGTAATATGTGACACACAATTTCAACGAATTCTGTACTTTATCTGATAACATGACGTTGAAAAATAAATATCTAATGATTAAATACAAATTGACGAATGAAAGAGCAATAAAGAGTTCCATTATCTTCATATATGTACATAAATTATGATTATTTACAAACGATCCGCATGTGATGTTGCAAATTTACAGACGAAAAACACAAATTATATTTGTTTTCATATTCATAAAGAGTAAGAGAAGGTCCTTTACTTTCCCTCACAAAATTCGGATAAAACATGAAATAAATTTTGGAACAAAAGCCCCCCCCCCCCAAAAAAAAGGGAAAGTATTCGTTTGTTAATTATATCTGGTATTATCATCTCATCTATATTAATCGTGATTTTGTTACTTGTACCTGAGTCAGTTTCTGTTCATAGAGAATGATCTTGTAATGAACTTATAGTTCTGGTTAACAACACAATGAAAAATGAGAATGAAATAAAGAAGCTCTCCATTTAGTAAAAGCTTATTCAGCAAAGAGAAACACTATTGCTTATCACAATCTTTAATCATTCAGGAAGTAAATATGTCTTCTTTAGTGATAGCCCGTATTGCTTGCCAGAAATTTATATTATTGTGCCTTCTTTTCTCTGAGATCCACTCCCGATTTAAAGGATGCAGTTAACCTAACTACGGATTGACTTTACAGAAACAATATTCAAATGTAACAAATAAAAATATGAAATAAAGAAAGGTGGGAAATGAATGATTGTAGTATGTGGCAAAATTTAGTAACAATAAGTTATTTGCAAATTTGAAGTTCATATAGTAATCATCGTTGACATAAATTTCGAAATACCTACAGTGTTAGAACAATAAAGTATATATGGGCCTAAACAAGGGCGGAAATCTCTCCCCAAAGGGAGAGAATGCATGTTTTATTTCGATTTTCAATGATGTATTTTTTTCCATCATAAAATACCAATAACAGTAGGGGACATTTGATATTGTGCCCCCTACCATTTTGGGAAGGGGGACGCGTCCCCTGTCCCCCCTGGGATTTCCGCTCATGGGCCTAAATAAAGGAAGTGGTGGATCCAGAATTTCTTAGGGGAGAAGGCCTAAAAATTAAACCATTTGTTCAAAAGAATTCTGACAAGCAAATCAAAAGAAGAGTGTTTCACGGTACACCATCTTCGTGGGAAGTTGTTGGCCCACGAAATATGCTGATGTAGGCCTACCGTGAAACCAACTACACTATTCTTCTTCGCCATGGAAACCTTCAGAAGTTGTCTTTACATCACACCATCTACTCCCCCCATGGGTCCGCCACTGAATAAAGGGCCTATGGTCCAGTATCAATGAAAGGAAGGCTTCGAGTAGATACAATTAATAACATCAGTGAATTAGAAAAATAAACTTTAATATACGTTCATGTCATAACCCTTATTTAAAAACTTAAGACGAAATAGTACTTGGTTCAATCTACTCATTGGCGTTACCAGATTACACAGTTATGCCAAAGAGTAGTAATAAGTCATTTTTATTTCACTATCAGCGAGCTGAATTTTCATAAAAACTCGATCTTGTTGTCCTGCTTGTTTCTCTCCAGTATTTCAATGCTTCTTTAATATTCATAATGGGTTTCATTTTTGATAACGCCGATGGTGCAGACAATGGCAAGGGTCTTTCTTTTGATGGTAAATATGCACCTCTGCTTCCCCAAGAACGAAAGGGATTCGAAAATGTCAGAGGCTGAACCTGACACTGGCCTTTGTACATTATTGCTAACGTGGTATCGCCCGTGGTGCACCGAACTACGCTTAGAACACACTCATTGGCGTAAGTTTGGCCATCGGACCCGCAGACGAAATCGAGAACGACAGGGCACGATGACGGACAGAATGGTTCCGTGGGTGAAGGTGTGATCGTCGGGACCGATGTAGATCTAGGGATGTGCGAAATCGGTGGTGAGGTCACTCTGGAGCCACCAGATGCATGACCAGCAGTCGTTCCGGGATCTGGTGATAATTAATAGGGGAAATAAATTAGGCATAATGACTGTGTCACATTATGACTGTATAAGCATACTAGTTTAGAGCATTATTTGTAAAATTTGTACCTTTTTCTAGGAAGGCATCTCAACCTACCCAACTATCATGTTTAAAACGATTCGATTTCTAGTATTTCCTTTACTTTTTGGGGCTGTTCGGTTTGTGCAGGCCTACTATATTATTGTGTGAAAATGGTTTGAATAACTTGGTTACAAACCTACCTGATGTTTCGGGGACTGAACCACCAGATCCACCTTGTCCACCTCCGGGTCCTCCTGTTGCACCAGTACCGCCACCGCCACCGCCGCCACCACCGCCACCACCACCAGATGCTCCCCCAGCACCTCCACCATTTCCACTACTTCCACCAGCATCTCCTCCTCCAGATCCACCTGTGCCACCGGTTCCACCCCCTCCTCCATTTACTCCACTATCGGCACCACCACCGCCGCCAACACCGCCGCCGCCTCCTCCTCCACCTCCACCACCACCACCGATACCACTGTCAGTTGTGCCTTCTCCTGTTCCTCCTGCTCCACCGTGATCTCCACCTGTCCCTCCACCGTTTCCACCGGCTTCTCCACTTCCAGCTCCACTACCTCCTCCAGCTCCTGACCCACCATTACCTCCACCATTTCCACTACCACCTGATCCTCCATCTGGACCTACACCACCTCCACCATTTCCACCGCTACCTCCTGTTCCTCCACCTGCATCACCACCAGCATTGCCTCCTCCGGTGCCCCCATTTCCCCCTCCTCCTCCGTCTGGACCCCCACCTTGTCCCCCTGTACCACCTCCTGTTCCGACACCACCTTCTTCTCCTGAATGACCTTCGCGATCGCCACCATCAAACTCCTCATCATCTTCTTCGCTTTCCTCTTCGTCGTCGTCGTCCTCCTCCTTTTTATGTCCTCTACCGGGTCTTCTTCCACTGTGACCATGATGACCAGCATTGGTAGCTCCTGATCCTGCTCCATCCTCTCTTCCTGATGATGAAGACGGTGGTCGTGTTATCCTGTGCCCCACATGGTGTCGGCTCTCGTCATCGTCATCATCTTCCTCTTCATCGGCATTTACCTTCACAATGGTCAGGAAGGCAATAATGATGACCAAAAGCCGGGATACTTTTTTCATTCGCATTATGTGAAACGATGATTCTGTGAATATAATAAACACAAGTTATTAATAGACAGAGATGATGGAAACCATTCCAGAAGGATGGTTTACAAGATCATCGTAGGGTATCAACCGTAGAGCCATGGACATAGAACCAAAACTGAGCCATGATTTTGATTTATCCTAATCAGCAACGGATAAATACATAAAGTTATCAGAACTAATTTCCAGTGAGCAAAAATACAAAATGTTCGATTCGAAGGCAATAAAACTTAAGAAATGAGAACCGTTTCAATGGAATCCCTTAAAACTGTATAAGAAGTGACGAGAATAAAGTGATTGTCATGTGAGATCCCCCTTTTAAATCCATTTGGATGACTGAAAATAATTACAGTGATGGGATCATACACATGTTTACTTCTGGACTTCATTTGTTGCCTTGGCAACATATGATTCAAATCGTAATCAGCATATATGATTTAGAAAGGCAAAGAAGCTAAACAATCGTGTAATCTCAAAAGCCAGGGGATATTATTACTGAGACACGGATGGTCATGTCCGATTTGTATCGTATTATGCATGGGGTTAGCTTATTATATACCGGGATTATATACCATACAATGAAATTCTATTGTTCAATGTGACACATCATAATTCATTTCCGTCCGCCACTGTATATCAATATGGACGACGAGCAAGTGACAAATGATTTTTTTAATATATATATATATATTATATATATATATTGCATTATTAAAAAGCCCTTTTAAGAAATTACAAGTAGGGCCTACACCTTAAAAATGCACAGCATGATTCCACTTGTTATGAATTTAGTAAGGATGATATTTGACATGATTGAGGGCTGTGTATCATTACTACCATTTTAAACCGATCTTAATTATCCGAGTGTGAGCCTTTTTCATTCATTGGTAAAACAGGCCGATTAGGAAAAGCGAACAAGGTCAACCACTCAGACAGGATATTTTCAAAGTTATTGTGAAGTGACTGACCTTCAGACTAATGACGTCTGCACGTGATAATTACTGGTGTACACATCATAACTACTTTCTATTATCAATTTACCATGTATTATTTTCAACAAATATAACTTCATTGCAATTTATAATTTTGTAGACAAAAATTGAAACAATATAAGTAGTAAGGGAATTAAAATAATGATGATGATGAAGACGACGATGATGATGTTGTGTATTATCATTATATGTTGCTGGTAGCATGTTTCAGTTAAGGGGCATGAATCGTTGGAACAAGTAAGCGTTTGTGAAAGCAGACAAATCAAAGAATAATATAAAAGAAAGATTTAGTAAAATCTGACAAACAATAAGAAGGTTATGCATTTAAATATCAAGATAAATGCTGTGGAGATCATCCTATTGAAAATGCATTGTCACACATAAACATGACAAAGAACTCTCCCCTTTGGACACTGAAAATGTAGGGCTACCCCAAAACATTCCCATTCGCTTATATGAAAAGTAGTTCATCTATGAACTAATGTTGTGAAAGCTGTATATTACATGTCCTTCCATATGTATAATTCATTCATTCACTTGTTTATTCCACTTATAAAACAAATAACATAATATACATAACAAATGTATTTGTAAACATAGTGTATCAATATATATATATATATAATATGATATATATATATATTAAGAACACTTGATCTTCTGATAGATCAGATAAAATAAATATTTCAGTGAAATGCAAATTAAGGTAATGGGAACATGCGTCACATCACAAATTTTGGTCGCATTGCCAATAGAAGGATATCCATAGCTGCAGTATCTCGATGATAAAATATTAAAATTTTCCAATAATTCATTCAATTTTGTTCAAAATAAATTTGTTTCTGTGATTTTCACTTTAATATTGAGCAATCAAACTTGCTTCAAGTGCTTCGTACCCCTACAAACTTGATCATTTCACAAGTACGTAAATTGAAATGAGATCACTCTGGAAAGTGTATAACCAAAGATGTAAAAAGAATTTCCGTTGCAATGTAATCAAACCTATAAGGTTTGTCTTAAGGTGTGGTTGATTCCTTATTCCAGTTCCAATTATCACAGTTCCTGCACGAGGTGGAAGGTAGTCGAATGAAATAGTTGTTTTAGTGACTGAAATATCACAATTTCGCATACTATTGTGATGAAGACTGTATCCAACAACCAAACTGATAAGATCTTAACTAATAGACTTCCTTCCACATAATTTCGCGTCATGTTTTGTAAAACGATTGCATGATTCACACTTTCACAGTAATAAACACGCTGGAATTATAGTTACCATATAATCATTTTCTTTGTGAGGAAATCCTACACTGGGCAAAGGAGTTCACACATATAAGATTGCAGGGGCGGATCCAGCTTTCTCCAATGGGGGGGGGGGTGGGGTTATTTTTACCCATATTTTCCCCGATCGGCCGCTAAACGTTAATTTTTGTTTGATTATTTGAAGGGTTAGTCCTACAGTCACTTTTTAGCTTTATTCTTATCAAACAACATAAATATGTAATAATCTCATAACCCTTATTTCAATAGTGCAAGCGCAAAGCTCGAGCAATTTGTTTTGGGGGAAATTTCATGTACGTTTTGTACATTGACTTCAAAACTTGATATTTTACACTTGATATCAGCCTATATTGAGTAAGATATGTATTTCATCGAACAGGCAAGGGGAGTGCGAAGCGCGAACGAAATTTGTTTGTAGTAACATGAACATGATGAAAGATTCCCCCCCCCCTAATTTTCCAAGTCTTCCCTTCACCTTTTTTTTTCATTCACTCGTCTTCCTGCTTTTATTTTCCTCCTCTTTTCCCTCCTCTCTTTCATCTGCTTTTTTTTTCTTTCCCTCTTTTTTGTTCCTCCGGCATTAGGGGGAAGGCGGGCCAATCGCCCCCCTCTTGACCCGCCTATAGATTGAATTCCATGGTTAAACTGACAGTGTCATCGTATGAGAGCAAAAAGTAAAATGAAACTGAATATCATATTTTCATGTTGCCTCTCCGAGTGTGAACACAACTCAATTTGATGACTGACTTCATAAACATTCGAAGTTTGCCTTTAAAACCACATCTAGACAGCATTATATTGGTGTAGGCTTAATGTCCTTAATGCAATTAATCACATAATTTGTTCATAATACTTACCAATGTGTTCAGTCAAAGTGCACCAGATACAGCTCTATAACGCCTATTTCTCCTAAATCCTGCATGTGTTATGCCATTGGATAAAGCACAGTCCACGTAAGTATAAACAACTTTATTTCAATTCTGTCATGTCTCTGAGTAAACTGAGTAATTATATAGTAAAATCACAGTTCAGCTGTAGCTCACGTTTGTGGTATGAATTAAGCCACAACAGCAAAAAATTAAGTTAAATCCCCAAGTTCGACTTCCTCTCACGATCGGCTCACGATATTAAGCCGACGTGTTGATTATGATCTTCCAAGCAGTTTCTAAAGAGTCGTCTCCTTCAAAATATCAACATCCATTTCAAGTATTGGCAAGAGGGCTCGATTTTTTAGCCTGACATTAAGCTCTAATTCCACGTTTCTTTTCTTTTTCCTCTTCAATGATGCTTTTCGCCGTCAGTCGCTGAACTTTATATATACAGATATAAGGAATAAACTGCTTGTGATGTCTAAATGTTTGTGTATCAGAAGGAAACCAAGCTGAGCTGAAATCACTTGATTGGTTCCGGTATGAACTGACGATCTTTCCCGGTACATGTTCCTTTGATAATAATGGACTTGAGTTTTGATACAGGGATGTGTCATTTCCGGACCTCAACATCACCCGCGCAACCATTGTCAAAAACACCCCCCCCCCCAAAAAAAAAAAAAAAAAAAAAAAAAAAAAAAAAATCATACTATTTCAGAAGAAACACCCTCATTCTTTATAGTCTGTGGAGCTATGTATTTCAGTCGTCGCAATTTTGGCCAAGACAACCATCAAGGCTGAATACTAATACTAATAGGGTGGAAAGGGGGCTGTATTTCAATCACTCTATATCTTATGACATTCCGTATAACCTAGAATATTATCCCCTTTTATGAATTGTAAAGAACATACTATTTCTTTTGTTTTTCATAATACAATATTTTTTTTTTTTACAGATTTGACAATAAGGACCAACTTGACTGAAACATAATATAGCATTGAAACAATGCTAATTACACATATTCAGGGAGGAATTAATCTTTGTTTCACTTGACAACGAGGAGAAAATTAGAATATTTTATATTTTATAGAACAAAATACAAAAGAAATAGTGAATGGATGATATCATCAGTCTCTTGAGACTCATAGGGGAGACACAAGCCGAGCATGGAAATCAATCAATGATCTATTTCATAGTGGAAATAAAAAAATAAGAAAACAAAAGACACATGTAGATCATCTTATAATGCATAGGCGGATCCAGGGGGGCCGAGGGGCCCGGGCCCCCTCCCCCTTATTGGCGGAGCAAAAAAAGAAGAAAAAAAGGAAAGAAAGAAAAAAAAAGGGAAGAGAGAGGAGAAAAAAGAGGGGGAAACATAAGAGGAAGAAGACGAGTGAATGAAATAAGATGGGGGGAAAGATAGTCTTCATTTTCATATTATGTCCTAAGGATGTGCCGGTACGTCCTATGTCAAAACTCAAAGTAATAATAATGAAAATATCAGCTCTTTATTAAGTGCGATCCATATCCATTTCACAATTTTCCAACAAAGTGCTTGAAATATAGAGCTGAAATTGACTCTTTTTTTCAGATCGGAATATAAAATAGTTTAAGCTCGCGCTCTTCGCGCTCGCTTGATTTTCACGATAAAAGATGTAGGCCTATATATATAATGCATATATTCTATATAGGTCTAAATATGACACACGCGCGCGCATGTTTATTCGATACTCAACTTGTTCTCTATTCAAATTATAATCCAGTTTCAGATCACAATATCAAAAATTGTCTGCTCGCGCTTTGTGCTCGCATTATTAATGTTGAACGATCCCCTATTACTCATTCTATTCATGATTTACAAAACATGAATAGAGTGTCCCGTTTTTAGGTCTAAATTTCGAAAAAAAATTCCGCTCGCGCTTCACGCTCGCATCAATTGTTTAGTTTTAAAGCTATCTTGTTTACGATTATAAAAAATTATTAAAATTTTCTATTCATTATGTAGAAATGTCTAATTTTTTCAGCTCGCGCTTCGCACTCGCATTATTTGATTGCTGAAATATTTAACGTCTTCATGGCTAAGTGGCAGTCCTTAACAGGTACCTTTTCGATCAGTTCAAAACGCATATGGAAATTTTCTGCTCGCGCTTTGCGCTCGCATTATTGATGTAAGGAAGATACCCAATTACTCATCTTTTTCATGATTCACAAAGCATGAATAGACTGTCTCGTTCAGTAGGTCTAAATCTCAAAATTTTCCGCTCGCGCTTCGCGCTCGCATAAATTGTTTAGTTATATACCTATTCTGTTTAGGTTACAAAAAGTGCTTAGAATTTCCATTCTTTGGATAAAAATGTCATAAATTTCATTTCTCGCTTCGCGCTGGCATTATTTGATATTTTAAATATGTAACGTCTTCATAGCTAACAGCATGCAGTCTTTAACATGTACCTTTTCCATCAGTTCATTTCTGCTCGCGCTTCGCGTTCGTAGTATTTATTTAGTTGCATACACATCTTTATCAGGATAACAAACATTGCCCAGAATGTTCAAATTTTAGGAAAAAATACATAAGATTTCCAAAAAAATTAGCTCGCGCTTCGCGCTCGCATTATATAAATAAGGATTATGATATTATATATATATATGTTGATTAATAAGAATAAAGCTAAAAAGTGTCTATTAGCACTACCCCTTCAAAGAAACTAAAAATCATCTTCGAGCGGCCGATCGGAGAAAATATGGCTGAAATAAATTCCGGCCCCCCCCCCATTGGCGAAGGCTGGATCCGCCCCTGTAATGGACGTGGCGTAGTCGTCAATTCAGCCCCTGAGATAGCAGAAACTTTTAACAACTTTTTCGTGAACATATAGGTCAAAATCTTGCTAACAACATTTTTGAAGATCCTAATAAGAAGACTTTTGATAAATATATTCGTAAAGAAGTAAACAATTCTTTGTTTTGGACACTAATAGCATATTAAGAAGTTAGAGATCACCTTTTCTCACTCGGCGTAAATATATCATGTGGTTATAATAGTATCCATGCACGCTTGTTCAAGGATGGTGCAGAGCCCATTGCAAGGATACTCTCTTATATATTCAATCTAAACAAATCGTAAACAATATACAAATATACAAATTTGTCACAAATTGAATAAATGGTGTTGTAAAATCTATCGATGAGGGCAAACTAACACCTGGTGTTTTTTTTAGACTTCAAGTAGGTATTAGACACAATTGAGCATTCAATTTTGTGTGGAAAATTAGAGTGTTATACGGAATAAGGGGACTGCCACTGATGTGGTCTCAAGATTATTTATTCAATAGATAGCAGTTTGAAAAATATGGTGAAGTAAGCTCATCAAGGAGAACTACAACATGTGGTGTATCCATGCAGGGATCTGTTTTAGGTCCAACAATATTTTTGATATATATCAAAGATTTACATAATTGGGGTGTACAGAATATTTCAGTTTCAGACTATTCGCTGACGATTCTAATTTGTTTCACACTTTTCCAGTGGGAAAAGTGCAATTGATTTAGATGAAGCAAATAAACATCTTGAGACGGTGTCAAATTGGTTTATTAAATTAATTTATCAAAAATAAATTACATGATTATTAGCGTGGGTCGAAAAGTTATTGAAATTATGGGACAGCTGAAAATGTCAAATACTTAAATGAAGTTGCCATTGCATCATTGTAGGTTTGAATATTGAAAAGCACCTTACATGGAAAAGTCAGATTGAAAGTGAAGAATTAAGAAAGAAAATTGGTATCATTTATCGTCTAACATGTCTAAGAAGCTTTATTATTTTTGGTATTACTGTACAGCCACATATTACATATGGAATTGAAGTGTGGGGGAGCACTTATGAAACAAATCTGAAACACTGTAAATCGTTAAAATTCTGACTGTCATACATGTACATGTAATTACGCTGAATAACTTGATGTAAATGTAATGAGTCCATAATTGTTGATTTCACTCTATATGTATATAATGTATTCTGTTTTTACTTTATTATATGTTACATACATTGAATGGCTATGATTTTGATTGTTTTGTTAAACTAGCGCCTTTGAAAAGCAGTTTTGCATAACTGAACAGGCTTACCCTGCAGTATAAAATAAAGAAAACCAATAAATGAATGAATGAATAAATAAATAAATAAATAAATAAACCCATTCTTAAGCCAAATGATGGCGGTACGCGGTATTACGTTTAGGACTCATTAAAAACCACTATTTCATAAATTAGAACTCTTGAAATTATATCAGTTACATAAACTTTGTGTATGTAGTTTTATGTTCAAATTGGTATCTGGACAACTCCCCCATTCAATCATTCAGTATTGCTCTTTTATTGAACATAAATATCAAACAATTTTTTTTAAACGTTTTTATTTAGTATAACCATCTCATACACATATTACAAAACAAGTTTAATAACAATATAAAATAACAGTGTACAGTATGGATAAGTTACATTTTGATTTAAAAAATACATACAAAAACAACAAAGGGAAAAGAAAAGAAAAAAAAGCAATACAGGTCTGTTCGTCTACATTACCCAAAATCTAATAGATTCCATAAAAAAAAAATCTATACATAGTAGTGTCCCTATATATAAGCAATACACTTTTCTGTTTGGTACACTTGTTTTAATTTACTGATAAACAAGTCAAAACAAGGAAGGATATTAATATATCTACACAGATATAAAGTTTTCTTTGCTACAATAAGGCAATGATTCAATGACACATCTTGCTTGTTATTAATTCCGAATAAAATCTCTTCATCCTTTACTTGGATAATTTCTTTTTTAAATTTAGTATGCCACCATCTTAGAAATTCATTCATAAAGTCTCGAGCATGCGAATATTCTACCAACAGGTGTTCAATTGTTTCCTGTTCTTGTTGACAAAAATAACACATCTCATTGTCTACAACTTTCATTTTCTTTAACTTTGCATTTACTAGTAGGCATCTTGTATTTATTTTACATTGAAATATTCTTGTTCTTGTATCTGGAATAACTTTAAAAGGCAGCTCATAAATAAAACTAAAACCATCTTCACTTATATCATACCTTGATCTCCAATATATTTCAGAAGTAGGGGTTTGGTATTTATTTTCTTTTAATATCATATTTATGATCTTGGTTGACAATTTTGATATAAACATTTTTTAATTACCAAAAACTATAAAAATATCTAACTTTTTTAACAAATGTCGCCTCTCGAAACAACGAGCTTTAACTGTCTGTGGGATAGCAGAAACAATTGAAGAAGATAGTTTTTAAAGCCAATTTGTTTTAAAGCCAATTTGTTGCCACTTTAAAAAAGGGATTAATTGACCATTTTCATCAAATAAATCTTGTATAAACCAAATACCAATATTGAACAATTCCTTCACAAAACAACTCACACCAGCTATTTTTATTTGTCTATTATTCAAAATAATACTTTCATGAGAAAATGCATCATGGTTACTCAGATCTCTTAACTCAAAATAGGCATATAAGACCTCTTTATAAAAAGAGGGTACAAATCTTAGTTTTAAACAATCTTTTTTTCAAAATTACAATAGAGTAAAAAGTGCCCACCATATTTTCTTATAAAATGATTAAACTACATTTTCCATGAAGAAAGTCCTTCATAAAAAAATCTTACTACCCATTTTATTTTGAGTGCCTTAAACATTGAACGAATATCGATCATATTCAGTCCCCCTTTAGAATAAGGGGCAATCAGTGTTGACTTCTTTATATAATTCTTTTTTCCATTCCATAAAAAGGTATGTATAATTTTCTCAAGTTCTTCCACCACATATTCAGGGACAGACAAAACTGAGGCACAAAATATGAACTTTGACAATGCAAAAGTTTTTAAAATTTGTATCTTTCCTATCAGAGTAAGATTACGTTTTCGCCAAATATTTAACAATACCTTTACATCCTTGATACATCTGTCAAAATTAAGCTTTAAAGTTAAATCAGTATCATGAGAAATTTTTTTTTCCAAGACCCTTAATTGGGTTTTCTTGCCACTCAATATCAAAATATTTATCTTGAGATTCTCTAAACGAGCCCAACCACATGGCTTTACACTTATCTCTGTTTATTTTCAAACCAGAAAAAGAGGAAAATTTATCTATAACTGAAAATGCTTTCTCTGCGGAATTTTTGTCCGCTAAAATCAATGTCGTGTCATCGGCATATTGGGCCAGTTTAATCATATTTTCATTTGTAAGAATACCTTCAATATCATCCCTTTGCCTTATCTCACATGCAAAATATTCAATACAAAGTATGAATAAATACGGGGACAAGGGGTCGCCCTGTCTAACCCCTCTATTTAAATCAAAATATCCTGATGAATGTCCATTACTACATATGCAGCTACTGATATCTGTATAAAAAGACTGAATGTACTTTATAAATTTCTGACTAAATCCAAATTTGCTAAGGGTGAATATCAAACAAGACAAAAAGAAAAACACAACTTGTACATTTCTAAAGTTAAAACAACGAAAGAAAATATTTCCATTTCATATGTATAGGTAGTTCTCTGTGGAACGATTTACCCATTGTTATTAATCAGAGCCAGCCGTGTTTTCTTTCAGAAGAGTTCATTAAAATAATGAATGAATGAATGAAGAATGAATGAATGAATGGATGGATGGTTGGATGGATGGCGAGCAACTTAAGATTATTTTGTACATATATTTTCTATTTATAGTCATCAACCCACTCTTAATACTATAAATTTAATTTGTATCGTAGTTCATGTCAATAGTGGAGGTGCCGTGGCCGAGTGGTCTTAGGCGCCTGCTATACATGAAAAAGTCCGGGATTCGATCTACAATGCTCTTTTATCCTGCTTTCAAATGAATGGAAACGCTATATATGCATTATTGGTAACTAGGTGTGAACTTGTAAGAAATAGTATATTCAACTTTAATTGTGTGAGTATAAAGTGAATATAATTCATTAATCTTTTTTTTTTCAACGAGACAAATATATTGGATGTGTGAGCATTCAAAGGTACCAGACCCGACTCGCATTCAAGTTATTTTCTGGTTCCTATTAATATTAACCTTTAAACTATTATGTTTCATTATACTTCTTTGATGTACGGTTTTTATGCTGTAACTGCTTTTTTTATACTAAAATTCAAGTTCAGTTCTTCATTTGCATATATACCTCCCAGGATGTGCAAAACCGTTTTGTGAAATTAAGCGAAACGTCATAACTTTCTTATTATACATTCGATTTTGATTTTGCACTCGTACATGTTGTAGTCGCACTGAGCAATTTTCCATTTTTTTGCCATTAACTTGTTTCCCTATATATGCCGTTAGCAGTTTTATAGCCCTTTTGAAAAACGGATAGAAAACGGCGAACTCCCGGGGCGAACTTTATCAATTTGGTTTTCTCCATACGCTTTAATTCGCTCTAAATTCCAAGGATTTAAAATAAATCCGGATTGGATGTAAAACCGGCGAATTAGTAGACTTCAATTTAAATCTTGAGAACAATGAATAACTAAAGATTTAAAATAAAATCTACTGAGATTTATTGAAAGAAAGTTTTAAGCTAAAAAATAAATCCAAAATCTGTCTGGTCACTTTTCACAGCTAGTCGATCTGGATTTATAATGATAATTCCAGGCGTTGAAGCAATAATTATGGTGCGGCCGCGCGCGGGCCGGCCTACCCATATGAATTCTAGGGACCTACATGGGCCTACCTCAACCAGAACGTACCTGTACTTTTTACGCGATAGCTCAGTCGGTGGAGTGGGGGTTTCGGATTCCGGAGACCCGGGTTCGATTCCCAAGTGGTGCGCTAGTGCCCTTTTGGTAAGGCATGTATCCTCATTACCAGGTCTCTCGGAGAGGACCTTAAAGGGATGGTCCGGGCTGAAAGTATTTATAGCTTAATAAATAGAGTAGAATTCACTGAGCAAAATGCCAAAAATTTCATCAAAATCGGATAGCAAATAACAAAGTTATTGAATTTTAAAGTTTAGCAATATTTTGTGAAAACAGTCGTCATGAACAGAGGCGTCGATCCTGGGGGGGGGGGCGATCGCCCCACCAATGAAAATATTGGGGGGGGGGGCAAACATATCGTTTTGCCCCCCCCCCCAATAATTCGGCATGTGCAAAAAATAAAATAAGATTGTAATGTTACAGAGAAATCAGCAAGCGAGATTGAGATACACAACTTGTTCTTTATCTAAAATCGTGCTCAAAATGTCCGCTTTTCAGATTGGCCTATGAAAAATGTTCAGTTCACGCTTCGCGCTCGCATCATTTCTGTAGCAAAACCCATACTTTTCATGACCAAATAGCTGAATAGAATGTCCCATTTTCAGTTCTAAGCCTCAAAAGAACTCCCACTTCGATTTGCAATAATCTTTTGTTGAATCTATATCTCGTTCTTTATTAAAAACGTCCATTAAACTCAATTTTTTTCAGATCGAAATATCAAAATTTTCAGCTCGCGCTTCGCGCTCGCATCTATTGCTTTTTAGATACCCATCTTAATCATTGGTACCAAAAATTCTTAGAATATCAAGCTTTCAGGTCTGAATATAAAGAAATTTCAGCTCGCGCTTCGCGCTCGCATTAATTTGTCGGTGAGATATGTGCCTCTATCTCATGAGTCACATATATATATATATATATATGAACGTCTCTAAACTCAGTTGGAACTAAGTACAATGCATTACCATTTTGCCTCATTAATATCATCTATGTCCAACACGCGGATCGCAATATCGTTATATATATATATATATATATATATATGTATATATATATATGTATATATATATATATATATATATATATATATATATATATATATATAGGCATATGTGTGTGTGTGAGTTTGTTTGTTTTGTGTGATCGAGCGCCTTTCGAAATTTGATTCATGATTTTGCCCCCCAATCTGAAAAATGGATCGACGCCCCTGGTCATGAATATTCATTAGGTGGGCTGATGATGTCACATCCCCACTTGTTCTTTTGTATTTTATTATATGAAATTAGGTTTATTCAATTTTTTTCCTCCAAGAACTAGAACAATTGGATTGACAACTGATTTAGTGCATTAGATATTTATTGCTGCAACTTATTTCATTATAAGGAAGACATTATTCACACAAGTATAAAATAATGAAAAAATTTTGATTTTATGTAATAACATAAGAAAACAGAAAGTGGAGATGTGACATCATCAGCTCACCTATAATGAATATTCATGACGACTGTTTTCACAACATATTGCTAAACTTTAAACTTCAATAACTTTATTATTTGTGATCCGCTTTTGATGAAATTTTCGGCATTTTGCTCAGTGAATTCTACTCTATCTATTAAGATATAAATATTTTCAGCCCGGACCATCCCTTTAAGCCGTTGGTCCCCTGGTTGCTTGCTCACAGGCATTCGTGCTTTCTTATATAGCAGTCAGGTAAAAAACCTCGGTATAACCGAAACCTCCTTGGTATAACGGTATAACATGATAAAACGGAAAATTTCGTCCCACTTAATTTGCACAGATGGCGCTGGCTTACCAGTGGGAAAATTTCTAAAAAGTTGCGAGCGACTGTAAATGTTGGCCTTTTTTAAATGAAACCCTCATTCTGATAGAGTTTGCTCGTGAGATTTTGATTTTGACATTATGTTCAACGGATATTATCATCAAAATACTAGTATAATTTTTTTTAATCATTGGAAGTATAAAATTGCTGTCCTGCCGAGTTCCTACGGGAGTTACCATAAACAGAATTACTACCAAGGACGGGACCAAGGATTTAAAATAAATCTGGGGCCGATTGCACGAAAGGGTCTTTCCAAGGACCGTCTTTCGTGTCGCCCATCTTTTATGATGCGCTATAAGCGGGGTGTTCCTGAAATTTATGATAAACAAATAAAATTCGTAAGCTTGCTTTTAAATCAAATTTTATACAATTTCATGAGCTATACATCATTTTATAAACAAATATTTTGTTATTTTAACGGACGAATAAAATATGTTTGCAGATAATTTATTTGAAATGCGTTTCACATGGCGCATCATAAAAAATGGGCGACACGAAAGACGGTCCTTGCAAAGACCCTTTCGTGCAATCGGCCCCTGGAGTTCGGCTAGGCAGCGCTGCGCGCGCGCTGATGCCGTGGACCTGATCGATCTGAGAGGACGCTGTTTATTTATACAACTGAACGAAAGGAAATGTGTCGGAAAGGACCGAAATCTTCGTCAAATCTCGGACTGGTTATCGTAAATAGACAGAAAAAGGATTCAAAGGTAGGCTAGCCTAAGTGTCTCTATGATGAATCAAAATTTTATTCATTATTGATTGAAATTATGGAATAGAGTTGATCCAATTTCCTAAGTTCTGTGCCCCACATATTTGTTTTTATGTTTGTATTTACTATATCCTACCTAACGTTGGGCATGTTAGGCCTACGGCTACGCCCATTTTGTAATTGTATGAACACGAATATGTATTATGAATGGCAGTGAAATTCGACACCCTTAATTATTATAGCACTCTCAAGAACAGTAAAAAAAATGATAGAAAAATCTTAAATGTAAGAACCGGAAGTCTCTCTCAACAATCTTATTAATGATTAATATTATTTTTGGTGGGGGCACTCCTAGTCCTAGTACCAATGTCAATGAGGTCCAAACATTAACATGTATGGACCTCATAGGCGACAATGCGTTAAAAACAGGTTAGAACTTCTAAACGTACTGTTTCCTGCACCCAAGTATGATATTACTCCCAAAATATGAGTTTTGTCCTCGTTTGTTTATCATTTATTAAAAGATTGCCCATTAAATATATTCCTATTCCTAATTTGAATTTAATAAAATAAAGGGAAACTTACATTTGAGTCATTTTTCGATCTTTTTTTGGCAGTCAGTCCGGTCACCGTCGAGTGCGATCAAAGCGGTATGAAGCTGATTTTCAGATCACGTGAAACGTGTGGTCATCACCTGATCAATCGACTATCCTTTTTTAAAGACCGCAATAATTATAAATTTTATTATAAAATATATATAGAATGAATAATTGCATGATATTATATATATTTCTACAATTAAAAATATTTTGTGATGTGAATTTAATATTTGACGTAAAAATCGCTATTTAACAAAATATTTATTAAAAATAAAAAATCAAACAAAATAAAAACGCCTTGGACACAGTGCAAAAAACCTAACAATTTGGCCGCGTTCTTAACAACTATCGTAAGGGGCGCTCTATTTATAAATAAAGTTGCATATGTAGCTGTCTACCGCGACAGGAACAGCCGCAGAATTGAAGCCAGAAGCGTGGGAAATTGCCAGAAAATTCAAGAAAAGAACCGGTGAGTACCGATTTAACAGTACTAATTTATTAAGTAACATTTATTGAATCATTACAAGATTTATTTTTTAGTAAAACAAAGCTTAGTTCTAAGCTAGGGCGGCCCAAATGCGCGTGAGTGGAGTCCCAGTTTATTAGCACGGGTAAGTATTGGGGTGTCGCCTAGAGTGGGTGGGGGTGCATCACTCGCACGTATTGCGAGGTTAGTATTAGTATACTAACACGTATTGCGAGGTTAGTATTAGTATACTACTGGGGGTGCATAGCCAGGCGGCTTCTAGAGAGTAAAAATCATTTACTAACGTAAGGTTACTCTCATACGAAGCCAGGCCTTCTATCTCATAGACCCACACAAAGGAAGCCAAAACCTGAAACTTTCACCCCCGAGATTTCTACTTTCCTTCTAAAAGATCCAGCTCTAATTCTAAATCATGTACATGGGATTAAACTTCATTTTCAACATTTCTACGCTCTTGTTGTTATTTTTAAAACAAGAATTCATCAAAAAAATGAAAAAATATTGTGAAAAGACGGAAGAGGCTTGCCCGATGTTTACGCCGCCATCTTGTTTCTTATTGTACTTCCCCATCGTTACGGACGCTCGAGCGTAGAAATGTTGGAAATGAAGTTTTATCCCATGTACATGATTTAGATCTTTTAGAAGGAAAGTAGAAATCTCGGGGGTGAAAGTTAGTAAATTATTTTTACTCTCTAGAAGCCGCCTGACTAGGGGTGCATAGAACTCTTCACTTTCTTTGCCACTTTGGACATCTTTGGCTCTGCCAATTAATTGATGAATAGGAAATTTTACCTTGATGTTTGGCATTATGCACTCACACTAGTACGAGGTTAGTATGCTATACTAGCCTCATACACCGAACCGCGTTTGGCCCCGGATTTCTAATTAGTCGGCAAACATCACTTCATTGCAGAAGTAATATTTGCCGAAACTCATTCTCGCGACTCACTAGCCTGGAGGCTTCTGGAGAGTAAAAGTCATTTACTGACGTAAGCTTACTCTTCATGAAGCCTGTGACTCTATGGCCATTGCAGTACATGCACCATAGTTTTTCCCACGGTGAAACTACCTAAATCAAACATTTTAGTTTACTTAGGGTTTTGAGCCCAAACTTATGTAAATGGGCTAAAACAATATTTACCCCCCGAATCCACTACTTATTCAATAAATAGGAACAAATTAGAAAAATAATTAAGAGCGCAAGCGTTTACTTACTCAGTCTGTTATTTTCGCCATCTTGCCGTCTTTGTTATCAAAGCCTACATGTAGATACAAGACGCGTATAGGGGGCGACAGTATCATGAGCAGTGCCAACTTAGATTTAAAAAAATACTTGGATCGGTCGATGAATATCATAAAGATTGATTTATGATATTAGGGAGAGCGAGGGGGAATTACGGGACTGTGGAGACAAGAAACAAAGAATGAGAGACGGCGGAGAAAAAGAAGTCAAGGGGAGGAGGGTTTAAAGGTTTAGGTCAGAGACGTAATTAAGATGAGAGAGAGGGGGGAGAGAGGTCAAAACAATGACATCAGAAAAGTTACGAGACGTCTTGAGGTCAACAAACTTTGAACCTTCGACGAACACATTGATGTGAACTGTAACAGAGTGAGTGTGTGGCTAAACTTGTGTCAGGGAAATTTAAGCTGATCTTTTTTACTGTTTCACCAGGGAATTATGTACTAAGTGATTACTTGTGAGTGCTGTGGCTTCTTGCACAAATACAGAACTGCAAGTATGGGTATGAAAGTGGAATTTTAGTGATTAAAACTTGTGTAGAACTTAGAATTAATGTGAGGCTGTGAGCTTGTTCACTTGTTTACAACTCCCACGCAAGTCTTATGCAGATGCTACCGTGTACACGGTCATGGAATTCAGTACATGTGCACTGACTTGACTGTGCGTGTACACGTGTACCCAAAACGGGCCTAACACTATTAATCTTTTATGGGCGAGTGTTGGTCCTGAAAAGGATCACCCAAGCTCGACATTTCTGTGTTCTAGTTCTTAGCAATACTGCTGAACACTGCTAAATAAAAATAATGCAGGTTAATTGTAAAATAAATTATTCAAATAAAGTTGCACCATTTCCCCCAACAAGTCACAGCTTAGCAAGTCAATGCTTTTAAACATTCAAAGAGCTCCAACCATGGCTCAAATACCAAAGGATGTTTGAACAAATAAAATAGAAATTGAGTTTTCTTTATCAAATGATTATCAGTCCATGGCTTGAAAATTGAGAATGTTTCTCTTTGGAGAATGTGAGTGTCTGAGTCATGGAATTCTTCCAAAGAAACTGATCTTCATATCATGTTTACAGTTTTGAATAGGAATACCAAATTTGCAGTATAGGCTGTAGCAAGACAGTTCCTCAACTTGACCGAACCAGTCAGTAGGAGCTACATTGTAAATATCCTACAGCAGAGGATGCAGAAAACAGCATCTTCATCATGACTTACATATTCTATATAGATTCTATTTTAGAATCTAGTTCATCTATTTTTTTCTTTTAGTAATGAAACTTTCTTCGAGTGAAATTAGTTATTGCAGTTTAGATATCACGTGTGAGAGACTAAGGTAAAAATTTTGATTAAATATACATGTACATGTATGTGGATTTTGTACAGTGGTGCTTGAAAGGCTGACTACTCTGGCAGCTCTTTTCAACCTTATTGAGGTCCCAATGCCCCCAAGAGTACCCTAGAGAGACTAGAGCTGCATCTTAAAAGAACTTTTCCTTGGCAGTGTTGTGTCCAAGGCTGGCTTATCCAAGGCCAAGGCTGGATTGCTCAAGAACAAGGCCAAAGCCGGAAGGGTCGAGTCCAGACCAAGGCCGAATATTCCAATACAAGGCAGGAGAGCCAGAAAAGGCCAGCCATGGCAGCACGTTATGATATTCTATGGGGCAAAGGCCAAATATTTCATCAGAACCCTAAATACCTGTTATTTCTTTGCCTAGTGCTGCTCTTTGCTTTGATGAAGAATGTAATATTTTTTCACACGTCCATTAAAACATACATGCTCATGTACATATACATTTCATTACACACACCCATTCATACATGTACATAACTACTTACCCACTGACCATAGAATTAACCCTTTGAGGACGACTAGATTTTTTTTTTACATGTACTTTGCCTCAAGTTTGCAGATTGTTTTGAAATCAAATTGTCTGGGAATCTACAGACAATATGATTTCAAAACAATCCAAAAGCCTGATGCATAGCGAAATTTTTCACTCTAGTTTGATGAAAGGTGTAAGGGTCATCACTTTGAAAAATTGCTCCATGTAGCTATAGAATATGACATTTTCTTTTTCTATTACTGCAATTTGCAGGTAGTGTGGAGATTTATCATTATCGAGACATTTAAGCATTTTAAACTATGGGTGAGCTGTCCATGTCAATATCATAAATGGATCAGCAAAGCATCTGTCCTTGAACTGCAAAATTTCTTAAGTATTCTCAACAGTGAAAACTGAGCTGAGATATGTAGAAAGCACAGAGAGAGTACCAGTTGAAAGTCTTTTTGATCACTTTTGTACAGTATTTATGTAGGTTTCTTCTGTAATAATCATACATTTACTTATCATTTATGTCTTTTTTTTACTTTTTGTTATGCAGATGTGATTCATCATCCAAGTATGAAAGGATAGAAGGCCATTCTTGGACAAGTATCATCAGACTTCTCCACCTGCCAGTGTATAATCTGCTTGCATTCTAATGACGTCAGTGAAGTATTTCATAAGCCACTGTTTAGCCCTCCCCTTTCAAGCAATGAAGTCCCTGAATGATAGATGCAAGCTACAGATCATCGCCATCTTAGATGGCATAGTACTGTTTGCTGCTGTATGTGTGGGTCTGTACACCTGTTGGCAGCTGACCGGTGATTCAACCATCATCCTCTTAACTGGATTTGGTCTGCTCATTTTTGCTTTCTCTGCTATTCTTTACTACTACTTTGATCTAGTCGACTACACCCTTAGCTTCACTCACCTTTGGTATGGCTGCCTTCTCGGAATCATCTCCTTCATGGATGTCGGGCTCAACGAGGCTGCCCCTATCACCAAAGCCACAAATGGACTTCTCGTGAGCAGTCTTGCTGTCAGGATGGTCTGGTCTTTCTCAGAGAGAGTTTGTGGCCAGACTAGCTACACATCTCGTCTTCTCACCACAGTAGAGAAATATGAATGTATTGGCTTTGGTATCGCATGTATGATGAAATCAACCTACATGGTCAGCCTCTGGTTACTGGTTATTGCATTTTCATTCACCATTGCATCTCTACGCCTGAAAGTTGCTTGTGCAATCCCGATTCTTGTACTGTTTGTAACCCTGTCGGCAACTTTCTTCTTCCGTGCCATTGAGGTCCCAATAAATCCATTTGCTCTTAGTTGCTTTGCGGGTAGACTGCTCGTCGATCCTGCGCTGGACCTATACTTTTGTGGATTATCAGTCCTAGAGAGGTGGAACTGTCTCATTAATCGTAGTCACCTTATTCACAGACTAGTCCTGCTTCTTGCCATAGCTTTTGAAGTCCTTTTCTTGTTGCTGGCAGGAGAAGCTACACTGACTCATGAAGAATGGTACTTTGCCATCCCTGCCTATGCTGTTTTTGGCATCTTATGGATCAGTCTTCATATCGTCTTCATGATCACAGCTTGGGGCTTCATTGGCAAACTGAGAGAATGCAACCGTGCTTACCACGCTGTCAGCGATGAAACAAATAAGAGTTTGAGTGTAATCATGGCCTCCAAAGGATTACGCTTCTTTACAACTATATCACGGCGACTGGTGGCTTCGGCTCTTCTAAGCACCCTGTTCTTGGGTGCAGTGATGTGGCAGAACCATAATGCAGCCTTTATGGCTGGCTGGCTCATTGTGCTGTCTCTTGAGGGCATGCTGCATGGACTTCTTTATGAGCTGGCAGGAGCGTTAGGGGGAACGTGCACAGCATATGCTGTTGTTGGCCCGTCCTCATTCTGCAGGTAATTTAAAGTAATTGTTAGTTCTTACTTAGTAACAGCCAATACTCTACTTAAGATGAACATGCAATTATGTGATCTTAGCCAATTAACTTTACTTGTAACACTAATGGCCACTTTGCTGCTCACATGTTTATTGTTAGTGATTTGCATTACCAGTTACATGCATCACATGTTATAGTCATGCATGGTGCGTGAGAGGAACATGCCATCAATGTTATTCCATGTTAAGATTGTCATTCAATAAGATCAGTAAATGTAGACCAATGCTTTTGAGAGAAAACTGTTCATTTAGCATGATTACTAGTAACCAATTTAACATTATGCTTGTAAACTGTATGAGTAATGTGCACCAATCAGAAATGCATTAATGCCTAAATGACATTTTTATCCTCAGAGCTGACGGATCTGCAGTCCCCCTACCCATGACAGCAGCTGAAGAAAACAGCAACCGCTCAATGGGTCTCCTCAACACCATCCAACGCTTCTTCCTCTACCACATGATAGACATATACAGCTGTGACTTCTCCACCAGTGGTCTCTCCATGGAATCCCTCCACACCAAGCTCAGAAGTTTTTTTTCTCGATGTACGGACGATGGGCCAAGGTTTGACACCTACTTACTGTACTACAGTGGACATGTTCATGCTAATGGTGATTGGGCTTTGGCTGGTGAGTTTAATGAAAAACCTGATGAAAGCTATCAGCAAAAGTGTGCAAATGTTGTGGTTATTAATCCTTTTGATGGCATGTAAGAACAGGGTCAGTGAATAAACCTGTATTTTGCTTTACTACACTTTAACACTTTAATAATTTGCAGCTATTTTTTATGGATAGGACCCTAGACAAAATACTGTGAAATGACTTTAATATTATGGTGAAGAAATTCATATCCTGATCATACATGTATATGCCATCTCACAAATATTGCACCTTTCATGGAGAGAAAATGTATTATGTTTGTTTGATTTCTTTTGTTACAAAGATGAAGGGTGTTCTATTTTTGGTAGATAATGCACATTTGTTAGTGTAGATTACGGTATTCTGACTGATCCCTCCTGTTCATATAAGCATCTGTCAAAATTGTGCAATATGTGCATCAGCAATGTCTCTGTTATATTGCAGGAATGGGAAGACCAGTTTCATACTTGGCCTAGGGATTCAGAGTGTATATTGTGCTACTGGTGACATACATTTGTATTTGTCTATTTATACACATTTACGATGGTTTGTTAACCCCATTTCAAACCAATAAAATTTGAATAGAAGGATCATAATTAAAGCCTTTGCAGTGAAATTATGATCTTGCCAATCAACATGCACTTACAGCTGTCATATTTTAAGAATGATTTAATGTTTTGTATCACCTTGAATTCAATCTTCCATGTGCAGACAATGGTGTGCTGAAATTTGATCAGCTGTTGGAACTGTGGTCATCCTTGGACCAGCAATCCGGATCAAGATTAATTCTTGTCATGGACACACGCAGCGGAGGTGAATGGCCAAAGCGAATCCAGGGTGACGGGGACAACTTCATGGCAATCCAAGCATCCATTTTGAAAAAGTCTACAGACCCTGAGACGGGAGTCACTACATCTGTTGGGGATTTTACTAAAGAATGGGTGGACTTCAACTGCACTAAAGAAACGGATATTTCATGGCATGAGCAGGGTCGGCGCACTAAGGCTGTCTATGCCGTCTCTGGTCGATGGAGTGAGTTTATGTTTCATCAACCAACAGAGAATGATATGGAAAGCCACTGGCAGAGTAACTTTCCACGTACCACCCACCCACTTATCAAGCTTCTGCAGATACCTAGTGCATTTGATTGCTTATCTTTGTGCTCTGGTTGTCTCTATTGTATTAGACGCTGGAAACTCAAGTGGCTGCCGCCAAAGATTATCAACACGGGGCACGGTTTCAAGTTGGTGCAATCTTGAATTGGATTGGCCACATCTAGAGGATTGGTTATAGATTTATTCACTTGTTCATTTTGTACAGAAATTATTTATTATTTTTCCCATACTCCCATCAGATCTCATTCCAATTCTAACTTGCTTCTGCGATCAAACCAAATGGATGGATACATAAACAATAGACTCTAACTAGTTGTGAATGCCAATATACATTTGTACATTCTAAATTGACCTTCACAATTACCCTTCATTTACAATGTTTTTGATACTCCTCAAAATGGAAACCCGAAATCCTGTGTGTGAAATTATGTTCTGCATTATGCTGTGTATATATAAAGATGCTGTGAAAAATTGTGAACAGAGAAATACATCAGTGGTTTACAGATTTTCTTCATACAGGAATGCTCCTGCATACATGAGTTTCATCCCCAAAGAATGTCTTACTTTCATTGTTTTAAGTCTTTATTATCGAAACACTGGTGGAAAAGGCCATACTTTGAAGAAGTTGAAATAATTGAATTTCTTGAAAGAAGTTACTTGAACATAGGATATTCATAAACCATAACTTCATGAGAGGTAATGTGAATACTTAGTTTGTGCATATAAATTTTTGAACCTCATATGCCCTACTAATAGCTTTGTTCTATTGCATTGTTTCCAAAATGCATTTTAATTTATGCACCTTGTGGTGAGCAGTATGTCTGTGTTGATATATCTAAAGCTCCATACATATTTTAATGTAAATGGGCATTTTAAACTTTTAAATCTGTCTTATATAAGATTGCTCACCTGAAACTATATCAGCATTGTAGTTGCTTGTATGAAATTGTCTCATCAATTGATTTGAACACTTGAAAGGAATTCAATATAGAAAACTGTATGAAGCTGCCAAGGAGGGCACGGAAGTTTAAGGTACATGCACCTATATGAAATTGAATGAGATGGACATTTAGTGCTACACAAAAAGTACCTGTATGAAATTGACAGGGGAGCATGTACCATTAAGCATTTTACACAGGGGTAACCTTCATAAATTTGATGGGGTGGAGGTGGGGGCATAATGCACAAAAGATACTGGTATAAATTGGAAATTGGACAATTACTGTTGTACATGTGGATCCAGATATGACTTTACCATGAGGACATATCGAGTGCTATACAATATACTTTACCTACATGATAATGACAGATATGGGGTATTGGGTACTACATGAACATACCTGTCTGAAATTTATAGGAATGATTTGGAATAGTCATGAAGGGTATAATTTCTCTTACATCCAGAAATGCTTATGAAATTTGAGAAGTGAAATTATTCCCTGTCGTGTTATTGTTACTGATTAAACAAACTGGGAGTGATTTGTAAAGATTACAAGATCATGACATCAGTTACATGTACTTAAGTGTCTTTTTAGTGAATTGCATATATGCCCAAGTATGTGATCTTGCTGATAACTTTATAGAGTCGATGTGTAAGCATAATTCCTACCATGTGTCAAAGAGAAATATAGATTTTTGTAGTTCTGTCCATTTGGTATCAGCAATGACGACTATTATGTTCTGAAAATTTCATTCATGCTGACGGTGCATTGATGTCTGCATAGTGTGCTAAACATTAGATACATATTAGTGACATATGAATAAAGTAAATATATGCATTTAAAAACTTTTTTTTAGTATTCATTGCCATGTGGTTCTTGAGATAATACTGTATGGCTAAAAAAGATCCCACTCTTTATTTGGGTTGAACTTTTTTAGGTGGGAGTTGTCAGGTATATTAAAATTCCTACTGGAATAAAAAAAATAATTGATAGAAATTATCATGTTCTTATTGCTAATGTAGTTTTTTGATGAATTTAAATGAAATTGTGTATGCTATCACCAAAAGATGAAAGTGTTAATTGTGCGCTCGATTTGAAAACAAAATTATATTAAAGAGGCTTCTGTTATACATGTATGTATAACTTTTTATACATAGAATGCAAATGAGCATGGTTGATATGCATGTACATCTGTCTTTGATGGCTTATGATACTTTACATTCATGTATTCATTTTATATTTTTTGTACTAAATTATTCCTTCTTAGCAAAGATATTGCAGGAACATCTCATTTGTTTCTAATGCAATTTTTTTCTCAAAAGTGTTTTATATGCCAACAGCAGGTATATTTGGCAAGATCCGTTTGTGAGTCAGCAAAATGTTTCACCAGAGGCTTGTTTCCGAAAGATTCATAACTATGGTAACTTTTCTGTTATAGTAACTACCATGGTAACCTTGATTGTGAATGGCTGCTGAGCCATGCTCCCATGGTTGTTAATGATAAATAAGGTGCAATTGTTGTAACTGTTGATGAACAGGCCCCTAGCCTGCATTTGGCTTTTCTTTTTAAATATGCAAGGTTGAAGGATTAGTTACAAGGTATAGCATGCATGGGTGAAGTTGTTTGTTTGTTGTGTGGTATCTTTTTTCTTCCATATTAAAAGGACTAGAAAAAAGAGTAAACAGCCAAGACTGACAACCAATGATTTCACAGATATATGACTGTGTTTTGATTTTTTCATTCGTGTATCAATAATAATAATAATAACTAGATTTTAATTCGTCATGCGGACGAATTAGGTGGTCTGTCATGATTTTTCATTCATTGTCGGCTAATGTTGTATAAAATGAATCCCGGGAATGAATCATTCAGATATGATTGATAATCTTGATCATAGACATCAAAGGAATAAATTTTGACCATTGCTGAATGTGATTATAAATATAGTGATGACAATCGTGATGATTATAATGATGGTGGTGATAATGCAATATGTTAAATACGAAATAAAGTTAGGAGCACGTAAAATGCCGGCTTAAAAACTCTCCAAAAATCTCAGACGATTTTAACCGTAATTGGCTTTCCAAAATTGCGCAATGAAAGGCGCCTTAATTTTCACAGCAGCTAATTTTTAATCGACAGTTTGATGTTTTTTATGCAAAATCTTGTAAAAATTCTTTGTACTTTTAGCATTTTTTTTTAAATTTCACCCACTGACATTTCACAATGTCAGTGGGTATTAATTTCACAGAATACTTGAAAATTCATAGGTGATACTTTTTAAAAGCTAAAATATCTTAAATATTTTTGTTCAAATTTTCTGCTACATTTCAATAGATTTTAATGAGAAGTTTCATAATGCTATAATTTCACAGCATTCACATCAAAATTCATCAGTGATGTATTTGATAAAAGAACCAGATTTTTTTGTAAATCTTTGCCAAATTTCTGAAAATTTTTAAACATTTCAAATAATATTTTCCGTCAAAAATTTTCAATATCCATTTAATTGTGTATGACTTTGACATTTACTTGAAAATTATTTCTTGATGATTTTTACTGAAAAAAGTCAGGTAAAAGATTCAAATACTGGCAATTTTCCCGCAAAATTTCGGGAACATGTGTAATTAACTAAATTGCACAATTTTTTTCATTTCACAGAAGGTACCTGAAAATTTGTTATATGTTATATTAAGTAAAAATGAACAAACGGAAAAAATCCAGGAATTTCCGCAAAATGTCCGGAATGAAAATTTTCAACCCAATAGCGTTTAAATATTGCAGCGTTTACTAAAAAATACATAAATGATGTTTTACAATGTTAAAATTGCCCCTTAAAAAATTCCGGCAAAATTACAAAAATTGTCCTACATAAAAAAATGCAAGGCAAGTGGGCTTGAAATTTTCAGGAAGACTGTACAATTGGTTAATAAAACATTTCTCCAAAGAATTTCGCAAAAATTACGTCCAGAAAAAAATTGCCAAAAATTAAACACATCATAACACATTGATGCTGTGGTCAAAAGTCAAAATTATTCACACGTTATTTGTAGAGAATTATCTTCACTACATGATATCAAAATTTGAGAGAAAACTGACCAGTAATAAAGAAGATACAGTCAAGTACGTTGACGTATGTTGCGAAAATATGTAATTTTCACTGATAACTTAATATTAACGTAATTACGAAATCTACAAATGAGATATTGATTATATCAAAGAGTGAGAAAAAATTTGGGGTCAACGGACTCCCTGAAGAGCTACAGTGAATTTTATATAGGCATATTTTAGCCCATTTACGCGCGCGTAATGCAAATTTGAATGGACGCGCATTCCCGTATTATTGGTCGTAAGAGGCTGAATGAGGTATCAAATTAATCAGAAGATAATGGACAATGGAAAGACATGAAAGAAATGATGACTCGAAGATGCATAACGATGGTAGGTGCAAGAACGCGCACGCATACCTGTGCGCGCGCAAATTCTTGACATGCTCAAAATGACCAGAAACGTACCCAAACTTGACCACGGTCGATTTGGGGAAATTTAAAATTTTGACGCGCGCATACGTGCGCGTCGTGACCTTTGCATGACCTCTGATGATATGTCCTGATGACCTGTCACCTGAACTTGATATGATGCAAATATGGATGATTTTTGATGATTAGTTGCGATGATATGATCAATCATTTAATTTTACAAAATGGCGCCTAGATGACGTCATCATGATTTGATAACCTTGAAAAGCTTCCATTCCCATGTCCATAATGATGCCCATACATGACATGAAAATCAAGGAAATTGACAGGCCCGATTTTGAGATAGAGGTGGACAAAGATTTGGCAATAAAAATAAATAAAGTAAAATCTGACGAATATAATAGGTGATCTGTCATATTCATGACAGACCACCTAAAAAGGACCAAAAAAAAAAAAAAAAAAAAAAAAGGGGGTCCAGCGAGGTTTGAACCACCGAACCCTGGTATACCAGTCAGGTGTGTTATCCAGTCGGCCACAGTGTGTTCGACAAGCACAGAGAGCAAAATAGGAAACATATTGTCAACTTGACATTGAATGTACATTCTTGCAATTCCAAATTGGCATGATGACAAAACTCTACAAATTCTAGTTTTGAGAATAGTACAAGCTTTAAAATGAAACAGTGGAGATATTGTCTAAAGGATACATTCTAAGCTAAAACATATTGAAAATTTGGCGAGAACAGACCAAGATTTACGGAATTAAAATCAATTTAAATGACTGTGGTGACATCATGAAACAGAAAACACTTGTTCTTAGTTCCGACGCCATTTTGATGACGTCACGATGTAATTAAGAGTCAAATGTGGCATGAAATCATATCTCCTATTCATACTCTATTCGAATATGAAAAGAAAAATTGGGGTCAACGGACTCCCTGAAGAGCTACAGTGAATTTTATATAGGCATATTTTAGCCCATTTACGCGCGCGTAATGCAAATTTGAATGGACGCGCATTCCCGTATTATTGGTCGTAAGAGGCTGAATGAGGTATCAAATTAATCAGAAGATAATGGACAATGGAAAGACATGAAAGAAATGATGACTCGAAGATGCATAACGATGGTAGGTGCAAGAACGCGCACGCATACCTGTGCGCGCGCAAATTCTTGACATGCTCAAAATGACCAGAAACGTACCCAAACTTGACCACGGTCGATTTGGGGAAATTTAAAATTTTGACGCGCGCATACGTGCGCGTCGTGACCTTTGCATGACCTCTGATGATATGTCCTGATGACCTGTCACCTGAACTTGATATGATGCAAATATGGATGATTTTTGATGATTATAGTTGCGATGATATGATCAATCATTTAATTTTACAAAATGGCGCCTAGATGACGTCATCATGATTTGATAACCTTGAAAAGCTTCCATTCCCATGTCCATAATGATGCCCATACATGACATGAAAATCAAGGAAATTGACAGGCCCGATTTTGAGATAGAGGTGGACAAAGATTTGGCAATAAAAATAAATAAAGTAAAATCTGACGAATATAATAGGTGATCTGTCATATTCATGACAGACCACCTAAAAAGGACCAAAAAAAAAAAAAAAAAAAAAAAGGGGGTCCAGCGAGGTTTGAACCACCGAACCCTGGTATACCAGTCAGGTGTGTTATCCAGTCGGCCACAGTGTGTTCGACAAGCACAGAGAGCAAAATAGGAAACATATTGTCAACTTGACATTGAATGTACATTCTTGCAATTCCAAATTGGCATGATGACAAAACTCTACAAATTCTAGTTTTGAGAATAGTACAAGCTTTAAAATGAAACAGTGGAGATATTGTCTAAAGGATACATTCTAAGCTAAAACATATTGAAAATTTGGCGAGAACAGACCAAGATTTACGGAATTAAAATCAATTTAAATGACTGTGGTGACATCATGAAACAGAAAACACTTGTTCTTAGTTCCGACGCCATTTTGATGACGTCACGATGTAATTAAGAGTCAAATGTGGCATGAAATCATATCTCCTATTCATACTCTATTCGAATATGAAAAGAAAAATTGGGGTCAACGGACTCCCTGAAGAGCTACAGTGAATTTTATATAGGCATATTTTAGCCCATTTACGCGCGCGTAATGCAAATTTGAATGGACGCGCATTCCCGTATTATTGGTCGTAAGAGGCTGAATGAGGTATCAAATTAATCAGAAGATAATGGACAATGGAAAGACATGAAAGAAATGATGACTCGAAGATGCATAACGATGGTAGGTGCAAGAACGCGCACGCATACCTGTGCGCGCGCAAATTCTTGACATGCTCAAAATGACCAGAAACGTACCCAAACTTGACCACGGTCGATTTGGGGAAATTTAAAATTTTGACGCGCGCATACGTGCGCGTCGTGACCTTTGCATGACCTCTGATGATATGTCCTGATGACCTGTCACCTGAACTTGATATGATGCAAATATGGATGATTTTTGATGATTAGTTGCGATGATATGATCAATCATTTAATTTTACAAAATGGCGCCTAGATGACGTCATCATGATTTGATAACCTTGAAAAGCTTCCATTCCCATGTCCATAATGATGCCCATACATGACATGAAAATCAAGGAAATTGACAGGCCCGATTTTGAGATAGAGGTGGACAAAGATTTGGCAATAAAAATAAATAAAGTAAAATCTGACGAATATAATAGGTGATCTGTCATATTCATGACAGACCACCTAATTATATGGAGCTTTTATATAGCGCTTAATACAATACCGTTTCTAAGCGCTTTACAATTAAAAGAGAATGTAAATAAAACAAGTACAACATAATGAATTTAAATAGAAACCAAGTATGAATTATAAGTGTACAACATTAAGATGTAACTAAATACCAATCATATAACAACAAATCAATAAATGAAATAGCAAGATGATAACAGATAACTGGTAATCAATAAGTGTAAAACATTAAGAGGTAATGAAATACCAATCATATAACAACAAATCAATAAATGAAATAGCAAGATGATAACATATAACTGGTAATTATTAGTGTAAAACATTAAGAGGTAATGAAATATCAATCATATAACAAATCAATAGGAAGATTACAGATAATTGGTCAAAGCAACAGCTTACTTGTTTTGTTGATTAAAAAGATGGGTTTTGAGTCGATTTTTAAATACATCGACAGTAGGAGAATTCTGAACATAGGCAGGGAGATTATTCCAGAGAGCAGGGGCACACACCGAGAAAGCGTGATCAATCACGTTCAATTCCCCACATGTAATACTTTTTTTCTGCATGCATTAAAGCATGGAGGGGCTGCTTGATGATGGAGCCAGGCAAAAAGTGGCAGATTTAAACATAGTTCTGCCATTTTTACCCTGTACCTTGATGAGCACGTATAAGTCCACATTGCATATGTGCACAATCATGTGACTAGAACAATTTCAGAATGTACATGGTGCATACTTTAAAACCCGAGAGGGTATTTAAGCCTCCGTGAATTTGGTCTACTTGTCCCTTTTCTGTTAGTCCATGAATGGTTCTATCAATTGTGACATCATATTGAACGGAATGAGCTATTCTATCTACAGTGTGAATGTGGTGCAAAATATGTGATGCAAAATGTAAATATTTCTTTTTATCTTTTAATGTAGGTGTTTTTTAAATGTGTATTAAATATCTGACTCACATTGGACATCATGGTAGATATACATGTATGTATGATACCAGAAAGATGTTTAATAGGAATTTGTAAGACAGCTGTATTTGTAAGGAGTATAATTGTTGAAAATATATGTATTATTCATAGTGATTTAGTGCCAAAATTCTTTTATTCTGTACAAAAGAAGAAATAAGTTTTACACACCATCTACTTATTGCTAATTGGATTCGTACTTGAAAGCCGCTATGTGAGCACTTACAAGCACTTTACATGTCAAGGCAATGTATTAGAGCAACAGAGTTCACTAGTCAATATGTTAGGGAGTTAATCATCATTTCCGAACTTTGAGTTAAGCATGTTTTTAATGTTTGCTGGCAAGATAAAGCCCTTTAAATATGACTTTAAATATAATGTGGCTGAGTAATTTCTGCCAAGCAATTCAAATGTTGTTACATTACTTTTAGTATACACAAAAGGTAGTTTAATTGACTTAAGGCTTTCTTGTTACTGATGGTTGGCACCAAAATCTCATAATAGCCAAAGGTTAATTACTCCCTTAAGTTTGTCAATCCTAATAGGCTTGGCTGAAAATCATTTAGCGCAATTATTAGTTTCAAATTAAAGTATATACAGTGCATATCAATTATAAAAGCTGACGATTTGAAAAAGTTCTGGTAATTGATTCAAATTTCAACACGAGATATTTTTTAAACATTTATTCTTGGGCTTTTGTCTCTTTAAGGCAGTGTCATCATCAACTAAATATTATGCTTGAGTGAGCTCTGCCCACTTTTGTACGGAATTGGTTTGCACATAAATGTTGAACTTCACACTCTATCATGGAAGCTGGTGGAATGAACTCGCCTTACATTTCTCACTATTTCTTTGCATGTTTTTATAGCCCATGAAAATGAAAGAGACATTGCTACTAGTGTGAATAACCTCTAAGTCATTTGTGCCAGCTGAATCATAAAATGAAACACCTTTCAGACATCTCTAGCATTTTTCTTCAGTATGTCTTTGTACTAATGGAGTCTAATTCATTTCTTACATGTTTCTCTGGTTCCATGACATTTGCTCAGGCGACAATTGCTCAGATGGAAAATCTGCATGTTAAGCCAAACATAAATCCTAACCTCAAAAACTAAATAAACCCTAATCATTTTCATTATTCTGAAAAATCTGAACCAAAAGCTCTATTACAATCCAAAATCTAACCCTATGCCATCTGAGATGTAAAGACCGGAGCAAATGTTGTGTCACCTGTTTCTCCACAATTTTCAGTACATGATTTCAAGGAATAACCCCCCAAAAATCCCAAAACAAAATAAGTCTATTTCATGTGGTTCACAGAAACATTACATGTAAAGCAGATTATCACAATGATCTAGATGTGATAGGTTGCAATGCGGCTTGACAGAATGTGCTGGGCAAGGAGAAAGTTCAAAAGCATAAAGACCTTCAAATCAAAAGTGCTTCCCGGAAGCAGTGCTTGTGCTCTTTGTGATTTTTGTCCACTTACATCCACACTACTCTTTCCATTTTTTGTGCAAGTTTTTTTCAAGATCTTTTTAAAGGTAAGTGGTGCCAGTCAAGCGGAAACTTTTGTTGACAGTCATATTGTCATTCGCTCAAAGAGACTTGTACTAATATAAAAGTGGAAAAAGATTCAGGATATTACAAATAAATGTAGTTCATTTATTAGGATTATTTTTTTCAAAGTGTAAACTTTTTTTGGTATGCACTGAACATTGTTTAATTATGTGTTGGTATGCTACCTGACTGAATTGATTTGAATTCTGTCATTAGTGTTTTAATGCAAATAATTTGTTTCTGTTATGATTGAAAAATATTTCCACTTTGTAACAAAAGAAAGATAAACTATATTTAGGACTATAAACAGTGCGTCACAGAAATGGGAACCTGTTTTAAGAGGTAATTTTCACGATTATTAATGGTGTTATGATTCCAAATTTGACACTAATATTAAGAATGAAATCTCGTTTGTAACAAAATACTTTGTATTTTTTCATGCATGGTAGATATCAAACAATGAAGACTGAGGCATGTTAGAAATGATTTGCATTAAAATAAATGCTAATGAGGCACATCTTTCTTATGCCAAGCTCTTGTATCCTTTAAAAAATTGACCCATTTTTTTTTACAAGATTTGGTTTTGAAATTGAAATTTAGAATACTTTTTGCTTATCTATGAGTGAATTGTTAACTTGTTCATATCATAATAAGTTACCAAAATGGAGAGGAAAATCTGAATTTCATGATGCTGTAAATGAAATACCGTAAATCATGTGCCACTTCAGAAAAACATTTCAACTAACTATGACCCAATCTCCTTTATTCTGTGACTCATTATATAGTGTACGTATAAACAATTCTTGTTGAAAATTTAATTTTTTGTAGTTTTGGGCAGGTCAAAGCAAATATTGTTCCAATGTGTAATATTCTAAAGTTTGTGTTTGTGAAATCATAATAGAATGATACATTCTACGTTCGTGAATAATGTGACATCAATTGAGATTGTGTATTAAAATTGCTGCTATTTATGTCTCGATTTTCATTTCAAGCATTTGGTATATGTATTGACTGTTACTTATAAAGTACATGGCATATATTTCTGTGCAATGTCCATTTTATGATGTAAGATTTCTATCTATATATGCATATGTTACCTGTAATGTCTTCACTTGTTTTATGAATCATTGGTATATCCCTAAAATCACAAACATTATCTTTGCTTTAAATTGAATATTAATGAAAATTTTGTTTTGTTTACTTATGATTCTCATAGAGAATAAAATACTTGTAAGAGAGAAGTCGCTTTGCATTCTTAGATTTTTGCATTGTGTGTAGTGAATGTACTCTTAATTGGATTCTGGGAACAATTATAATTTATACACTTTGAAACTGTTCTCTCTGTATTAAAAAAAATATCAAGGAGTAATAAACCTTGACATTAATTGAATTGAATTGAAATATGGGTTCCAGTGCACCATTGAGAACATTCTAAACAACTCTGTTGCATTGCCTGAAATGTCTAGTTAATGAATTTTTATTTAAGCATTGCCAAATCTTGTCCTGTGTTGTTAAAAATTAGATTTTGGGTGGCCGTCTTAGAATTTTTGAAAAATAACTATTTCCCCCAGACAATGAGGAACATTAAATATTAATAAGCTTTTCACTCTGATTTTGATATTAATACACTACCTGACATATCTCAAGCACATTTTGTAAACCTGAACAAGAAACATCTCATGAGAGAAATATGGGAGCCGAACGCGAAGCACGGGCTTAAACCTTTTGGTATACTGACTTGAAAAAATTTCATTTTTTTCTAAAAAGTAGAAAATCCATCTTGGTTGCCTTGGTGTGGATACTAGAAGTGCGTGACTTCATTTGTCTATATTCATTTGACATTAATTTGTAAAATTAATGCAAATGTCTATATTTAAGTAAAATAAAGGGAAATGCTTTACGCATTATAAACTAGGTGTGCACTTGTTAAAAAAATGCAATGTCTAGTATATAATTCAATTCTAACATGCTAATTTGCAAGTGTGCAATTTGTTGTCGTAGCTCATCTACTAAAAATGGGAAAATCCAACTTTGGATGCCAAATGGTATTTTATGCCATCTTTCAACACTGGTTATAATGTCATGTCACCCTTTCCAACCTTCAGCTCCAATGATATGAAAATAGGATTGACTTTTGATTTAGTCCGCAATATAATTTATTCAATTCAATTCTGGTTTTATTGTGAGAAATGAATACATGACAAAAAGTCAGAAGACTATTATTTTTATTAAGTAAAAACACATACATCTATATCATTATGACTTTAAACACAATGAATAAAAATGACAGTGTTAGACTATTAATCAAGATACATTATAAGACTATATTATTGATTTTTTGATTGATTGATTTATCTAATTTCAACACGGTAAAATAGCCCTCGATCAGCCAATTGCTGGTTTTCAATGTACAAAACAAAACAAAGAATAATAAATCATAAGAAAAGAAACCAGGTAAAACATTAACTTATATAAAAAACCAAAAGAAGGGGGTTGATGAAACAAAACCAGAAAAAAACCCAGAAAAAAAACTATAATTAGGTAAAAAAAAGATGAAAATATTTCAGGACTTGTTAAACTTCTGATTCAAATAAATTAATATTTTGTAATGAGCGAATATGTTCTGCCAATGACTTGAACTCTAGTATGAAAAGACAAAGGCTGCTATTTTGTGCAGGCTGTTTTCATTAAAGCTTATGTTTTTTTCTGCTTTTTTAATTTTTTTTATTTTAGGAGCCATGTGGGAGGTAAATTGCTTATTAAATGTAGGCCTGGTACCACTGGCCGACGGATAGAAAACTTATAATTAAAGGACACAGCGGACGAGCAAAATTTCGCGGGTGGCTTCATCCGTTTTCATCCGCTCCAGAAATGGACAAAATTGGCGGAAGACTTGCGAAAACATAACGGAAAAGAACGGACGTATCATACATGTAGGTAGTATGTAGCGCAGATATATATATATATATATATATAAACTCCTCAAAAAAAGTTTGGAAATCTGACTTTGATCGATATTCCCTCTTCGGTTTTAGTAAATATCAATGTGTAATTACTATCAATGAATAGATCATTTAATTTTCTTTAAAATGATACCCTACATGATTACAGGCGCGTAGCCAGGGGGGTGGTGGGGGCGGTCGCCCCCCAAAGCGTCCCCAAAAAGAAAAAAAAAGAAGGGAAAAAAGAGAGGAGAAAAGGAAAAGGGAAGGGAAGAAAGGGAAGAAAGGTAGCTTTGTGGTTTTTTTCTTTTTATTCTTTTTTTTTCTCAAAAGAGAAACTCCTTCACTCTTGCTCTAAATTTATATATGAATTTTGCTTCCGCGCTGCGCGTGGTTAAATGATAATATTTTTCTGATTTATGTATGTATATATATATATGTGTGTCAAGCATCTCTCCGAGAAGGCCCACAAATTTCTCTCCCCTACTAATGCTAAACCTGCCTGCTTCTATCTCCTCCCCAAGATCCACAAACCTGGCAACCCCGGTCGACCCATCCTCTCAGGAAATGCCCAACAGAGAACATCTCCCTCTTTGTTGATTAACACATTAAATCCCATGTCTCACGTGCACCCTCTTACATCCACGACACTCCAGACTTTCTCAGGAAACTAAATGACATCAAGGACCAGATACCCGAGACTGCGATCATCGGCACTTTCGATGTTTCTTCACTGTACACCAACATTCCCCATGATGAAGGTATCCAAGCATCATGTGAAGCCTTGGCCGCCAGTGGCCATTCCAGTCCCCCCATATCCGATATCAAATCTCTGATGTCTCATGTACTAACGAAAAACAACTTCACATTCATGGGCAAGCACCACCTACAGAAATTCGGTACAGCAATGGGCACCCGGATGGCTCCTTCATTCGCCTGTCTCTTCATGACCAAGCTGGAACGGCAAATGTTAGATTCAGCCCCCTGTCGCCCATGGATTTGGTGGCGTTACATAGACGACATTTTCTTCATCTGGACCAGGGAGGAAGATAGCCTCCATACATTCATTGACCACAGTGGCGTAACAGGCGGGGGGCAGGGGGGCAAGCTGTCCCCCCCCCCTGGCGGAGCTCACCGGGAAAAAAAAAAAAACGGGGAAAATAAAAACAAAAGGGGGGAAAGGGAAAGGGAAAGGAAAGAAAAAAAAAGGGAAAGGGGAAAGGGAAAGGAAAAGGGAAAAGAAAACTAAGAAAAAAAAAACATTTAAAAAAGGGAAAACGGAAAGATAACGGAAAAAGGAAGGAAAAAACAACAAGTGAGAAAGAACAGTTCGCCCCGATATACAAATACATTAGCATGATTAGTAAGACAGGGAAATGAATTAAAGATGACAAAAAGGCAAACAAAAGCGGGAAATAAAGGCAGAATGGAATTAGCCAAAATCTAAATTGGAAAATAAAGAATAGGGACAAGATAACGTACACTACCGGGCTGCCGAGGATTGAGATAACGAGCGGGAAGAAAAATTGATGGTATATAGCATAATGTCGTATGAAAGTCTATCATAAACTTGCTAAATCTCCAAATAAGAGTCAAGTCCCCGTGCAGTGGGGGCTCTTCATCTGTAATATTTAATGGGTTAGATAACGGGCCCCTATATGGACCCCATATGGACCCTTCCTGCATTAAGCTTTACGTTGAAGCACTGGCGTACCGGGGGTGGTTCCACAGCCAAGGGGAAATAAAAGAAAATAAAGGAGGCAGCGAAATGAGATGAATGAAAAAAAATATATGACATGATATTTGCTATAATGATGTACAAATCTATCACATAATGAGAATTTCATTTTAACAGGCCTTTTTTTTCTGGCTCGCTTCACTCGCTGGCGACTTTTTACAAATTTTCCCACATTTGATATGGTGTGCCCCTCACAATATTTGGATGATTACGATACACAACTGCATTGAATTTATGTGTTGTGTTAAAGCTATATAAATATACACGCAATTTGATTAAAATAAGTGGCCATCTGTAAGGTTTAAAATGGCGTTGATATCAAGAGGTTCCGGGGCTCTGCCCTGGACCCCACCCATAAAGCACTGTTATATATGGATGAGTTTGGACAATGGCCCCCAAAAGTTCTACAACCAAACAAACAAAAAATGAGGAAAGAAAGGAAAGTGTATTATATTTTTCTGAATATCACGTTGAAATCTATCTTCATGTTAGATTCTCATGAAAAGGTTATTTTTTTATCTCGCTCGCTTGGGACCTATATTAAGCTACTTCTTGCCAGAAGCGCCATACTCGGCCTCCTCGAGCATATAGAGCTTCGCCCTGATGCTCACAATCCTAACAAAAATCCTGTTCACCGTGGCGTACAAAAAAGAGAGAAAAAAGGAAAGAGAGGAGGGTGAATATGATATCATCTTTTTAACATTATGTCAAAATCTATCACAAAATTGGTTTTTTGCAATAAAAATGTCAAATTTTTTTTGCTCGCTCGCTTATATATATATATATATTTGCCCGATACGCCATATCGCCCCCTCAAAATTTTTGCCTTAAGACGCCATTGCCTGTTCCATGATATGACCGGGAAAATGTTGGCTCTTGCCCCCCCCCCCCTGGCCACCGACCAGTGGCGTAACAGGCGGGGGGGCAGGGGGGGCAAGCTGCCCCCCCCCCTGGCGGAGCTCACCGGGAAAATAAAAAAAAACGGGAAAAAGAATAAAAAGGGGGAGGGAAGGGAAAGGGAAAGGAAAGAAAAAAAGGGGAAAGGGAAAGGAAAAGGGAAAAGAAAACTAAGAAAAAGCTCAGTCGGTAGAGCGGGGGTTTCGGATACCGGTGACCCGGGTTCGATTCCCAAGTGGTGCGCTAGTGCCCTTTGGTAAGGCATTTATCCTCATTACCAGGTCCCTCGGAGAGGACCTTAAGCCGTTGGTCCCCTGGTTGCTTGCTCACAGGCATTCGTGCTTTCTTAGCAGTCAGGTAAAACAACCCGCGGTATAAAAAAAAATAAAAAAGGGAAAACGGAAAGATAACGGGAAAAGGAAGGAAAAAAGAACAAGTGAGAAAGAACAATTCGCCCCGATATACAAATACATTAGCATGATTAGTAAGACAGGGAAATAAATTAAAGATGACAAAAAGGCAAACAAAAGCGGGAAATAAAGGCAGAATGGAATTAGCCAAAATCTAAATGGGAAAATAAAGAATAGGGACAAGATAACGTACACTACCGGGCTGCCGAGGATTGAGATAACGAGCGGGAAGAAAAATTGATGGTATATAGCATAATGTCGTATGAAAGTCTATCATAAAACTGGCTAAATCTCCCAAGGCTCTGTCCAAGAGTCAAGACCCCGTGCAGTGGGGACTCTTCATCTGTAACCTTTAATGGGTTCTATGACGGGCCCCTATATGGACCCTTCCTGCATTAAGCTTTACGTTGAAGCACTGGCGTACCGGGGGGTGGTTCCACAGCCAGAAGGAAATAAAAGAAAATAAAGAAGGCAGCGAAATGAGATGAATGAAAAAAAATATATGACATGATATTTGCTATAATGATGTAAAAATCTATCACATAATTAGAATTTCATTTTAACAGGCCATTTTTTTTCTGGCTCGCTTCGCTCGCTGGCGACTTTTTACAAATTTTCCCACATTTGCTATGGTGTGCCCCTCACAATATTTGGATGATTCCGATACACACTTGAATTTATGTGTTGTGTTAAAGCTATATAAATATACACGCAATTTGATTAAAATAAGTGGCCATCTGTAAGGTTTAAAAGGCTTATTATAATCACTCGGGTCGCGTTCGCGTTCGAAATCACTCGGGTCGCGTTCGAAATCACTCGGGTTTTGGATTTTTGGCGATTTTGCATCATCTTAAAGGCGCAAGTGCAATTAAAATGTAATAGAAGTCGCAAGCACGCGCGATGATTCGGAACATGTTATTAAAATTCTTTGGGGAGCTAACGTTTTCAAATCAATTTATTACTATCTTCAGAAATTAACTTTTGATAACCAAGAACAAATATAAAAGAAGCGGGGTCCGCTATCACCACGAGGTTGAAGAGAAGTGTCTATCATCATAAAGGAGGTAAGAGAGTAGTGCAGTGATGTCCGTCAGTAATACGACCTTTAAAAGTTCATGGCGGCGTCCGCTATCACCACGAGGTTGAAGAGAAGATATCTATCCTCGTAAACATCGTCAGAGATAATACTGCGTCTTTCTCCCTGATTAATGCGACCTCTAAATAGCTAGCACCTCAAAAAAATCTTGAAATATGTTCTGAACGATCACGCACTGTAACTAGATCTACGCCGATATTTTATATCCGATTTTTCCTTCAAGGGGCATAATCGAAGATTGGCAGGTGATCGCGTAAAATCGGGTAAAATCGGGAGCCGATTTTAAAATCGGTTAATTAGAACAGGTACAATTACGATTTTAAAATTAATTTAAAATCGATTTCCAAAATCAATTTTAAAATCGATCTAAGATCAATTTTAGATCAGTTTTAGTATTAGTTTTTAAAAGCCCATTCACATTTTTACTGATGCTGACGAAAAGTTAGTTTGGTTGTCAGAGCATTATTTGTCCTGCGTCTAAATAACTATGTCCGATCGAAGGACCGTTTTAATTTCGGAAAGGTAGGAGAGACAGAGAGAGAGACTGATCCCCGTTCAGCTCAACGTATACGTTTGGCACGCGAGCACAAAGAAGATCAATTAAGCACATCACCTAATGCAATGTTTCGAGAATTCAGGTAGGGATTTTTTTAGGTCTCCAGTTACTTAAAACATGATATGGCCATTTTATCTATAAAATAAGACAAATTTTATGAGAAATGGACAATAGTTAAGAGCAGAATTTTAAAACGCCTATCGGAAAGATTGTCCTCAAAGCTCATTACGTATTAGACAGCTGGCAGCCGTCTGTTTCGAGTTTTTTAACATTTTTATTTCTCCTCGTACACAGACGGCTCGCTATGGTGCAACCATCATTACGGGGTTAACAATGCAAATTCCCCCAGACGGCGCTCATCGATTTTTGTCTTTATTTCATAAAAATATATGGAAAGAACTGTATCAAATAAATATTATTATTCCGTTTTGTCCTAAAATGCACCAAAAAAAGAGAAAATAAACTTAAAAGGGGAAAAACAGTAACTAATTGCTTCGGCTGTCGCACAACTTCACTTCCCCGTTTTATTGGAACTTAATGCATAAACATATGGCCATTGAGTCCCTGTACAGATCGAGCTAGAACTTCGGTCTCTGTATTGATGAGTGGAGCTAATGGAGTTCAGCGGAACAACGAACATTACAGACTGGAGGCCGGAGCTTTTGGTCTAATTACGTATATATATGCATTAAACCACGGATGGCTGGCTATATGCATACCGCTGAATAAAATACTTTCGGACGAGCTGCAGACTGACTGGCACTGTAACGTGGGATCTAACTCGGCTGGACTCACGTTACCTTGCTCCATGCTACCGATGCACGCCGTGTCCGACCGTGGCCGGGTCCCGCCTTGGGGCCATTGCATGCAGGCATACATGTCCGTACATGGGAATGACGATGTAATATCGATGTGGCAGATATGGCAAGTTCCGACTCGGAGTCCTCGTATAAAAACAGTAGAAGTCTGGATGTATTCTAGGATAGTTGAGCCACATGGCTTATTATGCTTGTTTGTTATGTTAAGCAGTAGGCGAGTGCCTTTTATTTAAGGCACTTGCCGGCTTAAAACGAAACTAGAATTTGAATTTCATTTTATTTTCCCAGCGTGTTTGTCCCATTAAAGACACCGTTAGAAAAAAAAATCGCATCGAAATAAAAAAAAATCGCCAAAAATCCAAAACCCGAGTGATTTCGAACGCGAACGCGACCCGAGTGATTATAACAAGCCGTTTAAAATGGCTTTGATATCAAGAGGTTCCGGGGCTCTGCCCTGGACCCCACCCATAAAGCATTTTTATATGGATGAGTTTGGACTATGGCCCCCAAAAGTTCTACAACCAAATGAAACAAAAATGAGGAAAGAAAGGAAAGTGTATTATATTTTTCTGAATATCACGTAAAAATCTATCTTCATGTTAGATTCTCATGAAAAGGTGATTTTTTATCTCGCTCGCTTCGCTCTCTCGGGACCTATATTAAGCTACTTCTTGCCAGAAGCGCCATACTCGGCCCCCTCGAGCATATAGAGCTTCGCCCTGATGCTCACAATCATAACAAAAATCCTGTTCACCGTGGCGTACAAAAAAAGAGAGAAAAAAGGAAAGATAGGAGGGTGAAATATGATATCATCTTTTTAACATTATGTCAAAATCTATCACAAAATTTGATTTTTACAATAAAAATGTCAAAATTGTATATATATATATATATATATATATATATATTTGCCGGATACGCCATATCGCCCCCTCAAAATTGTTGCCTTATGACGCCATTGCCTGTTCCATGATATGACCGGGAAATTTTTGGCTCTTGCCCCCCCTGGCCACCGACCCCTGTTACGCCGCTGCCACCGACCCCTGTTACGCCGCTGATTGACCACATCAATTCCTTCCACAGGACCATCAAATTCACTTCTGATTTCTCCCAACAGGAAACCCACTTCCTTGATGTCACAGTCCAGAAAAAGCCTAATGGTATCACCACTACCCTGTACACTTAACCCACAGATACCCACCAGTACCTCCACTCATCCAGCTGCCACCCCCGTCACTGCAAAACCGGCATCGCTTTCAGTCAAGCTCTCAGACTTCGCCGCATCTGCTCCGAGGACCCTGATTTTTCCCTCCATATGCCAGGAATTTGAAGAGACATCTCTGTGCCAGGGCATGCAGTCCGACTGGCAATTAACAAAGTTCGTTCTCTCCCCAGATCTGAAGTTCTCAAACCAAAAAGTGACAATTAAGGAGACTACCGACAGAATACCGCTTGTGACCGCCTTCCATCCCAATCTACCACCTCTCCGTAAAATCCTGTGCGATAACCACTACATTTTGCACACTTCTGATCGTCTCCAACAGGCCGTTCCCGATACTCCTCTCCTAGCATACCGATGCCCCCCCCCCCCAATCTCAGGGACCTCATTGTTCGTGCTGAAGTGCCCTCCCTCACTAACCATTCTTCTCCCATACAGCATGGCACCTTCAAATGTACCAACAACATGCGCATCATATGTGAAATACACATTCACGAGGGCGACACTTTCACCAGCAACTCTACCAGCCTTTCTCACCAAACCAAGGGCAACATCACATGCACTACCACTAATGTTGTATATCTCATCACTTGCAGAGTTTGTAGGGTACAATACATAGGGGAAACCAAGACCACACTCAAGAAACGATTCTATGGGCACGGATCCGCCGTCAACACAGCAAAGCTTGACACTCCAGTTGGCCGCCATTTTAACCTTCCCAACCACTCCATCCGGGACTCCATCAATGACATGATGCTACAGGGCATCGAATCTTTAGGTACCCGTCCTGACTCAGTCCATACTAGTAGAGAGAAGTTCTGGATGAGACGACTTCGCACCACCCAACCTCCTGGCCTGAACATCCAAGAGGGGGACGACTGATTAGTCTTTTCTATCCACTTTCTTTATATATATATTTTCCCTCAGCTCTTTTAGATTAGTTATATTATAGTTTCTTCCTCTACATTCCTCCCATATCTCATACAAGCTCAGCTCCAATTTTTGCTTTCCACATTCAGGCGATATAATATGTATACATATATTTTTTTCTCCACTCACCTCTACATTTACTACATATTTATTTAGTTGAGTTACGTGTATACTATAATTTCTTCATATACATTCCCCCTCTCTCATACAACCTCAGCTTCTATATTTACTCTACCCTTTTAGGCAATATGCTTCTCCCTTTTCATATATACATTTCTTATTTCTATTATATAGTATTTTGGGTTTTTTCCCTCACCCCTAGCGGATTTACAATACTAGTTACACTATATATTTATATATATATATATATTTATATATATATATATATATATATTTTTTTTTTTGCTTTATCATCTATACTTATACATGTATGTCTTTTGCACATCACCAGTTGTTCCCCTTTCTTTCCTTTTTCCCCCACTCTTATGCTCCAGTTTATCATGCCTTTCTTTGTTACCTGTTTGACCCACCTCTCACTAATTCTCTTGTTATTCATCTCTTCCTCATACCCCCTATCACTGTTTTGTTCCAGATCCTGTTTGATGTTGCCTGCCCAATTATCTTAATCCCTCACAGCTTAAGGTCTTTTACACTAACTTCCCTTTGTGTCTGCTTACTCCTTTGCTTCTATCCCCTTCTCTAACCTGATTGGTCATCACAACTCTCTAATGCCCTTTTTGTCTCCTTGTTTCTAGTGTTGCTGTTGCATGTCTATGGTCTTTATTATGTTTGATCCACTTTATATGTTTGTCATTTTGCCTCCGACGAAGATTCTGCTAGGATCGCCATGCAAGCTTAGGCCCCTTTTGACTCTCTCTTATTTACTCAATTGGCTCTCTTTTATTAGATAAGCAGTTTTCAGCAGCTTTTTTCTGCCATTGAGCTGTTATTTTAATATATTATTTAGACAATATCAATATCTATATATTTACCGTTCACTGTCATCATCATCATAAATCAATATTTTTTTTACTACATGGACTCTCACCCTCTTCATGTTGTTTGATAATTTATGACAGTGTATTTTAGTAGGGTTTGGGTTTCTGAAGATTTGACAAACAGCCCAATATTGGCAATAAACAATTCAAATCAATAAACACTACTTCAAACCTTTATACTGTATATGAATTAATGAAAGGAGTCTGTAGATTCATCTGTAATGTAGTAGGCCCTACGGACTCTGTCGGGAGACTTGAGCTGTGTCATGCGATTTCACTACGGAATCCGTGCGGGCAACTCAAATCTGTACGACTCTGAAATACAAATATTAGTTGTAAGCCCATAGATCAAGCTTAGATGGCATCAGATTATCAACGATACAAAACCAAAGGTATCTCTCGTTCGATAATAGGGAGTTTATGCAAATGCAACGGGGAAGTATTCAAGAACACGTACAGTAAATGTATTGAAAATGCCCGTCAACCGACTATAAAAACCTAGCTGGGAGGTCTTTGTCGACAACTTATGAACCGGAGCAGCAGTTTCGGAGTTGACGACAATTTGCGAATAGCTAGGCCTATGTCGTCCGTCAAGAGTCCAAGGCGAAACTGCTATTTTGATTCCCCTATTTTCCACAAGGACCTCTTGGTTGTGCTTTGTCACAAAGGGCATAGTATTCGACAATACATTTTCTATGTTCTTGAGTCTGTCTAGCTTCGTAGAAGTGAGACCTCCCTATTGTGTTGGTACAAAGTGTACGATATCGTGCGCTTTATCCAATTAGGGGAGGTGCTATGGCAGAGTGGTCGAAGGCGCCTGATGAGACACACCAAGTTCGGAGTTCGATTCTTGGTCACTGCACCTATGCCCCGGCCCAGAGCAAGGGATTTAATCAACAGCGCCATAAATGGAAATGCGAAAGCATTCTTAATAACTATGTGTGCATTTATTAAAAAAAATAATAATTAATCTGAGAAGACTATAGGGGTTTGGATAATTTTTGTGTATACATCCTCTTACTACCTACCCCATAGGCATAGAGTCCATAGAATAAATTGAGCTTCAGCCTATATGGTACAGAATATCGCACGATATTGAGATATTTGTGCAAAGACTTACATAAATCATGCACTGGTGATTTTGATCGATCTGCTGATTATGAGTGTTCAACATGTCTAAAGCCCCTTTCACAATTGACGTACGACCTGTTTACGACCACCTGCAACAGTTTTTTCTTGTTGTTGCACGATCGATCCCTTGGTGTCTTGCGAGCACTCGCAGTCGTTGTAGACGATCGCACAAACTCGAGGTGGTCGGAGGTGATCGTGACTGGTCGCATCTGAACTTTGAACATGTTCAAAATCCAAACGCGATCAAATACGATTGATTCACTCGCAACAGGTCGTACCATCGGTCGGGCGATCATCGTGTGAGTGTTGTTCAACGTTGTACGACTTGGTGCGAGAGGTGGCACAACTAAGTATAGTCGCATTTAGTCGACTGGAGGTCGTACAACACTTGCACATGTGCTGGAGACCTACAGAGACCAGTCTTGCGACTGGGTGCGATAATATGAGACTGTTGCAAGACCGATCGAAATTACGGCTTACTACATTCCACTATATACCGTTGCATTCGCATGTATGCGACCGTTCAGCCCCTTTCACAATTGACGTCCGACCAGTTTACGACCGCCTGCAACAGTTTTTTTCTTGTTGTTGCACGATCGATCTCTTGGTGTCTTGCGAGCACTCGCAGTCGTTGTAGACGGTCGCACGAACTCGAGGTGGTCGTGACTGGTCACATCTGAACTTTGAACATGTTCAAAATCCGAACGCGATCAAACACGATCGATTCACTCGCATCAGGCCGTACCCGGGGTCGTACCATCGGTCGGGCGATCATCGTGCGAGTGTTGTTCAACGTTGTACGACTTGGTGCGAGAGGTGGCACAACTAAGTAGTCGCATTTACTTGACTGGAGGTCGTGCAACACTTGCACATATGCAAGCGACCTACATGTACAGAGACCTGTCTTGCGACTGGTTGCGATAATAATATGGGCCATAAGACTGTTGCAAGACCGATCGCTTACAACATTGCACTACCGTTTCATTCGCATGTATGCGACCGTTCCACTCGCAATCCCTCGTGCAACACTCGCATGTGATCGTACGAGCACAATAAGAGCATATGCGACTTACTCGTGCAACGGGGTTTACTGGTTGTTTTTGTTGTACGACAGCTGTTGCAACTGTGAAAGCCTCTGTGCGATCTTATGAGATGACTAGCGATTGATGCCTGTTGCAGCCTGTCGCACGACCAAAAGGTCGCAAATGGTCGTACGTCAATTGTGAAAGGGGCTTAACCAAAACCGAATGGTCACTACGATCGGTTATGTGTCCCTGCGACAAAATGGGTATTTGGGCGTTTAACTCTTTAAACCCTTATTATTCAATTGTGAATAAATGACATCACCTTCATGTCGTCTTGTCCTCTTACCAACTAATAACATCTTTGCATATACCCTGTCCTGTAATATCGGGTAGTTTTCACAACCACAGCGCAGATGATTTCTGAAACGTACGTAGAAAATCCCTTCATGATAAATAAGTCTTTGTCTAAAATCGGTAAATCAAAACAGCAGTTTCGTCTGTGACTCGATCTGGACAAACGTTTGCAATTTTTCGTCAGCTCCGAATCTTAATACGATCAGCTGCCCCGGATCACAAATTATCGACAAAGGCCTCTCAGCTGTTCATTGTGATTCGACGGGCATTTTCAGTACATTTCTTCCGGTGAATAGCGAAAACTTGCTAATCGTACAACGTCATCAACAAGAGTTTTATAAGGGATGCTTTTATTGTCGTTGATATCTAGTTCATCCATTCACTTATCATAGACAACGAAACAGTACACCCCCTTTTTTTTTGAAGGTGCACGAATCCCAGATTCAGAATTCGCTTTTGGACAATGGACATACATACGCGGTCCTGACGGCGCCAGCCCGGGGGGCCACTTCCATTGACGAGTGGATACCATGCGCGTGACCATGAGGTCTCAAAAGCACCCTAAACACGTATTTTCCACACTCTGAAAATACACCCCTTAACAAGTATTGACGTGTGATTGGAAACAAAACGATACTGTTGGCAAGTATTCCCTGATCGATTTGAGCCCCTAAACAAGTACAGAGAGATTTCAATTGTTATGTCGCGGTTGTCGGTTTTACCTTTACCGACATCATTGGGTTTAGTACAGCCCCACTCGCGCAAATCGTACTCTAAACACGATAGTGTTGACTCTTGGGGCAAAAAGTACATCCTTAATAAGACATTTTAGTCTTGAATTTTTATATCCTCGCAAATTTGACCCTAAACACGTAGCTTTCCTATCAAAAATAGATCCCCTTTTTTTCATTATTTTAGTGTTTTTGACACCCTTATTACGTTACGTACGTAACATGCCCTATATCATGAAAAGGACAACCTTTTTACGTGTTTTCTTGGTCGCGCATGGTATCCACTCGTCAATGTAAGTGCCCCCCCCCCCCCCCGGGGCGCCAGCTGCCCATTGACACGACGCGTACGCAGATGCCATGTTCTGAATGCCCAAACTCTGACAACTCTCAGTTTGCGTATTTACGATTCGGCTTCTGTTCTAAGATTTCGGCAGTTATGTGAAGATACAATAATTTCGCTTCCTGTATTTTACTTTTGCCTGCTATACTACCTGATGAAACGGAACAATTTCTGTGGGTAGCAAGTACTTTTTTTTTCAATTTGAATTTTTTATTTTCATTAAATGCTGCATAACTAACAACTTTACATGGAAATGTGAGAAATAAGAAAACACATTACATTGAGCATCAATTTAAGCGAAAAGTTAAATTTATAGTATGAATTATGCAACTAAATGATATAAGTGAATCTGGGACTTATTACATTAATGTCTAATACACAGTAAAGATTACATTTATCAAAATGTTTTGATATGTTTTTTTTTTACATATACATGTAAATTACGCTTGAAAAGTATATAACAAAAACGGTATTTATTCTTTACTCATAGCTTTCTATATGAAATAGTTATTTGCACGATACTCTATTACTTTCTCTACATGTCTACATGCCTATCGTTGAGACAAAACATTATACTTAACATACTTCAATCGTACAATTTCGTAAATATAAGATAAATACTATGCAACTGTATAGTATCGTTCAATATGTGTGTTTGATTTTTTTGCAGAATTATTATTTAATCGTAGGCCCTGTACATATCTACTGCATAATATGCCTATTGAACTTATTTCAAGGATGAGTTAAAAGCGATAAAAATTCAATTTCTTTTCCGTCGCAGGAGCCTATTTAAGTGTCCATCACGGTATTAGTCATATATACAAGACTGATGTGCTTTCAAAGTAATTTTTACATATTTTAGGCATCTATGTCAAAACTTATCCAAATGAAGTGAAATCTAGGAGTGACATATAGCTGGAAAAGTATCAGTTACACGTGTACTTTTAATTTGTCCATGTAATAAGTCATTAAAGGGATGTTCCGGGCTGAAAATAATATGATATAAACAGATAAAGAAAAATCAGACAAACAAAACTCTAAAAATTTGATCAAAATCGGACAGGGAATAACAAAGTTATGGCATTTTGATGATTTAAATTATTCCGGTAAAACAGTTATATGCATGTCTTCATGAATATTCAATGAGCAATTTGATGATGTCAGTTCCCCACTTGTTATTTTGTATTTATTATATGAAATTATGTTTATTCAATTTTTTTCTACCAAGAACTGAAAACAATGGATTGACAGCTGACGTAATGCTTTAGATATTCAATGCTCAGTGCAAAATTATTTAATTATAAAGGAGACACATTGTTCACACATGTAAGAAGAAATGACACAATTTAATATGATTTCATGTAATAACACAAGAAAAAGGAAAGTGGGGATGTGACATCATCAGCCCACCTATTCATGATGACATGCATATAACTATTTTTACAAAATATTGCTAAACATTTAAAATTCAATAACTTCGTTATTTGTTATCCAATTTTGATGAAATTTTCAGCATTTTGCTCAGTGAATTTTACTATTTTGTTTGAATATAAATATTTTCAGCCCAGAGCATCCTTTAAGTGAACTGCTATAGACACCGTTGCAACATTATGAAAATGAAAAAAAAAATGAAAATCCATATTCTATTGTTCGAAATAGACATGAACTGAAATACTCCGAAAATTTGCTTTGCCCAATTGATCGTGGGCCCGGCAGCCACTGTGCAGCGCCAGATCGACGAGGCTCTATCATTTTATATTAATACATGTAGTTGAACGCCAAACAGGGTAGCAGCAACTCCCATCTTTTAACGTCTTTTGGTCTGACGCGGCCGGGGTTTGAACCCCCGACCTCCCGGTTGTGAGGCGAACGCTCTACCAACTGAGCCAACAAACCAGTTATGCGGCGTTCTCTTGAGCTACCAGACGTTGTTGCTGACGAGACATACTCGTATTATGTTCGTCGATCACTTTTCAGTCGCTAATCTCTGGTAATTATGTGAATTCGTGCATTGTTTGGTCTATACAGATTTTTGTTTTTATATAATACCATATCTCCACGCTCAGTGAGCATAATTTATGCAAAGACCCCTAATCGCATGGGCCGCCGAACGGTTGACCATCAGGCGGCAAATTTAGGTTTTTGTATACGGTTTGGGGAAAATTGAATCCCTCTCGACCGGTTTAGCAGCCCCTTATTCGATCGAAAACCCATCAAGATATTCTCCCCCAGATCTTCACAGATTGGCAATACGATCGGGGTAAATCTACCTTGGTCGGTGTGGTGTCAATTATAGTCCAGTTCCCGTTAATTTGACATTTTCAAAATATTTAAGTAACTAGGTAACCAGTGTGTTGGCGATCGAGGTATAGACTTATGCCGATCATGGTAGCTTTGACCTCAATTTCCTTGCCAATTACTCAAGCAGTGAAAGCTAACAACCGCGTTCAGTGGCGTAAACTACGGGGGGCATGGGGGGCACGTGCCCCCCCCCAATCGGCTGGCAAAAAAAAAAAAAAAAAGGGGGGAAAAGGAGAAAAAGAGGGAGAAAGAGAAGCGTATTTGGAAAGAAGAAATTATTGTTCATTATAATGTTATGTTATAATTAGCTTATCTTACATAAAACGCATTTTTCTTTCATAACTTTATGAAACACAATTTGCTCAGGGCCTATGTCTTTATTGTTCCTGGTGCTCGCATTGTCTGTTTAACGAGATATACAATCCTGTTATACTAAAACCTCCCGTTTTCAAGTCTATATACACCAAGCATATTTCCTCGCACTTCGAATTAATATTGTTTTATGAAGTGACATGCTTCTTTTTTATGACTACTTAAAGTGATTGCCCCATTTTAAGGTACTAATATAAAACATTTCCTGTCCGTGCTTACGTTCGCATTTGTGGATTGGTGAGATATGTCTGCTCTTCATGAAATCCTAAAATCAGTCCTTAAAATGTTCCTTTTTGTGATATGAATATAAAAAAATTTCCGCTTGCGCTTCGCACTCGCATCATTTGGTTAAAGAAATACGTATTGTCTTCGTGAATTCCTACAAACAACCCTTAAAATGCCCCTCTTCAGGTCTGAATTTCCTAAATTTTCAGCTCGCACTTCGCGCTCGAAATATCTGATGAGTGAGATGCGTATGATAATCATGATTACAATGACTACAAAAAGTTATTCATGTGTTTAGATGTAATTATAACAAAATCAGGATGCGCTTGGCACTCTCATTAGATGACTATGGCAAAATATATGTTGTGTACTTTAAATTGATTCCTCGAAAAATAGTCCTTAAAATATTCCTGTTTGGGGTCAATATATACAAAAATTTCAGCTCGCGCTTCGCGCTCGCAGGTTTTGGTTAGTGATATACGTATGGTCTTCATGAATTCCTACAAACAAGCCTTAGAATTTCCTTCTTCATGTCTGATTTTTCCTAAATTTTCAGCTCGCGCTTTGCGCTCGCAATATATGATTAGTGAGATGTGTATGTTAATCATGATTCCAATGACTACTAGTGCTTCATGTATTTAGAAGTAATTCTAACAAAATCAACAAACGCTTGGCACTCGCATTAGATGACTATGGTGAGATATGTATACTCCTAATGGATTCCTAGAGTTCTTAAAATGTCCGTTTGTGGTCAATATATACAAAAATTTCAGCTCGCGCTTCGCGCTCGCATTGTTTGTTTAGCGAGACAGATGCATATATTATGATTACAAAAATTTGCTTATCATGTCCCTTTTTAGGTCTGAATATTATAAAACTTCATCTCGCACTATGTGATAAGTGAGATACATATCCGTTTAGTGACACTGTCTTTAAAATGTCTATAGTAGGTCAGTATACCTTGCTACTGAGCGCGCTTCGCGCGCTCACTAAGTTACTCAAAATTTTTGCTGGTGCCCCCCAATGCCGTGACCCACGGTACGCCACTGTTGATTATGTTAGTCATGATAATAACTTTATACATAAATGAACGAAGAAATATATTTGATGAAAAGTTGAAGACCAATTAGTTTCGCTCGACTATACGAAGAGAGAAGCCGCTAGGGGGAGCAATAGTTGCCCCGGTTCCCAATTTTGGCGGTATCTGTAAAAGAAGAAAAATGAAAATTAGATCAACCATTCCAATTGACAATACTTTAAGAGAAACAATACAGTTCAATTCAATTTCCCGATTCAAATCAATTAATGGCTTAATGCGTATAAGAATCTGCAATACGTGTTACACAGCAAAAGGCTGAAATTAGCATGTTTACAAATTTGTTTTACAGTTTCTTCAAGTAATAGTAACAATCATAAGTAATACGGGTTTTAATTCTATGTTAGAATTAATTAAGATGTACATTAATCGTTAAAGTAAAAAAATCAAAGAGTAATTGTAAACAGGGATTTAATTCATCGAATAAAATTGAATGCATATATATTTCGTGCAATTTAAAAACTTGAAATGTTAAATGAATATAAATCAGAAAAATCAGCTATCGACAAAAAGCTTCCCGTTGTAATTTTCATACTCCATAGACGTACCAGTGTGTTTTATTATTGTTATCATTTCATTTTTTCATTTTATTGGATTTTATTTCATCTTTATCAATTATTCTATTTTAGTAATTCATTCATTTATTATCATTTTTGTGTTGGGGTGGCTGGCTATAGCCCCCCCCCCCAATAAAGCCTTCAATAATGTTTTGTTTCTGGGGACTCAATATCCACATCAGCGGTGTAATGAGCCAAAAAAACCAGGGGTGGGCAGCACAACATGACGTATGTGTGAAACGTAGAAAACGTTGCAACAATTTTGAATTGCCTTTTGAGAATGAAAATATAAATTTGTGGTAAATTTTGACGTAAAAACAAACAATATCATTTTCCCTTTACTTTTCGCTTTTCGTTCTGTTTCTCCTTTTTTTTTATTTGGTCTTGGAATTTTTTGCCTATCTGTACGACATGAATTTACAGGCTATATAAAATTCGGGTTAACCTTCATGAAGGAACTCTCACTTCCCTGCTTATAGCCTATTATATTGGCATGTAACTTTTGATAGATATTACATAAGACCCTCATTTCAGTTCAAATCGTCCGTTTAATCCACTGAAACTCAGTGGTTTAATCTGAAAAGCGCCATCTTCAATAAAAATAGCAGACGTATATAAACTCACCTGGGTTTGAGGGCAGGTCTCGATCCGGTATTTCTGCAGAATTCTAATGACGACAATTTTAATTTCCATCATAGCAAACCTCATCCCGACGCAGTTCCTAGGTCCTAATCCAAACGGCATCCAAGCGCATGGGTGGTGCTTTTCACGATTTTCTTTGCTGAATCTGCTCTCATCAACAAAAATTTATATCGAATGTTAGTTCGTAAGAGAATTATCATTATGTTTGGAAAGATGTTTTCCCAACGATCATAGTGGTTTTTTTCTATCTAACAATTAGTCAGTCACTGTCTTGGCATAAGGTTCTTTGACTCTGTTTTTCCCCTGTGCTACTGACGTCCTAGCAATCTAGCATTCATCGAAATTTGTGATCATTCATAATTTTGTATTAGTCAATGTTTGAATTAAAAAAAGAACCAACGAAAAGGTAAACAATTTGCCAAGTTGAAGCACGCAACTCGAAGAGGTTACGTGCTTTGGATTTTTGAACAAGTGATGGAAAATAGTTAGAATAGCTCGATAATGATACTTAAAGGACAAGTCCACCCCAAAAAAAGTTGATTTGAATAAAAAGAGAAAAATCCAACAAGCATAACACTGAAAATTTCATCAAAATCGGATGTAAAATAAGAAAGTTGTGACATTTTAAAGTTTCGCTTAATATCACAAAACAGTTATTTGCACATCCTGGCTGGTATGCAAATGAGGAGACTATGACGTCATCCACTCACTATTTCTTTTGTATTTTATTATATGAAATATGAAATATTATGATTTTCTCCTCATTGTCAAGTGATACAACGATCAATTCCTCCCTGAACATGTGGAATTAGCATTGTTTAATACTACAGTATATGATTCAGTCAAGTTGTTCCTTATTGTCAAATCTATAAAAAATGAAATATTGTATAATTCAAACAATAAAAAACAAAAGAAATAGTGAGTGATGGACATCATCAACTGACTTACCTAGTTGTGCATATCAATGTTTTGTGAAAAATAAGCGAAACTTTAAAATGTCATAACTTACTTATTTTACATCCGATTTTGATGAAATTTTCAGCACTATGCTAGTTTGATTTTTCTCTATTTATTCAAGTCAGCATTTTCCTGGGGTGGACTTGACCTTTAAAGACAATAAAAAAGATATGTTACAACAACGTTGAATTGAATTATATTTAATCGATAATATTACAAATCAACGCCACAATCACAAAGTTGTTCAAAATAAACAGTCATACCTCTAAAAAGCAAATTATTGTCTTCAGAAGTCACAATATTTATCCTTATAATTTATGTTACAGGGGCGGATTCAGCTTTTTATAAATGGGGGGGGGGTTGGGGTGGTATGCGAGGGAGCGTAGCGACCGAGTCCAAGCGAGCGAGGGGGGAGGGTGTGGGAGGGGGGTGTCCCCCCTCCCACAGTAGGGAAAATTTTTGAAAATCTGTGTGTGAAAATGGCGTTTTCTTGCATCAAAAAAGATAAGATTTAAAAAAATGGTCCCCGGATTTTTTTTTTTTTTTTGGGGGGGGGGGGGTTGCAACCCCCCCAACCCCCCCTCTAGATCCGCTTCTGTGTTATGTTTATAACTTGTATCATGTCCCCTTTTTGTTACTAGAGTATTGTATAGCGCCTCGAGTTATAATCATTTCAGTAAGGGCGCGTCAAGAATACATGAAAAATCATTCTCATTTTATCAACTGACACTACTTTCATCAGATTTGATCTGTTTTCAAGAAATTTGGGCGTTTTAGTGTTCTTGAGAGCATCATGTGCTACCAATTACATGATAATAATGTGCTTACCTGTCTGGATCAAATACTTCCGGGTCAGGCCACAAGATTGGGTCACGATGGATGCTAAACACAGGAATAAAGATTCGCATACCCTTTGGAACGGTAAATCCGTTGACAACAAATGGCTCGTTAGCAACACGATCAATACTGTAAGATTGAATTTAGTATCAGGGTAGTTAAGGGCTGATGCATTCCTCGTAACAGCGAAAAAAAAGTTAGGACGGGATTTTCAAACAGAGCACAGAATCGTTATAATCACAGAACAAATGCTATTCACCAAAAAGTAAACAACAATAAACAATTAAATGGAGTGCAGTGCAGCGATCCAGAATGATAGGATAAGTATTTGATTGGATTTCATGCATATCTGACACAATGTCAGCAAGATTCCCGTTCTGAATCGTTAACTCCTTATTATATCCTTAATGATATACACATCATTCTGTTTTGTGCATGTGTCTATTTGTTGAGGTTTCATGTATTTCTGAATATTTCACACAATATTCTATAATACTATTTTTACATTATAAGTAGCACATATGATGATACCTGAAAAAAAAATTGTTCTACTCTACTGTTCATACCCCATTACACCAGATGAAGTTTCCGCTACGTTGTTAAAATTCGAAAGAAATTCTAGGACGTGGCGCCAACTTCATTTGATTTTCTCGAAAGATGTGAAATTTTCACGTGCTCCTGTTACGTAAACTTTTGACATGTTCAAAGTCCACGTAGCTGAAATGGGCCTGCGGAGATTAGGGGGGGGGGGCAAATCTAACATATATGGACGTAGAGAAAATGTTAATTACATAGGGGCTGATGGGTAGATGCGAAGTGTCTCACTGAAGACTTGATCAAGGTAAGACATCTTCGAGATTGATTGATAGCCAACATCCTCCACGGAAGGAGCTACGTTGTCGATTTCTTCAACAAGTCTGTCTTGTACATCGGGATGTGTAGCAAGAAGGTATAACATGAATCCGGCAGCAGTGCTTGTTGTCTCGTAACCAGCCAAGAAAAAGATGAGAGCCTGGTTGAATTTAATTACATATACATATATCAACGAGACAAGCCTCTTAAGAGATTTTCTAATCAGTAACAGGAGCACATATTCTGCAATTTTAAAGTAATTAAACTAATTAATATATGGTTTAGGGATTTTTCGGTTCTTGAAATTTTGTTGTTAGAATATTTTAAGAAGAAAATTGGATGAATTTATTGTTCTCTTGGACTTATATCAAAGACTATAATGATTGTTATTTTCTCATTAATGAATTACAGACAGTAAGGATGTTATTCAAAGACAGTCTGATTACTATTCTTCTTGTTTTTTTTTTTTTTTTTTTTTGGGAGGGGGCTATTTTTCTTTACCTGGCTTATTACTTCTCTTTCATTTAAGGTGCTTTTCTTGGAACTTTTTTTTACTACTCCTCCCTGTGCAAAGGCCTCGTCATTGGGGTCACCGTCAACATCATCTTCCGTTGTGTCATTCGTGTTGCTGGATGCCCTTCCCTCATATGAATTTATGAGAAGCTGAAGATAATCGATTTTCTAATCAAAGGCAATGGGAAAAACCAAAACCATAAATTTACAGCACGGTATTATGATATATGAGTTGTCGCTTTCCTGTTTGGCGTTCAACGATTTAAGGATATAGGGCAAATTCGAACGGGGCAAAATGTATTTTGTTTCCGATTTCTATTTTGAACAATATAATATGGATTTGGATTTTCATGTAGATCGAGAAAATAAGAGGGTAACATGTGAGTATTTAAATAATGTATTATTTCATCATATTGGAGACACATAATTTACACATGTATAAAAAAAATGAATCAATTATGATTTCATGTAATAACATATAAGAAAAGGGAAAGTAGGGACATGACATTATCAGCCTACCTAATGAATATTCATAATGAAGTGCATAGAACTGTTTTCACAAAATATTGATAAAATTTAAAATTCAATAACTTCGTTATTTATTATCCGATTTTGATGAAATATTCAGAACTTTGCTCAATGAATTTTACTTTATTTATTTAGATATAAATATTTTCAGCCCGGACCATCCCTTTAAGGGACCCCATTTCAATCCCCACTTCTAACATAAGGTGTGAGAACAAGGCACTGCATAACACAGGATACAACGGTGTTTTGTGCTCTCTGGGCCAACCTGGATCTGTGCATGCCTGTGCATGGATCATCAAGAGACTATCAAATTAAGCACTTTGGTAAGATGACTAGATTAAGTAAAATGGGACTCAAGAATTTAATCATGGTGAATCTGCCGTTGTTGCTGTGGGAAAAACTTCTTACGACTTGAAAATTCATTTGTTGAATGGAATATTATACAGGCTACATTTATTGAGTAATTAGAACCGTGTGCAAGATGCTCGGTAGGAGCCAAATATATGTTTGGCTATATTGGATATATGAGCCGGGATATAGGAATCGGTTTTTTTTTCTTAAAAAATGTAGATGTGTCATGTTGATGTGTTTGACTGTGTATATTGGTTATAGTTTAACTAAATTTGTTTGACATGGACGTGGTGTTTATAAAACAGGTTGCCTGAAAAGAAGATGTGTAAGAAGGCTACAAACCTTTCTTGCACTCGTCGACTCTTGGCGTGTTACAATCGTCCGTTTGACGATTTCAGAAAAGAATTGTGTTGATTTCTTATTGATGATATTAAATCCGAAATATTCCAGGAGAGGAACAGTCCAAGGGAAGAGATCTGGTGGAAATTAGAAGCCAGCAAATGGAAAATTATTACTTTTACTCAAGCTGTATATGAATTGCAATACATTTATAATTTACTCTGACTTTACCAGCATGATTATCAGGCGCGGATCCGGGGGGGGGGGGGGGACAGGGGGCACGTGCCCCCCTTTTAAGAAACGAAAGTAAAATTTGTAATGTAAAAATGCTATTAAAACCGAGGTGTACCCCCTCTTTTTAAATTGAAGACTTGTTTTTTTTTTGCTTATCAAATTTTTTGGGGTACGAAATGTCCTTAATTTGTAGTTGAAAACCTTTTTTTTTTGGCTTGTCACAATTTTCCTCCGAAAAATTTACCCCCTCTTTTGGAAAATCCTGGATCCGCCCCTGATGATTATGTATCCACTTGTAGCAGTAGATACAATATTTCATTAGTACAGGGGCCCATGAGTATATAGACCCAGGAAAAGACGTATGACCAGTTTCAATTTCCTAATCGAAAATTGAAAAATAAATGGACATGATTATTTTTTTTAATGTTCATCATACATCGAGGGGGGGACCATGTGCTTTTCCTAGCCCCGCCAATGTCCGCTTGTCCAAAAGAAAATGGGGATCTTTATTTTTAATAGGTGTTTTCAATGGACATAGGAAGATCCAGGGGGCCGCAGGCCCCCTCCCACTAATGGCGGCGTAAACAGAACAAAAAGGGAAAAAGAAAGAAGATGAAGGAGATGAGAAAGAGAAGGAAACAAAATAAGAGGAGGAAAGAAAGTGAAACAAACAAGTGGAGGGGAATAATTGGAATGTTAAAACAGGTAATTAGGTGTGGGGATACTAGTGTGTCGTAAGAGAACGATACATACTATTGAAATTATCCCTAAAAGTAAGTACATTAATTCTTTATTAAAAACTTGCTTAAGTAAAATCAGCTTATGGCCGATCAGGGATGGTTCAAAATACACACCCCCCCCCCCCCTTATTGGCAAAAGCTGGATCTGCCATGGAATGGAAATATTGATCCAGATTAAAAAAAAAGCCCAAATGGTCACCTACTTGAAAACAGTACTAAAGGACTGGCGAATGCATTGGATTCAAACGCCGTCTTTGCATGGGTTACGAAAGGATCATTACGGTTTTCTTGTGAGTCAATCTTGAGTCCAAATGCACAGCTTGCGATACTGTCCATTGCGTATGCTCCGATTAATCTGAAATGCAAATAAAATAATAATACTACTACTACTACTAATAATAATAATAATGATAATAGTGATAATAATAATAAGAAAAAGAAGAAGAAGAAGAAAAATAAGAAAACTAATATTAATGATAATAATAATAATAATAATGAATATTGATAATAATAATGAATAATGAATATTGATAATAATGATAATAATGATATAGGTAATGCATCTAAATGGCAAAATAGTATTTATGAAATCATAAACGAAAAGTATAATAAATGTAAAAGAATGTGAATCACAGATGATAACAGTAAGATTTGGAGTGCCCTAAGGTTCAGTATAAGGCCCATTATTTGTATTATTTCTTAATGACATCAACAATCTGAAGTTTTAGAGCTAATATTATTTGCAGATGACACGAGTGTTTATGTCACATCAAGACATTACTACTTTTCGAAATAAGTTCAAAATATTTTTTAAAAAGTTAATTTGTTTAATAATAATGGATATGGACCTCTTTCTATAACAAAAGTACTATTGAAGTTTACAAATGAAAAAATCAATAAATAAACACGTTTTCATAGCCAATAGTTTGCAAATATCATGCCATTATTTTTTAATCTAAAAACTTGAGAATGTCATGTATTTATTGATATACAATATTTATTCATGAAACCAGCCAAGTTCTGGTTTTTTTCTTCAATATTTCCAATTTAATAGAACGGGGGGGGGGGCACTTCCATTGACGAGTTGATACCATAGGTGACCAAAAAAA